>NC_132929.1:38602500-38907500 GCF_047675955.1 Chlorocebus sabaeus | reverse complement strand
TTCTGATTCTTCCCACTCTCAGATAAAGTCCCCTAGTTAGAGAGCATGGCGCAGGGGGTTGGGATTCTGCGGGGCCAATGTAACATTTACACTCTTGTGAGACAGTGTGGTGGTCTACGGAAGAATTCCAGAAGAGGTGGTGTTCCTTTCCCCTTTTCTCCATTTACCCGCCTTCCTTGTGTCGAAATACTGATGAACGGACCCCAGATGGCAAAGCTTGATCCCCAACTCTGATAGAGCCCACAGGACACCCTGGGTCTACCCTAACAAGCCATGACTTGCCAATTATTTGCTTTTCTGGAGAAACCTTGGCCAGAAAGTCTGTTTAATTACCATGGAGATAATCTTTTAAACATAGATTTACATTCTTTAAAGACTTTTTCCCTGTGGGAGTAGGAAAGTTCATCTGCACGTAGCATGTTTATTTTCATTTCCAGGGGAGGAACTGTTTTCTAGTAGTTAGCAAGAAGCTTGAGCCCTGGAGGAATTTCTTTTTTTAAAGTCTGTTCCTCTTCGCTGATAGTGCGTCAATTATATTGTAATAATTAGTTTACAGTGTGGTCATATTTTTTTCCAGCTTAAACTCCATACTTCGCTCTGCGATTCCAGGCCTATAATTATTTAACATTTGTCAAGCATCCCTATCAGATTGGGTTCTATAGTTACTCTAAACGTGGGTATCAAGAGTCAATGTCCTCAGGGGTTTCTCATCAGGAAGGTCATACTTGCAAAGCCAGCAGCCACAAAGACCTATTTAGGTTGGTGCAAAAGCAATTGCGATTTTTGCATGAAAGTAATGGCAAAAAACGCAATTATTTTTGCACCAACTTAATACTTGGCGCTGTGTTCAGTGAGACACTAATTTTTCTCACCTGGGGTGGCCCTACAGGTTTGCTAAATTCTTCCCCGCTAGAACGCCAGCTTGGATGAGTAGTGATTCTACTGTATTCAACCTGGCAGGCCCAAGACCCAGAGCAATTCCTGGCTCATAATAGGTGCTGACTAAGCAGATGCTGAATTACTGAAAGTCAACAGGTCTTGACGTGTGTGTCCAGTAGGAACAATGGACAAAATAAAGCAGAGTTCGGTGGGCTCCTGGCTCTGGCCTGGGCAGCCCTAGTCCTTCTTTCCCCACATCACTTAAGAGCAGGTGGTCCTGCGTGGTTGCTGGACCTGATTCTGGAGGCCGAGACTCTGGGCCTTGAAGATTTACCTCTGAGGATTCAGAAAAGAGGAGAAAAGGAGTAATTGTATTGAACAGAGAATTAGAAGATAAGGAAAATCCCTTTGTGAGAAACTCTAAATCTTGAGCATGGATCTCTGTGTCCAGGTCCTGATGGGGAGAACAGCTGGTCCAAGAAGTACCCGTCCTGTGGGGGCCTGTTGCAGTCCCCCATAGACCTGCACAGTGACATCCTCCAGTATGACGCCAGCCTCACGCCCCTCGAGTTCCAAGGCTACAATCTGTCTGCCAACGAGCAGTTTCTCCTGACCAACAATGGCCATTCAGGTGAGGGAGAGGCCTTGGAGACCTGAGGAGTATGTCTGGGTCTCCCTGGCTGTCAGGCCTGTCCTTTTCCATCTGGCAGGGAAGGGTTCTGCAGAAGCATCCAGGAGGAGGGATGGGGCCGGGGCGCCTTTGAGAGATTCCAGGAGCACTCTCTCCAGGGGATGTTGGAGGCCCTGGGCTCTGATGGTCCTGCCAGGGCTGCACTTCCCAGAAGAAGCACATCTCTCAGGATGGGGCAGGACACAGACCCAAGCCCCGTGGTTCATTGGCTGTGCGGCTGGAGTGAATTCTGGACCATCATAAATGACTCAAGGAACCACACAGTTTAGGAGGGGCACCCAGGCCTTGGAGTCAGACCAACCTGGATTTGAACCCTGGCTTGACTGCTTATGAGCCATGAACCACACAGTTTAGGAGGGGCACCCAGGCCTTGGAGTCAGACCAACCTGGATTTGAACCCTGGCTTGACTGCTTATGAACCATGAGCCTCTAGGTGAGAATTTTAGCCTCCTTGAACTTCCATCTGGAAATGGACATATTAATGGGTACCATGAAGACTGCAGATTATGTATGTTGGGGTCGACATGCAGAGTGAAGTAAACGCTTCATAAATAGCAGTTGTCATTGTTGTTATATAATTCTAAAGCTCGGAAGGTACTTCACTAAAGGTTCCAGGTGTCTGATCCATCAATATGTAAATAAACACCCATCTGTTGATCTAGCGTTAGTGTTTCTGGCATCGTTTTCCAGGGGGAACCAAGAAGGTGCTGGTGCCACTGGAGTTGCTTTGGGGAAAAGGGGACATTCTCAGGGAAAGAGCCCAGGTGTCTGACCTTTAGGCTGCATCTCTGCTCTGCACCTCACTCCATCCACCTGCCTCTCTCTGGGCTCCAGGGGCTGGCAGTGGGGGTGGAGGGAGTGTTGCCTACCTGACTGCTCTCTGGCAGTGCACAGCTGGCCGGGGCTCTGAAGGCTGCTCCTCCACTCCCCGCAGTGAAGCTGAATCTGCCCTCGGACATGCACATCCAGGGCCTCCAGTCTCGCTACAGTGCCACGCAGCTGCACCTGCACTGGGGGAACCCAAATGACCCGCACGGCTCTGAGCACACTGTCAGCGGACAGCACTTCGCCGCCGAGGTAAGTAGGGCTGCTAGTCTGGCAGAGGCTGCTCCGCAGTGGGTGGTGTGGCACCCTCTCGACCTGGCTGCTGTGCAGATAACACCAGAGCCTGGGACAGGCTGCCTTCAGGCTATCTGCCCCATCTCTGGCCCTGGCACAGGGGGTGCAGCCACGCCAGCCTGCAGCTCATCTGCACTGTCCTGGTCCCTTTCTTCTCCTGAACATGCTGAGTTTGTCCCTGTGTCTTTTACTGAGTGATGCTGCTGGGGAGGCAGTATTCCCAGGGTGGCCCAGCAGGACATACATGCCCTTCTTTTAGACATTGCCTTCCTATCTGTGCAGATGAAAATCTCCTGCTGACTCACACTGGGCTCATTGCTCCCCCAAACTTTTCAGCCTTTCTTCCTATGTCATGCTGTTTGCATCTTTTTGATGCTATCTTTCCTTTCTCTCGGCATGGGTTGTGTTTAGAACATGGGGACGTGGGTCTAGGGCCACTCTTCTACCTGGCCACAAGTCTAGGGGTGCCTGACAGTCTAATGTGTTGGGCATGATGGCAAGCAGACTCACTAGGGACAAGATGCCACCCAGCACAGCATCGTGTCATGTCGCCTTGAGGTGCTACCCCAAAATGCCAAAAGAAAATTAGCAGAAGGGCAGAGCGTTTGTCCTGTGCAATCGCAGGATGGGGTGGGGCAAGGAGGGGGTTGAGATGCTCACTTTGGAACTCCAATAGCCCTGAACTGGGGGTGTGGCTCTGAATATTTACAGGGAAATACAAGGAGATAAATGCTGCTGACTGATCAGCCAGGGGAGTCCATGGCCAATAGCGACCATTCCCCTCCGTTCATAACTGCTGAACTGCTTAATGTCTCAGGCTAATCATAGGTCTACTTGCAAGCATGGAAGGGATTGGATCTGGCTCAAAAGGATGGCACCACTGGAGGTTCACATATTTCAGAGCAGGCCCTTCCCTGAAGCTCAAGAACTGAAATTTCCTCCAGGCTAATTGCAGTGTTGAGACTTCTGCTTCCCCCATGGGGAATAAAGAAGGTGTAAACCAAAAAGTGTCTGAGACTCAATCCATTTAGAAGTTTATTTTGCCAAGGTTAAGGACGCATGCCTGGGAAACAGGGGCACAAGTCTGTGCCTTTCGCCAAAGATGATCTTGAGGGCTTCAATATTTAAAGGGGAAAGGGCAGATACTGGGGAAAGAGGGAGAAATGTTTAAAAGGTATGGGGAGGTAAGAGGCAAGAGGTCGCAGTCTTCTGAGTTTTTGATCGGCCATTCACATGTGAGACGGGGTAGAGGAATAGTCACTTGTGCATTCATGTAGCTCAGCAAATCTGCATTCTTACAAGATGAAATAGACATGGGCAGAGGAAGCAATTAGATATGCATTTGTCTCAGGTGAGCAGAGGGATGACTTTGAGTTCTGTCCTTTGTCCTGAACCCATGAAGATAAGTTACCCATTGACACCGTCAGGGTGAAATTCAACAGAACTGCTTTCGGGTAAAGACCTTGCGGCCCACAGTGAATTTCCTAGTGGGCACAATGTGAGATGTGTAGCTTTTTTTATCTTTGTAGCCATCTTATTTAGGAATAGAATGAGAGGCAGGTTTGCCTGATGAAGCTCCCAGCTTGACTTTTCCCTTTGGCTTAGTGATTTGGGGGTCTCGAGATTTATTTTCCTTTCACAAAGGAGGTTAAGGTGTAGATTGGCAGGGTTTATGTATTTAAAAATATTTCCTTTTTTTTTTTTTTTTTTTTGAGATGGAGTCTCGTTCTGTGGCCCAGGCTGGAGTGCAGTGGCGTGATCTCGGCTCACTGCAAGCTCCACCTCCTTGGTTGATGTCATTCTCCTGCCTCAGCCTCCCGAGTAGCTGGGAGTACAGGTGCCCGCCACCACACCCAGCTACTTTTTTGTATTTTTTAGTAGAGATGGGGTTTCACCGTGTTCGCCAGAATGGTCTCGATCTTCTGACCTCATGATTCACCCGCCTCGGCCTCCCAGAGTGCTGGGATTACAGGCGTGAGGCACTGCGCGCAGCCTAAAAATATTTCTACTTCTTGTATTTTCTGCTCTTAAGTCACATCATCAGACCAAGGGTCTGGTTAAGATGAACCATAAATGCCAATACTAGAGAAAAGACATCAAGGTGTCCTTCAGGTGGGTCCTCTAAGGAAGGACCTTGAAAGTGTAGTGGTTCTTTTGGATGGAGTCCATAGAAGAAGATTCTGGCAGGGCAAGGTGGCTCATGCCTATAATCCCAGCACTTTTGGAGGCTAAGGCGGGTGAATCACCTGAGATCGGGAGTTCGAGACCAGCCTGACCAACATGGTGAAACCCCATCTCTACTAAAAACGCAAAATTAGCCAGGCTTGGTGGCACATGCCTGTAATCCTAGCTACTCGGGAGGCTGAGTCAGGAGAATCGCTTGAACCTGGGAGGCGGAGGTTGCGGTGAGTTGAGATCACGCCATTGCAATCCAGCCTGGGCAACAAGAGCGAAACTCCAACTCAAAAAAAAAAAAAAAGAAAGAGATTCTTTCTATCTTAATCTCCTCAACAGGGAGCTCCTTTATGCTTGGATTAGTCTTCACTTCCTCTGAACACAGTAAGAAAAGTACAGACAAACCACAAGCTCAAAGGTCAGCTGTAAAAGGAAATAGGGACTTAGGACCTCAGAGGTTTTAATCATATAGAATTCAGCTCTGTTTCTCAAAGTGATGCCAGGCTGAGGTGGTGTGGGCAGTGTGGCAGACTAAGTCCTTTGAGGGGAAGATGGTGAAGCAGGAGCTCTTAAGAAATCCTTAATAGAGGACCACTTAAAAGAAGAAATAATTTGATACATAATTTTTTTAAATTAGAAGGAGCCACTTAAAGTTCAAAATGGGGGAATTAAGCTGTATTCAATAATATATGTTGAATTATATTTATAAACACATGAGATGGAAAAGGATGAATGAAAAGAGAAAAGAAATAGAGATAAAATCTCCATATGTCATAGTCTCAAGGACAAAAAACCAACAAAAATGCGTGGGTTGTGTAAACCAAAAATAAATTCTAAGCCCCCCACCCCACCTCCCTGCCATCTGAATGGACCCCTCCTCTTGGCCAACGGCATTCCAAAGTTAACATGAAAACTAGGTCAGGCCATGCTGGGAAGAGGGAGTTGGACATGACCCATTATACCCTCCTCCCTTTTAATTCAGGAAAAGCCCACCTTCATTAACATCAACACAGACCTTAGGTCTGATCAGAAATATTTACAGTCTATTCTCTCTGAAGCCTGCTACGTGGAGGCTTCATCTGCATAAAATCTTGTTCTCTACAACCCCTTATTGGAACCCAGACATTCCTTTCTATTGATAACTCTCAGCTGATTGCCAGTCAGAAAGAAGTTAAATCTACCTGTGTCCCGGAAGCCGCCATTTTGAGTTGTCCTGCCCTTCCAGATCAAACCAGTGTATCTTTTGTTTTTTTTTTTGAGACGGAATCTCGCTCTGTCGCCCAGGCTGGAGGGCAGTGGCACGATCTCGGCTCACTGCAAGCTCTGCCTCCCGGGTTCATGCCATTCTCCTGCCTCAGCCTCCCAAGTAGCTGGGATTACAGGCGCCCACCACCACACCCGGCTAATTTTTTGCATTTTTAGTAGAGACGGGGTTTCACCGTGTTAGCCAGGATGGTCTCGATCTCCCGACCTCGTGATCCGCCCGTCTCAGCATCCCAAAGTGCTGGGATTACAGGCGTGAGCCACCGCGCCCGGCAAACCAGTGTATCTTGCACGTATTGATTGATGTATTATGTCTCTAAAATGTATCAAAACAAGCTGTGCCCTGACCACCTTGGGCACATGTCCTTATCCTTGGCAAAATAAGGGGAGGGTCTGAGATACCTAACCTAGTCTGGGGGGCTGTGGGGGCTGGGGTTCTGTCCTCACCGTTGGATTCAAGTCTTCTGCAGAAGCGACAGGCTCCCATGAGTCACTTATCCCCTAATGGGTGGCTTCTCCCCTACTGCAGCTGCACATTGTCCATTATAACTCAGACCTTTATCCTGATGCCAGCACTGCTAGCAACAAGTCAGAAGGCCTCGCTGTCCTAGCTGTTCTCATTGAGGTAAGAGCTATTTAAAAAGTTCTCAGGTGAAATTTGAAGCAGGGATGAGACTGGGATTCCGCCTTTTGTTTCATGCATACCTGTTGACAATCAGCTGTTCCTGTATCGGCTGTGTCAACTCCAGAGCAGGGGGTATCCTCCTGTAGTGCACCTTTGCTCTTGGCCTGGAGGCAGCACCTTCTGTGCCTGGGCAGCAGAAATGGGGAATGTGCTTTGGTCCATTGGAAACACGGGCCCCAACGTCTAGCTCTGTTGCATAAGGCATGGAATTGCCTGGTTGGGGAGCACCGGTGCTGGAAAAGGGTCATGATACTCCATCTGACCCATCAGATGCCTGAACTCTTGATACAACTCCTGCTATCCAAGCTCCATCCTCTAGATCAGCAGTCCCCAACCTTTTTGGCACCAGGGACCAGTTTCATAGAAGACATTTTTTCCACGGACCAGGGAGCAGGGAGGGAGATGGTTTTGGGATGAAACTGTTCCACCTCAGATCATCAAGCATTAGTTAGATTCCACAAGGAACACACAGCCTAGATCCCTTGCGTGCGCAGTTCACAGTAGAGTTTGTGCTCCTATGAGAATGGGAGGCCTCTGCTGATTTGACAGGGGGCGGAGCTCAGGCTATAATGCTTGCTTGCCCGCTGCTCACCTCCTGCTGTGCGGCCCGGTTCCTAAAAGGCCGCCGACTGGTACCGGTCCACAGCCTGGCGGTTGGGGACCCCTGCTCTATATGGACCTTGGAATGAATTCTTTGTTTATCCCAAGAAACAGGAATGTCTTCTGATTGACTTGCATGTTTTTTGTCCGAATGAGGCAGCATGTACCTCATTTCCCACATGCTCATTGGTCTGACGTGGCTTTTGTGAACTCAGAGCTCCTTAAGTTCTGGGTGACATGGATGTTAGTTGCAGACTTCAGGCTCACCTCTGGATCATCAAGAGCACACACTGTACCCCATATCCCAGGACATTCAAGCCCAATGCCTTAAGCTGAAAACAGGACATCCTGAGATGCAAGAAGGCAGGACCATTACACTAACTCCCAAGAGCCTAGTGATCCATCCTAATTGTCCAGTAAAGTGGATCCTTCAGGCAGTGGTGGCAACATTCCCACAGCCTTGCCCGTCAATTCCGGCTCAGCCTGTCCTGTTCTGTCCCAGTGTAACCTGCCTTGTCTCTGTCGCAGATGGGCCCCTTCAATCCGTCCTACGACAAGATCTTCAGTCACCTTCAACATGTAAAGTACAAAGGTGAGGGGTCCTTGCGTGCATATTCACTCTCTGCTGGAGAAGGAGGTAGTCAGCCCTGGGTGACTTTAAGAAAAACAAATGCAAGGGGCAGGAGTTGTCTGTGTTCACCAGGTTAAGAGGAGCAGGTTGTTGAACGATGTTGCAACCAGGTCCTGGGGTTAGATGACCCTGAAAGGGGCTAGTTCATGTTTCTAGGCTCAGTCACCCTATTCAGCTGCACTTGTGCCCTAGGGAGGGAGACTGACAGCATCACCTCTGCAATGTGTCTCTCTAGGTCAGGAAGCATTCATTCCGGGATTCAACATTGAAGAGCTGCTTCCGGAGAGGACTGCTGAATATTACCGCTACCGGGGGTCCCTGACCACACCCCCTTGCAACCCTACTGTGCTCTGGACAGTTTTCCGAAACCCCGTGCAGATTTCCCAGGAGCAGGTAACTGTCGTGCCAAACTCAGCCAGAGTCCACACGGCACCTCAGTCCCCATCATCCCCCATATCATAATCAACGACTTGATTTCCTCACTTAGTTTCATTGGCAGCTCTTCAAAACCTCTCCAAATATCACAGTTGTCTGAAAGCACTGCCGAAATTCCAGGCTGAGATTCAAAAGAAGTCAGGCTAGGCAAATGAATATATGTCTCCTAGTTCTTTTTAAAAAAGAGCTATAAAGCTGTATTTGCTAATATATCCTCAGTGGCTGAGGTGGCATTCTCTTCCCAGGCAGGAGAGAGTCTGGTTCCTTTACAGGGTAGAATAAAGACAGGATCAGATGAAATCATTTAACAAATGGGATTGCAGCAATGACTAAGTGAGGGTCCCTGCCCCCCAAGAAGCTCAAGGTCTAATGCAAACTGGGGAACAAAATCCTTAGCCATCGTCGCTAAAGCTTCTTATTTGATAGGAGATGGGAGAGAAGAAGTTTGTGGGATGACCTGCGGGTTAGTGACAAAGCTGAGCCCCAAAGTTAGGTCATCTGAGTTCCATGTCACTGCTCGTACCTGTACTCCACAACCTAAATTCATGAGAAGAAAAATGGCTCCCCAGGAGACGGGGCTGGGGCCAGCACTGCATCCTGGCTCACAGCCCCACCCCAGCTTCATGCGGCCAAGGCAGCCTCACAGCTGCTTCTTTCCTTTACAATCAGCTTCTGCTCTGACTCACCTGGTAAATGGCAGCAGGTGGGTGGACAGGAATGGGGACGTGATGAACCAAGAGATCGATGAAACGTGGGGAAGCAGCAACATCCTACCCCAGAAACTGCCTTGGGAATGGGTTATGTAATCTATGCAGGTGCATGAAAATGCCATGGAACCTGTAGTCAGATGACCTCTGAAACTCTTACCTCCTTCCTTTATTCCTTCTGATGTGACCATCAGAACAAGCCCTGCGACCCTCTGGTTGAGAGCTGGGCTCTAATTTAAGTTCATGAGAGGAACGCAGTCTCCGTGGGAGGCTAAGGAGCACTCCATCACCCCGGGTTTCCCTCCATGCAGGGCAGATTCCGGGTATAACTGGGAACTAACAGCATTGCCCTTCCCTGGAGTCTTGGGTGCTGGGAAGACAAACCCAGCGCTGCGCAGCTCCCAGTCACCCACTGTGGAGGGAAGCAGTTCTCTGGCTTTCCCGCTGCTTTCTAATATCTCCCACCCAGCCCCACAGAAGCTGGTTCCCGAGGCTTCTTCCAGGTGCAAGAGGTGAGAGCTAGCCTCTTCCCAGGGGGTCAGGCGAGGAGGTCATTCTGCCTGCGGGCTATTTCTGCTCTTGCCCTCAGCTGCTGGCTTTGGAGACAGCCCTGTACTGCACACACATGGACGACCCTTCCCCCAGAGAAATGATCAACAATTTCCGGCAGGTCCAGAAGTTCGATGAGAGGCTGGTATACACCTCCTTCTCCCAAGGTGAGGAGAGGTAGTGCCGGGGGAGGGGGTGCGGGAGTGTGGTGCCAAGACATTGGACTCTTCTGCGTGAATTCAGCTCTGGCACTGATGCCCTCAAGAAGTTGGCTGAGAGCTCCCTGGCTGCCACGGGAGCCAGGTGCCTTGTGAGACTAGGTGCGGGGCTCACTAGGGTCCCCCTTCACTGAGTCTTTGCAGAGAAGCAAAAAGCCGTGGCCCCCAGGCAGATGGACCAGAGCCCTCTTCAAGCCTGGGAGTCTTGCACAGATGGGGAAGAGAGAATTCCTTGGGGACTTCTCTGTTCCAGACAATGATCCCTTCTCCTAAGACACAGGATAGGACCCTTTCCATGAGATCAGACTTCTGACTTCCGTCCCTAGGCTTTCTTGGCATCAAAGGCTGCAGCCAGCCTATCTTAGGCCTGGCCGGGTGATTCGCACACCACCACCGAATGAGCAGGAATGTTCCTATGTTAGAGGTAAAACAGTGGGTGTAACCCACATCCATGACTAATGTAGCAGGGCCCGTTAGGCAAGGAAGCACCCTTGTGCACTGCATTTTTGTCTAACCTCCTTGGAGCTTGCATAAGCACAAGCACATAAGTTCCCAATTGAACAAAGCTTAATAGCTTGGTTTCTTCCTAATGCTACGAGGGCTCAGGTCTCCCTTTTACAGCTGTAACCAATAACTCCCCAGTAGGACATTAACCTTTTTCCTTGCTCAGTGCCTACATCAACACTGCTGGAAACTGGGCATCAGGGGAAAGGGGTGAGGGAGCACTCTCTTCAGATCTCTGAGTTCACTTTCAGGCTCACTTTCTGACTGTAGATTCTCAACTGGTTCCCAACTTGGGAATCTTCATGGCTGGTCTGTGCAGTTCCATTTCATCCCCAGCATCACGTGTGGCCCAAACCGGGCCAGGTGTTCGTGTTTAAAGATAACCCGTTCACACCTGCAATCCCAGCGCTTTAGGAGGCCAAGGCAAGCGGATCACCTGAGGTCAGTTCAAGTCCAGCCTGACCAACATGGTGAAACCCCATCTCTACTAAAAATGCAAAAATTAGCTGGGCACGGTGTCTTGGCACCTGTAATCTCGGCACTTTGGGAGGCCGAGGTGGGTGGATCATGAGATCAGGAGTTCGAGACCAGCCTGACCAACATGGTGAAATCCCATCTCTACTAAAAATACAAAAATTAGCCAGGTATGGTGGCAGGTGCCTGTAATCCCAGCTACTCGGGAGGCTGAGGTAGGAGAATCGCTTGAACCCAGGAGGTGGAGGTTGCAGTGAGCCGAGATCATACCACTGCACTCCAGCCTGGGCAACAGAGCAAGACTCCGTCCCCCCACCCAAAAAAAAAAGGATAACCCATTAACGCACTTGTTAGAATCTGCTCTCCTCGTCTCACCTGGTGCACTTTTTTTGGGTTCCTTTCTTATTATATGAGGTTATAACTATCACCTCCTAAACTTAGTTGAACATATGGAGACTGTATTTGAAAGCCCTTTCCAGGAAGCTTGAGAAACTGACCCATCCTTATGGTCAGGATTATGTCATTCTCTGTCTTTTCATGAAGAACTGCCCAAGAATTTGTCTTTTGTGTTTTCTCCTCTCCAGGTACCACTAGTTAAGATCATTTGCCTCTTACCTCAGTTTCTCGGTTGGCAAACAGAATCTGTGAGCAATGGCCTTCCTGAAAATTCAGAATCCATGTCATGATAACTGTTTCCTTTCTATGAAATGAACTGAGTGCATGGAATTATCCCTGTGTTATCTGTTCTGGATACAACGCTGTCTTTTCTCATTCTTCTAAGTGGAGAATGTAGTATCCAAGGGTGAAATGGAACTACTTCAACTCTTAAAACCAAAAACATAAAAACTCTGCCGGGAGATTAGGAACTTTGCCCACATAGATCAGGTAGAATTTTGCTTGTGATCCCAGGACCCCATTGCTGGTTCTGTTCTCTGAGCTCAGCCATGCACACCCAGGGAAGGGGTGGCGCAAACTCTCCTTATAGTCAGGAGGCCTAGGTTCAAGGCCTGGCTTTGTTTCCTCCTGGCTGCATGCTGTGGACAAATCATGTCCCTTCTTTGGCCTTGGTTTCCTCAGCCATAAATTGCCAGGTAATCCCAGCTACTCAGGAGGCTGAGGCAGGAGACTTGCTTGAACCTGGGAGGTGGAGGTTGCAGTGAACCAAGATCATGCCACTGTACTCCAGCCTGGGTGACAGAGTGAGACTCCATCTCAAAAAAAAAAAAAAAAAAAGAAAAAAAGGCAAGCCAGGTTGGATTAGGTGATCTAACATCCTTTCGGTGCTAATATGTTGTGATGGTTAAGTGGACACTAACAACTGCCCATCCTGACTTTACATTGCAGGGACAGTGTTTGAGGGCAGTTACAGAGGATCGGAAGAAACCGGGCAGGAACTTGACTCTGACATCCAAAAGTAACCCCCACTTGTAATGATGGACTGTGGCACTGGGGATAATTAGCCATCTTCTTAGACCAGCTTGTGTCTAAGCAGCTGCTGGTAGTGGGACAGTTCGGGCAGGTTTGTAGCCAAGCGCTTCAGTAGATTCTCCCAGTCTGGATCGGGGAGCTTGAGGGGCCTCTAAGAAGAAGTCTGGAGACCAACTCCCAGCTTAGGACATCAAGATCAAAGCCCAAATGCAGCGTTGCCACTGCTTTTCCTGCATGGCTTGCCCAGAGCTGGTGCTTCCACAAGCTCAGGCTGGGACCAGCTTTCTCCTCTGAGTGAGACTCTGTGGCAGTCCAAGGAAAGCCTGTCCATTTGGAGGCTGATTATAGAAGCTTGGCCAGAATTCTCCCCACCCCTCTCGCTTCCCAAAGGCACAGGCAGCAAGTAGGGCTACTTTCCAAGGAGAAATGAGGAGGCAGCCCCACAGGGGTGGAGGCCGGAACCTCATGTGCCCCAGGGGCTGCATTCCCAAGGCCCCCCTCATCCAGCTCGGAGCGGCCCTCAGATCGTAACATGATGTTTCAGGTTTATGGTGTGAGACTTTGTCCGTATGAACCGTGAGCAGTTTGGACTCAAATTGTAGCCTTATCCACTGAGGCATGTTTGTAAATAGGGTCTGGCTTACTCAGGGCTTTCTCTGGAAGATAACAACTATAGAGTCAGAAAATTCTGCCAGGAGAAAAGTGACGCTTAAAAACTCATCTAGGATGGCCGGGTGTGGTGGCTCATGCTTGTAATCCCAGCACTTTGGGAGGCTGAGGTGGGAGGATCACACCTCAGAGTTTGCGGCTGCAGTGAGCCATGATCACACCACTGCACTCCAGCTTGGGTGACAGAGTGAGACTCTGTCTCTTAAATAATTAAAATTTAAAAATAAAAACAATTCCCTATGAGAGAAATTACATGGACTTTGGGGAAGGATTTGAAGTTTAGCCGGGTTGGTACAATTGGGACTGAATCATTTAACTTAACCCTGCTATTTTCCTCGACTGTGCTTAGAAAAGGGGTACAGGACCTGGTTTCTGTCCTTAAGAGGTTTATAGTCCAGTTATACCTTAGCCTGGGGGCAGAGCTTCTCAACCTTGGCACTATTGACATCTTGGGCAGGATAATTCTTACGTGGGGGGTGTCCTGTGTGTTGTAGCATTGGCAGTACCGTCGGTCTCTACCCGGTAGATGCCAGCTGCACCTGCCCAGTTGTAACAGCCCAAAGTGTTTCCAGACATTGCCAACTCTGTGCTGGGAGGAGGGGCAAGGTTTCCCCTGATGGAAAACCACTGCCTCAGGGTTTCTGTGGCCCAGAACTCATTGTTTTTGCTCATGTCATAGGAGTCTACAGTTTTATATCACATGCCCTGGTCTTCATTCTTTTATGGCATGAACATTTCAGTGTGATGATGGTTATCCCTGAAACAGGAAGGCTAAAGTTACTGAGGCAGAACAAACCGACCCAAGAGAGACCTTGTTCCCCATCTTCCTTTAGAATTCAAGTGTAGATTCTTTTCACATGATTGGGTAAGACCAAGAGACGTGGCATGAGAGAGAACTGTGCACCCTTAGGAGTGTACAAATCCTTTATCTGGGCACAGATGCCTCTGAAGTAGCAACTTCTTCAGGATCCCCCCTTCATTCTTTTTCTCCCTCCCTTTTGTATGAGTTTTTCTCTTTTGTATGCTATGTTTCTTGTTGCCTTTAGTTAAAACATCCACTCTCTATGGAAAAGTGAAAGTCATGCGAGGCCCTTTTTTCCATTCTTAAAAAGTGCCTGTTCCAGTGGCCAGGTGTGGTGGTTCATGCCTGTAATCCCAGCACTTTGGGAGGCCAAGGCAGGTGGATCACCTGAGGTCGGGAGTTCAAGACCAGCCTGGCCAACATGGTGAAGCCCCATCTCTACTAAAAAAAAAAAAAAAAAAAAAAAAAAAAGTACAAAAAAAATCAGCCAGGCATGGTGGTGCCTGCCTGTCACATCTACTGTCGAAACTGAGGCAGGAGAATCACTTGAACCTTGAAGGCAGAGCTTGCAGTGAGCCGAGATCACACCACTGCACTCCAGCCTGGGCGACAGAGCGAGACTCCATCTCAAAAAAAAAAAAAAAAAAAAAGTGCCTCTTCCAAGTAGCAGATGGAAGATTTGAGCTGAAGGAGAAAGCAAGACGTGTTATCCTCAAGGTGGGCCCCTGGGAGGGGACACGTCCTGGGGTCAGTTCGGGTTTCAAGTCGGGTGCTCTTAGTGGAGAAGGGGAAAGACGGCAGAGGCAGGTGGACATCACAGGGGCTCAGGCTTAGGGCTTTGGCCTACTTCTTGGTTCCTTTGAGTTCACCTCCTCCTAGCCAGTGGCACCAACACTGGGCCCAGATGCTGGGTAATAAAGCAAGAGCCCATCAGACAGAAATGCTAACACCATCTAGCCCTGTGTTCAACGTGTCAGGGCCACGGAAACTTGAGGGACGAAAGGAAGCCAAGAAGTTTCTATAATCACATCATTAGTGGGCTTGCTCTGAGCAACTGCATGTCACCCACCAGAGCCAGCTGAGGCACACTCAGGTGAGGGTGCCAGGTGGTCAACTGCAAGGGCAAATCTATAGTCGTGCAATTAGGATCTGCTTAAGCATAGACCTGGGCAGTTTTACGAAACCTTAAAAGGAGGGAGAAAGAAATTGTACATGGCTAAGATGGCTAATTATCTAATTTTTTGAGGCTAGAATGCATGTGTTGTCATTATTGACCTTGTATTTCTTAAAGTTTCTATTTATAAATAAAAGCTATTAGCTGGAAGAATATCATCAATTCTCTCAAAGGATCCAAATGATTAGCCAGCATCATTTCCACCTTCGATTGCTGGCCTGGGTCAGGGCAGTCAGCAGCATTGGTCCAAGGTGCTAAGAAGTGAGGTCCTAGTCCCTTTAACACACCACATGTTTCCTGAGCACAGCCCGAGTTATGCGCTATGGGGCACAGAAAACCCCATGGTGGGTGTCATCTTGCTGGTAAACACAGCCCATGGCACAGGGCAGACTATGTTCAGGAAAGACAATGGGAAAAGGGGCCAGGCAGAAGGCTGGACCCACCCTTGGTGACGGGGCCCTAGCTGGTCCTTCCACATCATCTCCCCACAGCCCCATCCCTGCTTTCTTGGCCTCAGCCCCCAACACTGTAGGGCAGATGCTTTCAAGCACACACAGTTGATGTCTGAGATGCCCCCTCCCTCCTCCACCTGGAAAATTCTTTCAAGACCCAACTGTAATCATGTCCTCCTGGAAGTCCTCCCCATTCCCCTGAAGGTGACTTAATCTCCCTCAGTGCAGCCAGAACCACTTCTCCATCACTGTGATGTTACTTGACACACCATAGAGTAATTATTACCACACAGCGAAGACAAACAGAAAAATAACAATATGTATATATTATACTCATACTACAAGCTCCTTAAGGCCAGGGATGATTGATGTGTTACTCATTTTTATGCCTGGCATGGTGCCTGGCACTTATTATAAGCTTGTTGAAAGAACGTCCCTGACCCATCTCCAGTTCCCTCCCCTCGCCAGTATCTTCTCTGCAGAATGATTGACACATAAGCCTGGCCAGTTGTCGCCTTTTAGTGTTGTTGTCTTATTTTCCTATGGTCTCCATTTGTTAACAGTGTTAAAAATCAACCCATTTGTTTAAGAAAAATTAAAGATCAGAACTTAGCTGTCAGTTTTGAAGGTCTGGGAGGAAGTTGCTTAGAGATGCTGTTGTACCTTCTCTGGCTCTGGCTTGATAGGGATCAAAGGCCCCCGTCCCGCCACCCATTCCTTCAGCAGGGACAGTGAAGGCAGCTTAGAGTGCCAAGCTCCCAGTGCCAGCATTGTAACCTGCCCCTGAGGCTCTGGGATTTAGGCCCTTCAGAGCAACGTGCTGTCTGCAGGGCCTGCGTTCCTGCAATCTACAGGCAAAGCCATGGTTGTCTAAAACCAGTTCCCCCATGTATTCCGGTACTATCTTGTTGGCAGATTTCTTTGTAGAAATTCTTTTTTGGATTGCATAGCGTTCATAAGGAAAACTCCCCGGTTAAATATGTCCTCTGAAGATGGCTTCACTCTGTGGTGAGGGCTTCTTTCCTGTCTTAGCAAAGCATCATGTGAAAATAGCACTGGCATTGCAGTTTCTTGACTCTATGATTTTTTAAAGTGTAATAATGGGAGTTTTTACCTTTCTAAAACAGATTTTGTATATTTAAGCTATTAAACCCCTGACAAATCTAAACTCTTCTGACCTCTTTTACAAGGCTGGAGATGGCTAAGGATATCACTACATAACATGCCATCTACGTAAACAGTGCGTACTTTAAAATAATACTTGAAAAGGATGATTGATTATTACAGTCAAACAGAATTGTAAATAGAGCTAGAAAATACTAGACTGTTGTTCCAGGAACCTCCAGATGTGAAAGTGAGGTGCTTGTTCCTCCTGCTGGACTTTTCTGTGTTTATGCTTGAGGCTTCAGAAGACCTCAAAAGCCCTTAACCAGCATCCCTCGGTCCAGCCAGATACCAGTGGAAGACGCAGCTCCTGGGCCCGCCAGAACAGGTAGCAAAGCCCTTGTGGCAAGCAGCTCACTGACCTTCTCTGGGTGTCTGTACCTTCCTGGGCAAGGCGTGTGACCATCGAGTTTTTCTATATCTGTGTGGTTTCCGTGTGTGTGTCACACTGCCGTCTCTCTGCTCACCCTGACTCATATCTGAGCACTTTGTGAACAGGCAGCTCTCCCACGTCCTCATGGTGTGCACCCTCTTACCAGCCAGCCTGAGAGCTCCTTCTATCGGGCTGTCACTCGATGCCTCTTGTAGGCCACCTCTGTGACCCAGCATGTCTCCATTTCTGCTGTCTGTCCCATTGTTCTTCCGTGGGAATTGCCTGCCTTCTTTCCTATTCAGAAACAAGCCATTTCTTTAACCTGAAAGTGAATTTCTCTAGTTCTGCCCCTCCCTGTACCATCTTTGATGCCTGTTCTCTACAGCATCCTAGAGGCTGGGCTCTCACCCAGCCGAGGCTCTGCTGGGAAACAGGCTTTGGCTTCGCTCTCAGGCTCTGGTTCTCTGGTTGCCCTGACAGTTCTCCCTGTGTCCTGAAAGTCTCGCTGACTTTCTGTCTCCCATCAGATAACAGATGTTTTGGCATCTGCCTCCAATGGGAATCAAGCCCATTTCTGCAAAGAAGCTGAACCTCCACGATGGTTGGTGCTGTCTCGATTGGCGGGGACAGCGTTCCAATGACACCTTCCTGCCCTGGGCTTCCTGAGGTGGTGGAATTATCAGGCGACACCCTTGCTGGCATTCCTCTTCCTTAGCAGCTTATGATGTTGGCTCAGTCAAGCTGCTTCGTTTTTGCTGTATCAAAGTCTTGCCTGAAAAGTGTCTGTCCCAGGCTCTGGGGCTTTCTTTGTCTTCATGCCTGTTTGGTCTCATTTCATTGTTTCCAAGGAGAGTCCATTTAGGCCTTGACAGGTGGTCATCGAGGAGCAAGGATCCCAGGTCAGAGCACTGGGTTAAACTATGGTGTTGCTTACAGGGCCTGCAACAGGAACCCCGCATAATAACTGGGGGAAGCCAGACTCGCCCTCCCGAGAAGCCACCATGCAGGGCATGTGCCCTGAGAAAAGCCCCACCCTTGCTGGGGCCTTGCTGTCCATAACTTTGCTCAGCTCTCCAAGACCAGGCATGAAGGGTACCTCTACCAGCCACAGACTGGGCTGCTTAGTGGTCTGGGGCCTGTGTGGCTCTCAGAATGTTTGAGGTGACTGTGAAAGAGACGACCTTAGAAACCATCCAGCCTGGATGGCTCAGCCAGGTGGCGAGGCTTCCTAGTAATAGTCTTCAGGTGGTGAGAACTGGTTTGGCACCACAAGCATATGGAGCTTTAGGAACAAAGAACGAGAGTGTACTTCATCAAAGGGTTGGGAAGAAAAACCACGGCTAGGTTTGTTATGTTTGTTTTTTTAAGATTCCAGGGACCATGGTCTCTGGTTACATTTAAAAAAGAAATAACCAGCCATAATGCCAAGTTCCACTGTGCAGAGGCCACAGGCCCTGCAGGAAATACAGCCTGTGCTGTGCAAACACTGGAAGCTCCCTCCAGGTGGAGACTCATGTCCTGAGCACCCCCCACAAGCCACAGGCTGGTCCTTGTGTTCAAATTACATGAAGAGGCCTGGGGCAGGGAGTCTGGCCAGTGGAGCCACTCTCTGCCACTTGGGAGGTCATGAGCTCCTGCTGGTGGCCCACAGAGCAGGGGGAATAGGCCTTCCTGTCCTTGGGGACAGCTCTTCTCCCTGCCTGCTCTGCTAACCCTCTGTGAGGGTGCAGAGCCCGGTGCCACATGGGGAAGCCAGATCAGGAACCTCCAGGGCCCAGCCTTGGACCAGGGAGACTCTGCAGGTTCAATGTGAAATTGCAGAAAAAGGCAATAGGAAAAGCATGCGGCTGATGGCTCCTGGGGAATCAGCTAAACTTGGGCCGTAGGACAGGAGAAGGGGCCGTAAGCAAAACCTCACGCTGCAGCCTCAGATCTGGTTCCCCAGGGTGTCAAGGGCACCAAGGGAGAGTCCTTGGCCCCCTGTTGGCATCTTACACTTGACCATGGCTCTCCCAGGGCCTCAGCCACCACTGTGGGCTCTATGGGCACAGGATCTTCTGTGTCAGGCTGAGTGGCCACCATTGTACAACTGTGGTTCCCAATGTGAGTTAGAGCAAATACCCCTTCTTTCTCCAAGACACACACATGCCAGAAGTTTCCATTGAGATGAGAAAACCACCAGACAGGGTATGTGTAAATCTACACTTTCTTTAGATAGAGGACCTGATTGGGAGAATGGGGAATGGCTGTGGGAACCTTGGAAAAAACAGATTGGGGGTTTCCAGGGGAGACTTCATGACTGGGATCCTCTGCTCACTCAAGACAATGGATTCTTATGTGATTTTCCCCCCAGGAGGTAACTAGTAGGCTGACTGTGAGACTTAGGTAACTGGGCACAGGTTCAGCCCCACTGAGACTTCTCTCTCACTTTACTTATCCCCAACACTAACTTGCTGGTTGAAGCCATAATCCCCTGGTTCCATGGAGCAGAGAAGTGGGGCTGATATGGTGAAGGAGTTTGTCCAGGAGGGACAAAGCAAACATAGAACCAAACCATGACCACAAGCTGGATGGGCTGGGGGAGAAGTCTGGTGATGGATCCCTTGCCTAGAAAGAGAGGCAGGTACCAGGGACTTGGACAGGAGCCTGCCCAAGCAGGCTTGGATCCCTACCTTTCTTCACCTTTCCTGTTTGGCCATGTTGTATTAAAAACTGAAGTCTTGGCTGGGCGTGGTGGCTCACACCTGTAATCCCCATAGTTTGGGAGGCTGAGGCAGGTGGATCACTTGAGGTCAGGAGTTCGAGACCAGCCTGGCCAACATGGCAAAACCCCATCTCTACTAAAAATACAAAAATTAGCCAAGCGTGGTGGCGCACGCCTGCAATCCCAGCTACTCGGGAGGCTGAGGCATGAGAATTGCTTGAACCCAGGAGGTGGAGGTTGCAGTGAGCCAAGATTGTGCCACTGCACTCCAGCATGTGTGACAGAGCGAGACTCTGTCTAAAAAAAAAAAATAAGCCTGAAGTGAAGTCTTGCCCTAGCCAGGAAACTGCTGTGATAAAGGAGCATCAGGGCCGGGCGCGGTGGCTCATGCCTGTAATCCCAGCACTTTGGAAGGCTGAGGCAGGTGGATAATGAGGTCAGGAGTTCAAGATCAGCCTGGCCAAGATGGTGAAACCCTGTCTCTACTAAAAATCCAAAAATTAGCCGGGTGTGGCGGCAGGTGCTTGTAATCCCAGCTACTCGGGAGACTGAGGCAGAGAATTACTTGAACCCGGGAGGTGGAGGTTGCAGTGAGCCGAGATCATGCCACTGCACTCCAGCCTGGGCAGCAGAGTGAGACTCCATCTCCACAAAAAAAAAAAAAAAAAAAAAAAAAAAAAAAAAAGCATGGGAAGGAGGGATTGCAGTATGAATTCCCTAGATAGGCAATTTCCTCTACTTCATCAGGTAATCCCTGAGCCAAGGGTGAACACCCCTAGAGATGTGTCTGCCTAAGACCCGTACTGCCAACCAAACAAAAGGTAGAGCATCTGTCAAGACGTTGCTCAAATCCAGTGTGGTTTGACTCTAGAGTAACCTCCAGTCTTTTCCTCTCCCCTTTTAAGTGCAAACCTATACTGCGGCAGGACTGAGTCTGGGTATGTGGCTGGGCAGCCGGCCATGCATGTTGCAGCTGGGTGATCACTGTGATTCTTGGTGTGATCTGGGTCTGTGATCCAGCCCATCCTCTCTGCTTCTCTGTACTATTGCTCTGGCTCCTGGTCCTCTCCTTGCTATGGGTCTTACCCTCAAGTCGCTCTCTGATTCAAAGATGAACTGCCAATCAATGTTCCTCTAATGAAAGATCCAATCACTCTACAGCATGTGTGTATTCAAAGAACCTATCTAAGACTTTCTTTTGGTCATGGTGGGAGGCTGTTGCTGAAAACATGCCAGAGCCCAGTGTGGAGGTCAGCTGGCTGACCGTATGACCTTGGCAATGGACTACTGGTCGTCTGGGACTGCTTAGGACTGTGCAATGGAACTTGGGGGCAAAACTGATAGAGGCAGCCAATGGGCCTTAAATCCAGCAGGCAAAGACAGAGTAAGTTCTTATTTGTGTAGCCCAGGGCTTATCAAAGTGTGGTTCTGGGACCACGTGCATCACTATCAGCTGCAAGTATTTGGTAAAATGCAGATTCCTGGGCCCTCCACCAAACAGATTGAATTTGAATCTCTGGGGGTTGGGCTAAAACAAAACAAAACAAAAAAAAAACTTTACATTTTAAACAAGCTCTTCAGCTGACCCTTGTGCAAATTGGAGAGCCCCTGCTGGAAAACCATTAGAATTTGCAAATGGCCCCCTCAAAATACTCTAGCCAGTCCCACTAAGTCAAAGACCAGAATCTGAGAACAGGGATGGGGAAATTATTCCTTTCTGTGGATGATTATGCAGCTGGGCCGTGATTTCACACCGGGGGGCATGGGCTAAGATGGAGGGGAAGGAAGGAGTGTAACGTGTGCCCTCTGCCTCTTCACCAGGCATCATCCTCTCACTGGCCCTGGCTGGCATTCTTGGCGTCTGTATTGTGGTGGCAGTGTCCATTTGGCTTTTCAGGAGGAAGAGGTGAGCTGGTTTGGGTCCAAAATGGGAATGGGCAGCCGTGTGTCCATGACGATTAGTCTGCCTGGGAAGGCAGCTTTGTGGCATGAAGAGCCGCAGTCACCTGGACCAACACTTACCCTAGGAGTGCTGTCCCCAAAGCACCCGTGCCCTGGCCTCCTTTGCATGAGATGCACATGTGACCCTGGTCGTTCAAGGGGTTCAAGGGCCACTGTGCTCAGATTTGGAAGCGTGTGTGCCTTGCTTACTGCTATTGTACAGCCTTGGAGAAGTCTCTTGACTTGGGGCTTGTGCCTAGAGCTACGCAGCAAAGCTGTCTTCTTATCAGGATCTTTACATCTACGTTTTCGTCTATGAATCCAAAAAGGAAGATGAAGGAAAACCTGATCTCTCACTCACATTACTCTTCATGCCCTTGGCCCATGTTTTTATCGTCACATTTGGCTTTTCCTAAAACCTAATTTATTTTGGGGGTATGAAAAATAAAAAGGTTTCTGGGAACCCTGTTATGGAATCAAGGTTTGAAGAGCGGGGGTGACAATGAGACCTCTTTCAAAATACAGGGTTAGTATTGGTAGGTGTGGAAGAGAACAGTTGGAAAACGAACACGTCCTGTTTTGGTTAAAGCTTTATTTGGTGACATCCCCTCCCAAGACCAACAGAATTGGGGAAAGGTCCCAAAGAGAGGAATCCGACTTTTAAAAATGGCCTCATTCCCTACCTGAGTCAGTCTGTTCTCTGGCTTGTTCGCTTTCCTCTCTAACAAGACTTATGTGTTCTTTTTGTTCTAGTATCAAGAAAGGTGATAACAAGGGAGTCATTTACAAGCCAGCCGTCAAGGAGGAGACTGAGGCCCACGCTTGAGGTCCCTGGAGCTCCTGGGCACATCCAGGAAGGACCTTGCTTTGGACCCTACACACTTCAGCTCTCTGGACACTTGTGACACCTCAAAGTGTTCTCTGTAGCTCAAGCAAACATGCCAGGCCTCAGGGGATCCTCTGCTGGGTGCCTCCTTGCCTTGGGACCATGGCCACCCCAGCGCCATCCAATCCATGGATGGGATACACTCTCAGACCAAGCAGCAGGAACTCTAATCTGCATGCTATATCTGTGTGAGATTGTGAAGTGGTCTGAATTCTGGGATCACAAACCAAGCCATGCTGGTCGGCCATTAATGGTTGGAAAACGCTTTCATCCAGGGCTTTGCCAGAGCATGCTTTCAAGTGTCCTGGAAATTCTGCTGCTTTTCCAAGCTTTTAGACAAGAATGTGCACTCTCTGCTTAGGTTTTGCTTGGGAAATTCAACTTCTTTCCTCTGGAGACGGGGCATCTCCCTCTGATTTCCTTCTGCTATGACAAAACCTTTAATCTGCACCTTACAACTCGGGGACGAATGGGGACAGGAAGGATCAAGTTGTAGAGAGAAAAAGAAAACAAGAGCTGTACATTGTGATATATTAGGGACACTTTCACAGTCCTGTCCTTGGGATCACAGACACTGCACAGACCTTAGGGAAAGGCAGGTTCAAGTTCCACTTCTTGGTGGGGATGAGAAGGGAGAGACAGCTAGAGGGAGGGAGAAAATGAGAAGACATGGATGATCTTGGAAGAGTCTCACTTTGGAATCAGAATTGGAATCCCATTCTGTTTATCATCAAGCCACAATGTAAGGACAGAACAATACAATACTAAGTCGAAATCCAACCTCCTGTCAGTGGGGCAGTTATGTTTTACACTCTACAGATTTTACAAATAACGAGGCTATTCCTTGAAAATCTGTTGTTGCTGGGTCCTGGAGGAGACTTGAGTTCCGACCCAATCTGCCTTTGAATCTGGAGGAAATAGGCAGAAACAAAATGACTGTAGAACTTCATCTCTTTTGGCCAAATTTCATTTCAGCCACTTCTGCAGGATCCCTACTGCCAACCTGGAATGGGGATTTATCTACTCCTCTCTCTCTCTCTGTGGATGTCAAATCATGGTTTAGATCAAATATATTTCAAGCTATAAAAGCAGGAGGTTATCTGTGCAGGGGTTGGCATCATCATGGTATTCAGGGGCCAGTAATAATGGAACGCTACTAAGATACTCCATATTCTTCCCCCTGAGTCACACAGACAGTTTCTGACAGGCACAGCTCCTGCATTTTCCTCCCGCAGGTGATGACTCGGTGGCATGACTGAGAAGTAACCGACCCCTAGTTGACAGCACCTTGCAGTTCCCCGAGAACTTTCTGATTCACAATCTCATTTTGACAGCATAGCTTTTTAAATATCTTTTTCCTTCTACTCCTCCCTCTGACTCTAAGAATTCTCTCTTCTGGAATTGCTTGAACCCAGGAAGCAGAGGTTGCAGTGAGCCAAGATCATGCCACTGCACTCCAGCCTGGGTGACAGAGCGAGACTGTCTCAAAAAAAAGAAAAAACAATTATCTCTTCTGTACCATCACAACTTTCCGTAATGACGGCAAGCCTATGTCTTGGGAGCTGTTTTGCTAGGCAAAGTTTCAAGTGACCTAATGGGGGCTCAGATGTGTGTGTGCACTCAAGACCTCTAACAGCCTTGAAGCCTGGGGTGGCATCCCGGCCTTGCCATTAGCATGCCTCATGCATCATCAGATGACAAGGACAACCCTCATGATGAAGCAACATGAATTAGGGGGTCTCTTGGCCTTGGTTCAAAATTGTCAATCAGAAACTAACAGAAAGGGCTCCAGAGCCGTGGGACTGTCTGTCAAAAGACTCTGTATATCTTTTGTGGATGAGTTTTGTGAGAGAACAGAGAGACATTGTACCTGGCACAAGGGCTGTTCATGAAAAGGGAGACTTACTGGGAGGTGCGAGACAGCAGCATTTCTCCTCTCTCTTCCTGCTCAGCACAGACCTGGCTTGCGGCCCCCAGGCTGAGACCAGACAAAGCCAGGGAGGCAGAAAGATGCTCCAAGAACCAACACTGTCAATGTCTGCAAATCCTCACAGGATTCCTGCGGGTCCAGCTTTGGAACTGGGAAACTTTTCTTCAGATCCGCACTCATTCCATTGATGCCAGCTGCCCCCGAAGGATGCTCAGCGGCTGCCCACACGCTCCTAACTCTGCTGCGTGGCAGATGCCTAGGTGGAAATAGCCAACACAAGGCACAGGCTGGGGCCAGGGCCATGGGGGAAGGCCCTAGATTCTCACTCATGTGGGATCTTGAATCTCTTTCTTTGTTCTGTTTCTGTAGTATCATCTGGTAAAAGTTAAAACAAAAACCAAAAACTCTTATCTGTTTCTAGCATGTGCTGCATTGAGTCTATTAATCACATTTCAAGTTCACCCGACATTCCTCTCCTCTTCGCTAGCCTCTCTAAAGGCGTCCTGGCCAGCCCTTGAGAAGCACTGGGGTTTCAAGTTCCTGTGCCTCAGCCCATAGGCACAACCCTCAGTTCCTGTGCCTCAGCCCGTAGGCCACTGTGATAATGGTCTAGCACTTCTGTATTTATTGTAAGAATGATTATAATGAAGATACACACTATAAATACAAGAAATTATAAATGTTTTTCACATCAGACTGTTCTGTTTTTTTGGAGGTGAGGTTAAAGCATTACTATTGCAAAGCACTCTGTAGCTCCCCGTTATGGGGATAGGTAACTAATCAGCATAATAATGTCACTCGCATCCACGTCTTAGAACCTGGCTTCAAAGGCAAGTACGCCGGTGGACTCCATCACTTTCCTGAGGATGGAGGCCTATGGCATGTGTGGCTGCGTGTCACGACACTGCTTAATGGTGCTGGGAAGCCTAGAGGAATCAAAGAAAGCCCCTGGAGGAGGTGGGATCAGAGCTGCACCTTGAACAAATAGTTCAGATTTGAACAGATGGATGGAAAAGGGTAGATGTTCCCAACCAAGGGGACATGACACAGGGAACAGGTCCTATGTCTCTTTACTCCTGAGAGTATTAAACCTAGTAGGTGGGCAGCCCCTCTGGGTTGCCTGTTACCTTATTTTGAATTCTTTTTGCAAAAGATACTATCACCCCCTCCAAATAATCTTTTGTCTCCAGACTTCACATTCTGATTGGGACGAAAAGAGGCGGTCTAGTAAAGGTTATAAATAGGCACCATCATTGTTTGAGTTATTTAGAAAAGCATCCAATTTTCACTATAATCACCCTAAGCCTGAGAGAGGTAAACTGTTCAAGGGTACTTTGGCTCCAGTAGGTGACAGCACCTGGCCCGGCTTTGGAATTGAAACATTTCTGATGGTCTGTACTCTGCTAGAATACAGGACGCTTCGGCTCTCCCCCTCTGGCATCTTGCCGGGTGTCATGGCCACGCACAGGCATGAAGACAGCCAGGAAGCCAGAGTTCCCATGAAGCACTTACTCTTTGGACTTGCTCCCATCCCACTAGGGACAGCACTTCCCGGAGCAGGCAGTGAGCATCTCTGAATACTTCTCCCTGACTTCCACATCCACTGGGTGGATAATCAGGGAGGCGTAGCAGTGAGAGCCATAGGTCGGCAGAGGGAACTCAGGCCCTCCTCTAGGTTGGCCGTTACCTCATCTCAATCCCCCTAAATTGACCACCTAGAGCACACGGGCCAAGAGAAATGTAATAAAATACAACATGAGACACATATGAAATTTAAACTTCCCGGTAGCCACGCTAGAAAAATGTAAAAGAAACCAGTAACAGTAATTTAAATTTAATTTTAGATAATCCAACAGATCTAAAATACTGTCATTTCCACATGTAACCAGTATTTTCATGTGTTTTTTCTGCAGTAAAATCTTTGAAATCCGGTGTGTGTTTTACACTGACAGCACACTCGATTCAGATGCTAGATTTTGCTTGCAGGTATTTGGTCCTTATTTAGATTTCATAAAATTTACAGTTTAAAAGATTCCAATATCTGAGTTGTTCCAAACACACTGAAAAGTCGTTTTCCAAATAATGGAATCAATGATCGACTTTTGGATGTAAACTTATTAAAATAGCGTTTCTCAGTTGAGGCACATTCCAAGCGCTCAAAATCCACGCCCTGCGCAGACCAGGACGACGAAGCCGCCTTTCAGAGGCTCTGAGGGTTCTGCCTAGAGAGGTCCCACAGAAATTAGCCAGGAAGAAAGCCTTGCTGGTGAAGCCAGGAAGGGAGACGGGAGGGCAGGAGGAACATCAAGCCCAAAGGAGCACATCGTGGGCGCCGCTCTTCCTCTCCCGCCACCTCCTCGCCTCGCCGCAGGGGGCCCGGCCGTGCCCCAGGTCCCGCGGTCGGGAGTGAACGGCGCTCGGTGGCAGGCACGTGGTGAACGGCAGGACCCTGGCACCCCTACCCTCTCGCCCCTACACACACACACACACACACACACACACACACACACACACACACACACAGGAACGCCCCTCCCGCTGTCACGTGGCCTTCCTGCTGGGTATCTGGAGCAGTTCCAGCCTCGCCTCCGGAAGGAAACAGGGCCTCTGGGGAGCAGGGACCACCTGCCAGTGCGTTCCAGCCGGGCTGCCATCCACACTGGAGACGGCCCCACACATGGTCCTCGGGCTCGGATTCAGCTGTCGCAGGATGTGAGGGGAAAGGTGTGTGGCCCGACAATGCCACCAAAGGTGTCCCCGGGCTCCACCCCGTGCCTCTTCATTATAGAATGACTGGGCAGAGATAAGGGCCAGAGTACTGCTTTTGAATAATTCACCATAAAAATGATTGCAACCAGGTCAGTGTATCACGATGACTGCAAGCCACCCAGGGATGTGGCAATGCCTCTCACTCTTGACTGCCCCAAGTCCCCTTCACTCCATTGCACAGCCCAGGGACAGGCACAGCATTGCCCCTAGCTTCCAAGTGGGAAAGAGGAGCTGGCTCTGGCTAAGCCAAGCTCCCAGAGCTCCCACAGCCCTAGGATCTTCACTGACAGTGCTAGGGCCACCCTGCACAGCCCCAGTGACATGGAAACGCCTTCTGGTCATAAAGTTTGCCATGCTTATCCCAATCATGCCGTGACCTCGTAAAACCCCCACGGGCTAAAGGCACTAAAAGCATTTGTACTAATGACTTCCAAAAAGTCAACCACAACCTCCCACCTGCAATCTGCATGGTAGCTCTAACCCCTGGCCTCCACTCAGGTTAAGCCTGACCAAGGACTGCCAACTGCATTTGGGCAGAGGGGTCTACTGAGCTCCTGAGACGTTACCTTCACCTCTTAATTCAGCAAACCAAGTTCCTGAAGACATGTTCACAAGCTTTCCCTTTTCCTAAGGCTGAACTAGAGAGAAGGAATAATACACACACATGCACACATACAGACACACACAAAATAGTGTGTCTCTATAGTGTGTATATATAGTGCATATATACATATATATACAGTCACACACCACTTAACAATAGGGATACTTTCTGGGAAATTCATCATTAGATTTCGTCATTGTGTGACCAAACCCGCATAGTACAGCCTGCTACACACCTAGGCTAGATGGTATAGCTATTGTTCCTAGGTAACAAAACTGTACAGCATGTTACTGTACTGAATACTATAGGCCATTGCAACACAATGGTATTTGTGTACCTAAACACAGAAAAATTACAGTAAAAATGTTATAAAGATTAAAAATGGTTCCCCATGAATGGAGCTTGCAGGACTGGAAGTTGCTCTGGGTGAATGAGTGAAGGGAGTATGAGGCCTAGGACATTACTGCACACTACTGTAGACTCTATAAACACTTACACATGCTACACTACATTGACTGAAAACTTTTCTTTCTTCAATAATAAATTTACTCTAACATTTTTACTTCATAAAGTTTTAAGTTTTCTTACTTTTGAACTCTTTGAACACATTGTACAGCAGTACAAAAGTATTTTCTATCTTTACATCCTTTTTCTATAAGCTTAAAAATTTTTTTTTTACTTTTAAACTTTTTTGTTGAAAACTAAGACACAAATATACACATTAGCCTAGGCCTACACAGGGTCAGGATCATCAGCATCACTGTCTTCCACCTCCACATCTTGTCCCACTGGCAGGTCTTCAGGGACAGTAACATGCATGGAGCTGTCCTCTCCTATGATAGCAATGCCGCCTTCTGGAATACCTCCTGAAGGACCTGCCTGAGGCTGTTTTAGGGTTAACTTTTTTTTTATAAGTAGGAATACACTCTAAAATACCAATAAAAAGTACAGTGTAGTAAATGCATAAACCATAACAGAGTTGTTTTAGCATATAAAAGTTTATAGCATATACAATTATACTATATAATTGTATAGCATATACATTACAATACATATACAATTATACTATATAATTATATAGCATATACATTTATAAATTATATAGTATAATTGTATATGCTATAAACTTTTATATAACTGGCAGTGTGGTAGGTTTGTTTACATCAGCATCACCACAAACATCTGAGTAATGCACTGCACTAGATTTTACAATGGCTATGACATAACTAGGCAATAGGAATTTTTCAGCTTCATCATAATCTATGAGACCACTGTTGTATACGCCATCCATCACTGACTAAAATGTTGTTATGCGGTACATGAGTGTATTCCATTTAATACAAATTTCTTAAAAATGTACAGTCTAATGACAGAAAGCAGATCAGTGCTAATGACAGAAAGCAGATCACCTCACCTAGGGATGAGGTGGAGTGGGGAATGGAGGGATTACAAAAGTGTGTAAGAAATGGTTAAAGTGATCCATATGTTCATTATCTTGATGCAGTGGTTTCTCTGCACGTGAAAACAATTCTAATGTTATACTTTAAATATGTGCCATTTATCTTATATCAATTATACCTCAATAAATCTGTTAAAAAAAAAAAAAAACTCCCTCCCACCACCACCTCCACCCCACACACAGCCAAATGATACTCAGTCCCATCCTGGAATTTCCACTGAGAGCTTACCTCCTCCTGGCCCCTCTAGAGAAGAAGCTCAGCAAAGGCTGGTATAACGCACCTTCCTGGGCTCCCACCCATAGGGCGAGTCCATACTTCCCTTGGACTCACACTGTGGGTGGGAGGCCAGAAAGAAGCATGCTGTATTCACATGGTTGGCTATGACCTCTCAGTATTGTAAGTCAAAGTCATTATTTCTGCTTGGATTCACTCATTTCAAATATTAACTTTGAATGACCAGCAATGAAGACAACAAACACAGGGTCCATGGGGTCATGGGCAGACTGAGACCTATAGCAATTTTGTTGATGATGACATAGTCAACTGGCCTTCTCCGGAAGAAGCAAAGACCTTTCTAGTGACATAGGTAACATAACCAGTTCCTTCATCTGCTGAAACTTCTGAAGCTACCTGGATATCCAACAACAGATCTCATGCATCCCCTCAACCACTCAACACATAACCATTTGAAAAGTGTTACTGAATATGGTACATCCTTTCCATGGAGGAGCACACAGCCACTAAGCAGCACAGCCCAGGAGCTTATCACTCCTTAATCAATGGGCGAAATTTGGATTAACCCCCCTTCTATTATTCAAACTAATTTCCAACTAAGTGTTTTCTCATACCTCCTTATTCAAAAGTAAAGATTTAATGAACTACTACTGTCCGCTAAACACAGATTAAGTGGTCAGGATTCAAGCACAATTTTGATATAAGGACTAAATTACTGGAAAAGAGGAAAGAAAAAAGGGGGCAGGGGCCGGGAGCAGTGGCTCACGCCTGTAATCCCAGCACTTTGGGAGGCCCAGGCAGGTGGGCCTGAGATCATCACCTGAGATCAGGAGTTTGAGACCAGCCTGGGAAAGATGGTGAAATCCCATCTCTACTAAAAATACAAAAATTGGCTGGGCGTGGTGGTGGGTGCCTGTAGTCCCAGCTACTCGGGAGGCTGAGGTAGAATTGCTTGAACCTGTGGAGGCTGCCGTGAGCTGAGATCGTGCCACTGCACTCCAGCTTGGGCGACAGAGCAAGACTCCGTCAAAAGAGAGAGAGAGAAGAAAAAAAGGGGGCAGGTTAGATAGACTCAGGTGACTGAATCCCCAACCTGTGGGATCTGAGACTATCTCCAGGTAGATTACGTTGGAATTGAACTGGAGGTCACCCAGCCCATGTCTGCTGCTTGGTGTGTGGTGAAAAAACCTACACCTCTGGTCACGGAAGTCTTCTTCTGCATTGATGATTACTGTGGTGGTATGAGAGCAGAGAAAAAATACGGTTTGAGAGAGCTTTTCCTGAAACACAAACAGAAATTGCCAGCCTCACTATACAGAAGAGCAGTATGTACAGAATGCTACGTGTCCACCAAAAGAAGAGTGACTAAACAAACTGCAGTATCTCTGTAAAATAGAATACTATTCAGCAATACAAATTGCAAATTTCTTGATATATACAAAAATAAAGAGAATATCTCAGAAAATTATGTTGAGTGAAAGATGCCAGACACAAAAGAGTACATTTTGTGTTACTCAATGTAAATGAAGTTCAAAAACAAGTGAAACTGGCTGGGCGCAGTGGCTCATGCCTGTAATCCTAGCACTTCAGGAGGTCAAGGCAGGCAGATCACCTGAGGTCAGGAGTTTGAGACCAGCCTGGCCAACATGGTGAAACCCCGTATCTACTAAAAGTACAAAAATTAGCCAGGTGTGGTGGCACATGCTTGTAGTACCAGCTACTTGGGAGGCTGAGGCCAAGGAATTGCCTGAACCTGGGAGGCAGAGTTTGCAGTGAGCTGAGATTGTGCCACTGCACTCCAGCCTGGGTGACAAAGACTCCGTTTAAAAAACAAAACAGAAACACACAACAAGTGAAACTAATCTATGGCAACAGAAGTGGGAACTAGTGGTTGCCCCTGTGGATGGACTGGAAGGGAGATGGAACCAGCAGGGAAGGAAATGGTCTATATCTTGATTGAGGTGGAGCTTACAAAGGTGTACACATTTGGCAAAATTCATCTAGCTGTATACTTTGGATCTGTGCATTTTATTGTATACAAATGTTTCCTTGATTTTAAAGGAAAGTGTAAAGAGACCACAGTGGAGAAAGCTATTTGCTTTTCTGGGACTAATCAGGAAAGACTTCCCAAAGGAAGTGACATTCGAGCAGGATCTTGAAGGTGGAATAGGACGTTTTCTGGTTGGAGCTAAAAACAGAACTAAAAATGTGGAGGTATGAGAGTTGACGTGCATCTCAGTAGAGGAGACCTCACGGATGTGTTTGGGAATGTCTGAGAAAGGAAGGTTGGGGATGGTGTGTGCAAGGAAAATAAAGATCTTGGGACCCCACACTTACTGTGCCAAAGGGAAAAGTTCAGTTTGGGAACTGAGTCATGCAAAAACTGCCTTCCACTTTGTTTCTAAACAGCTAGCTGCAAAAATAGAAGGCCACGTACCTCCCCAGGAAGAACCCCCCTCCACATAATTTGCTTACAAGGAAATTCCTCGTAGGCCCCAAGATTTTTACCCTAAAACAATTCTGTTCAATTTCCCGCCAACAATGTAAATTAACAGTATATCTTCACAGGTATGGGAGAAAGACGGACAGAAGTCATCCCTTCACTCACCTGAGACAAATGCATATTTGACCGCTTCCTCTACTCAGTGTTTATCTTACATAAAAGTGCAGATGCTCTGAGCACAAGATGAATGCGTAATTGACTGTTCCTCTAGCCCCTCCTTTCATGAGTAAAATGCAAATTTAGTGAGCATTAACCAAAGCCTAATCTAAGTCTTGAGAGAACGTAACCTCTTGCCTGTTTTATTTACCCTCCTCCCTTTTTTTTTGAGACAGAGTCTCACTCTGTCACCCAGGCTGGAGTGCAGTGGCGCGATCTCAGCTCACTGCAACCTCTGCTTCTCGGGTTCAAACAATTCTCCTGCCGCAGCCTCCCAAGTAGCTGGGATTACAGGCACACACCACTACGCCCGGCGAATTTTTGTATTTTTAGTAGAGACAGGGTTTCACCGTGTTAGCCAGGATGGTCTCGATCTCCTGACCTCGTGACCTGATCACCTCAGCCTCCCAAAGTGTTGGGATTACAGGCTTGAGCCACCATGCCCGGTCCCCCTCCTCCCTTTTTTTTCTTTCCTCTTTCCCCTCCAGTCTCTTCTTTGCCTTTAAATACTGAAGTCCTAAAGCCCTCTTTGGAAAAAGCATGGATCACAGACTTCTGGTGATTTGCGTTCCTTTTTCCCAGGTGCGTCCTCAACCTTGACAAAATAAACTTCTAAATTGAGGCTTGCCTCAGTCAATTTTTTTTTGGTTTACAGGTGGGAGACAGAAAAAAATGGTTGGGATCAGATTACAAAAGACCTTGAGTAACATCCACTTTCTACCAAGGACAAAGAGAAACCGTGAAAGTGCTTAGATTATGGTTTTGTCTGATAACATAAATAATGCATGCCCATTTTTTTGAAAAATGCAAACAATGAATTTGTGTATAAAGCAGAAAGTCCCCCATAATCCTAACTCTCAAAATAGTTACTTTTCACAATTTAGTGTTGCTAAACAATTATCTTTAGCTAACAATTTATTTTCCAGATGTTATGTTTGTTCGTATGTATTTTACACTTATTTTTAAATTTTTAATAAAATGGTTTAATAGGATTCTATATTATATGCTCTAGAAGGGACAGCATCATGCCTACTTTCAGTATCTAGCACAATATCTGGCATAAGAAATATTTGTCGGACGAAAGACTGATCTTTTATTCTTGCTTTTGTTTTCTAGCACACCCTGGATATCCTCATTCTTTTCAGTGGCTATACAGTGTTCCGCTGCTTGATGCAATGCCTTATTGGTAGACACTTGCCACAAATTCCTTACTGTTACGAGACTATTACAAGATCCACATGTACTTGGATGTATTTCTGTGATATGGCGAAATATATATTTGATCTTCATCTCTGTTTCCTGGCAAACAATTCCTAAAACCTTAGAATCTCTAAAGTGATGTCTTTTTGTGTGTGATGACTGACTGAAAGCTAGCAGTCCCTAGACAGCTTCAGGATAGGGCCGGTGTCCAGAAAGCCCGAGGCAGGATTACAGGGTTGGGTCTTTGAGCACTACCCCTAACCTCTGGGGGGGAGAGGAGGCTCAAGATGAAGTTGATAGCCAATGGCCAAAGGATTAATCAATCATGCCTATGTAATGAAGTCTCCATAAAAGGTTCAAGAGGACAGAGTTTGGGAAGCTTCTCAATAGGGGAATGTGTGGAGGTTCTTGGAGGGTGGCACACCCGGGGAGGACAGGGAAGCTCTGTGTCGCTTCCACCACACCTCGCCTTGTGACTCTCTTCATCTGTATCCTTTGTAATATACTTCAAAATAAACCAATAAATGTGTTTCCCTGAGTTCTGTGAGCCACTCCAGCAAATTAATTGGGCCCCAAAGTGGGGTTGTGGGAACCCCAACTTGAAGTGGGTCAGTCTGAAGTTCAGGAGGCCTGGATTTGCAACTGGTGTCTGAAGGGGGCGTGGTTTTGGGGACTGAGCCCTGAACCTGTGGGATCTGATGCTATCTCCAGGTAGACAGCATTGGAATTGAACTAGAGGACAGCCAGCTGGTGTCTGCAGCAGAACTGATCACTTGTTGAGTGAGAGAATAGAAAACACTGTGAGTTGGTGGTCTTTTTCCTCTGACACACCATTTCTATGGGATAAATTCCTAGAAGAGGAATTTGCTGGCTCAAAATATGCACATCTCAAAACTGTATAAATGTAACAGATTTTGCTAAATTACCACCCAAGAGGGTTGTACTAATTTCCTTTTTCATAATACGTTGTTTCTACCATATGCTCAACAATCCTTGTTATTATCAATCCTTTTCACCCTTGATAATCCAATAGTCCAAAATTATTTGCTTGTTTTGCTTTTATTAGTGGTTTAGCATTTTATGTTTATTGACTATTTGCATTTCTTCTGTGAATTATCTGTTTATATGCTTTGATCTTTTTACTGTATCATTAATTTTTTTAATTATAGAAGCTTTTTATATATCATAGGTGACAATTCTATATATGTCAAAAATGTTTCTCCCCATCTTCTTTGTTTAGAATGTCTTTTGCACTGCAGTTTTAAAGTTGTATGTAGCCAAATCTGTTTTTTCTTTTCTCTTTGTGGTTTGTAGCCTCAGTGAAATGTCAAGAAAAACTCTCCTCCTTTAGACTATAAAACTATTCTAATTTTAAAAGATTATTTTATGGTTTTATTTTTTGCATTTGAATCTTTAATATGTTTAAATAACTGAAAGTGAAAACTTAGCTTTGCTTTTTTTCCCCCAAATATAATCAAATAATCAAACAGACCCATTTATTGAATAACTTATGCTTTCCCCACTGATTTAAAATGCCAATTTTACCATATATGAAATTCCCATATATACCCGGGCCTGTTATGAAACTCTCCATTCATATCCATGACTACAGATTTGTGATACAAGTTGTTATCTAGTAGGATAAACAGAAACATTTCACACAATTTTATTCCCTGAGAGCGGCACTGTTATCAATGTGATCTAGATTAGGTAAATTAACAGGACACAAGTTCAGTTATCCCTTTGATAAATTATCAAAACATTTAAATATACCAAGAATTTTGTCAAAGTGTATATATAGCCATTTAATATGGAGAATTGCAATTTCAATCGTGACATTTTGTTGTCTTACAGAACAAAAAGTTATGTGTAATAGTGATTCCATATTGCCTATAAACATGTACATTTTAATAATTGTTTTCTTTATAAAAACTACAAATTCAATTTATCTAGTAGATACAGTGGATGTCCAGTTAGCTCTACCATATAAAGAGCTTGGAAATCATCCCTCTCATCCTTACAAGAAAAAGCTAAGCAAATGGAAAAATCAACAATTCTTCTGAACCCATCAGAGAACTGAGGTCTCAGGGTAAACCACCACTCTGAAATCTGGAGAGAGAGGTGAATCCAGAGTCACAGCTGAGATTTGCTCACCTGGAAGGCAAGCTGCTGGAGCCATAAACTGGTAGTGACACTTAAATGCTAATGTTGACAAACTGCTGGAGTCTGAGTATGGACTAGTGCAAGGGTGGGAAATACTGTCTTCATTGTAAAATATATCCAGAGTGTTCTCCATAACAAAGGCCTCTCTCCAAGGAAAATGACTTTACCAAAGCCTTGTCCCAGCTGAGGAAAGGTACCTTTCTCCTCCAGCCACCTTCTAGCTTCCTGTCTTATCTAAGAGGGAAAAAGTTAAGAAACACTCAGCCCAGGGATTCAGGCCCATGAAAATACTGAGATTTAGATTTTATTATAATTTTATTATTATATATGTCCCGTCCTCCACATCTCACTGCCATACCAACGGGGCTCTAGTGTAATTTACAGTAGATTACAGCTGAACGAGTTGCAAGACACAGGCTTTCTCTGAAAAGGGGCACTGAGGGAACTCCACAGTCAAAAGGGGAGACAAAAACAAGACCACCAGAGGAATTCGAAGCCTCTGGCACTCACAGCCACAGCAAACATTAAATATAGTCCAGCTCCTACCTAGATTAACATAAAATTTACACTGAAGGCTTTTAAAATTCAGATCCTATTACCCGAGAGGCGATGTCTAGCTTTCAACAAATAATTACAAGGCATATTAAGAGGCAAGAAAAAACAAAGTCTGAAGACATAGAAGGATACGGAGATTTTCTCATTCTTTTTTTTTTTTTTTTTTTTGAGATGGAGTTTCACTCTTGTTGCCCAGGCTGGAGTGCAATGGTGCGATCTCGGCTCACCACAACCTCTGCCTTCTGGGTTCAAGTGATTCTCCTGTCTCAACCTCCCAAGTAGCTGGGATTACAGGTGCCCATCACCATGCCTGGCTTATTTTTTGTATTTTTAGTAGAGATGGGGTTTCACCATGTTGGCCAGGCTGGTTTCGAACTCCTAACCTCAGGTGATCCACCCACCTCGGCCTCTCTTGAGTGAATTTTGTGGGTTTTAAAAAGGAATTTGTCCATTTAAGTTTTTACATTTATTGGCATTAAAGTTATCCATAATATCCTTTATTATTTATTTAGTAATGTAGGGCCTACAGTGATGTCTCCTGTCATTACTGATATTTGTGCCTTCTCTTTTTTCCATCTGGCCAGAGCTTTACCAGTTTTATTGGTTTTTTCAAAGAACTAGATTTTTGTTTCATTTTTCTCCATTGTTTAATGCTATTTCTTTGGTTCCTGTTCTTTTATTATTTCATTTCTTCTCCTTATATTAGCTTCAGTTTGCTCTTCTTTATTGAGTTTCTTAATTAGAGGCTTAGGTCATTTATTTTGAATATTTTTACTTACCCAATATAAGCATTTAATGTTAAGAATTTCCCTCTCTTGGCCAGGCGCGGTTGGCTCACGCCTGTAATCCCAGCACTTTGGGGGGCTGAGGTGGGCAGATCACTTGAGGTCAGAAGTTCAAGACCAGCCTGGCCAACATGGTGAAACCCCATCTCTACTAAAAATACAAAAATTAGGTGGGCATGGTGGTACGTACCTGTAGTCCCAGCTACTTGGTAGGCTGAGGCAAGAGAATCGCTTGAACCTGGAAGGCAGGGGTTGCAGTGAGCCGAGATCATGCCACTGCATTCCAGCCTGGTGACAGAGCAAGACTCTGTTTCAAAAAAAATTTTAAAAAAAGAATTTCCCTCTCTATTCCCTCCTCCAGGTCTTTACTTTGGCAACTATCCTATCCTTCTCCTATGTCATTAATTTTTTTCTTTCTATGGAGTCACTCTTATCTTAATATAAACATGCAGTTACAGTCTATATCATAAGGAAAAAAAAAGAGAAAAACACACTCTCTTTCCCTCACATCCTCCTTAGGTTATCACCCCATTGCTGTACAACATCTGCGTTTTTGATGCTGTGTCTACTTCCTTATCTCCTGTTGCGTACAATCCATTCCATTCAGGTGTTCACTCTGATTTCCATCTTGTTTTTATCAAGGTCACCAGCAAGTTCCATCTCTCCATACACAACAATCAATTCTCTCTCCTCTTCTTATCCATTATGCAGTAGCATTTGACATCCTTTCCCCACCGGCTGTCAAGCCACTGCACGCCTCTGGTTTTCCTTCCTTATTCTCTCCTTTCAAACCTTTCAACTGACTGCCCCCAGGGTTCACTCCTCAGCTATCACCTATCTATATCCACTACCCAGTGCCCTTCATCCACTTCTAAATTTTAAGCATCATCTAAGTAGTCAAGCTATTCTATATTATTCCATAATTTGTAGTGCATTTTGTAGTTGCCTTAAAATAATACTTAGGTGTTTTAATCTGTGCAGTTAGATTATATGTTTTCCAAGGACAAAGATCCCCACCGTCTTGTTCTTTTCCTTCCTTTTGAAGTGTCTAAGCAGTATTCTGTGCATGGTAAGCCCCGAATAAGCACTGTAAACTCCAACTGATTTTGTGCAAGCTCTAAAAAATGTGTAATTTTACTAGTAGGTAGAAGGATTTACAGTGATCCACACTGAGACAAAAAGTACCACTTATAAATTAATTGAGCATTAAAGCCAGGATCTGCTTGGGGCTCATAATCTATTATAGTCACCTTAGAATGTATCTAATTCTTTTATTGAGACTGGGACCACAACTGGTCCAGCGGTTCCTTCTATTCAGCATTTTCAAAGAGGTGAAAGTAAAATATGCACTTCTTTCCATTAGAGGTTTCTCATGTGTTGAGGCTGGTCACAGGGAAATCTCCATTCCAATGAAATGCCAAACAAGTAACAATTAAGTTAGAACCGAAATTCAGTGTTTAAGGGCCAATGAAATTGTACAGGAATCTGGGCTGATACCTGAGGAATGCCCACCTCTTCCACTGGTTTACAGGTTAGAAGCAAAGAGCCCTGAGAACATTTCATCCAATAATATCATCAACATAGCCTGCAACAGCCTCATTTCAAGTCAGAGTGAACCAGCATCAAATGGTTTTGAGTTTCGTATCATAATCCCCTATGTATCCTGTCTGATGGTGAGAGCCAAGCTCAGCGCTTTAGCTGTACTGCCTCCTCACCAAGGGAAAAAAATAGAAAAGGACTCTCTAGGCTACTCAGAATCACCAGGTAAAAGCTAAACTGTACTCTCCTCTTCACCAGATTCCAATCCTCAGCCACTATTATGCAACAATCTTTAAATTCACCATTTTACAATTAGGAGATTTTGCAAAGCAAGCTTCCAGGATCTTTGAGGATTCCCCCGACTTAGCTGAAGATACCTCAAGGAAATGCTCTGCACCAAACTGTTCCTAAACACACAGATATGAAATAAGCCTTAGGAGTTTTAAATCAGATAAAGAATTCCTCTTTTAAAAATGTCTCTGATCAGTCATAAACAACAGAATGTACATCCAAGTTTCATAAGGAGACAAAACACGGTAGCAACACATACGAAAGGATACACCATTCCACTGAACAGGAAACACAGGAAATGAAGAGTGCCAGACGATCTTTATTGTTCACTGAAAAATGCAGGTCTGCAAAGAGTCAATTGCTTTGTGTACTGAATGCAAGGTCTGATATTGCAAGTATATATGACATGGTATAACATATAAAATATTACATATTTTACATAGTGACAGTACCTGCCTCTTCTAAACACTAACATTTAACAGAATGATGTAAAAAGCCTATTAAATAAGAAACAAACATTTCGATCATAAACAAAATGCACTAAGCAAAATACTTCAAAAACTGTTGTGTGTGACGTCTATCTTGTCTACCTGGGGTTAGGAATGGTGGAGCCCAGAAAAAAACTGAGCTAACAAAAACAGCCAACACCCTCCAGGAACTCTTCCCCGGAATGAGGCCACTGGTGCCCGTCACAGGCTGCCCCCGTCTGGTGGCCCAGCCAGGCTTCAGGGCTGCCCCAGGGCCCCCACTGAATGCTAATGCCTGTCTGGGGCTGGGTTGAGGTGAATGGGAGGAGTACCAGGTAGGAAGAAGCTTCTGTCACAACTGCTTGTTCTGCATCCACGCTATGGATATGAACACCTAATGTTTCTGGTGTGAATCTGCCACCCTCCGCAAACATTGAAATGTGATTGAGAATAAAATGTTAACACTGGGAACGAAAGCCATTTTCTATGCAGTCTGCAGATATCATCATTGATTCCTTTCAGCCATGTTTTCATTAAGATGCTCTAAAAGAGGCTGCTGCTATTATCCTGCCAGTCAGGCAGGCCCGGATAGAGGTAACAAAACTTCTCCAGTTATAACTAGTAATTCAAATGCACTAAAAATAAATATAGCTTATACTAGAGAGCAACACAGTTTCTATTATTCACATGGTAATATATTCAAGAATTGCAACAATATTCACAATTATCCAAGGTCAACTTTAACTATATCCACATTTCCCTCCGAGCAGAAAAGCCTGAATGGAAGGGAGTGTATAACATCAATACCTCCTGTTTGTCTCACTTATTATCAGGGCTCAGAAAGCTCATTATAGATAACAAATGCCAAAAAAAAGAAAAAAAAAAGCATTTCAATATCTACACAGCAACAGAGGAAGACTACGCCCGCCCTCTGGGCCTCCTTGGCATAAGGCAAAGCATGGCTATTTGCAACAACAGTGTCTAAGCCAACTCTGGAAAGGCTCATGTTTTAGGAGAAATCAGAATTACCAAGTTCCTTCATTCACAGGTAACAAAGGATTATTAAATAATTTCCTGAACTAAGACAACAGTCTCACCATCAAAGAAAATTTTCTTCTCAGCTGAGTTTTTATAAATGAGATTTTACAATATCCAGTTTTAGTTAATATGAAACTATCAGCGTACAGACATCCTCAAAGGTCCAGACGAGTGAAGCTAATATTTTCAGATCTTCCACACTCTACGAATCAGTAAATATTTTATCAGAATATCCATTTAACAGTTTTAAGTCCATAATAACCAACTATGTATTTTTCTTATTCAAAGAAGACCATGTTTTGATAAGAATAATCCCAGTTTGATGAGTATCTTATTCCCCTTGATGTTGCACAATAAATGTCACTGTTGAGTCTGTATATCCTTGACTCTTCCAGTCAAAGGAAAATCTTGTATAAAGCTGGAAAAATGCAAACTCCAGCGGAAGCACTAGTGTTAGTGCTGAAGTAAACTTTAGGGGAATAACCACAATTGCCTATCAGACCGTTTACAACATTGCTAGGAGCCCTCCTCTTCTTTTCTCTCTATTATCTCTATTTTCTCTCTAAACATTCTAATATTTTAAACATGGGGGTTCACTGATATTGATAAAGGTCTAGCTCGTAAGGTTTTGGTCTCTGGAATGATGTGTGGCTAGCCCAAAACACTGGCCATGTTTGCCTTAAACATGATCATTCTTCTTCCCATCACAATCTGTCAAACCCGCCCATCTGTCCTGCCGCTGTCACTCCCCCAGCCCCTCAGGATTGCTGCTCCTCTCTTTTGAATGTTGTACTGTATGTATGGTATTCACTGAGACATGACTTTAATGTACAGGTCATTTGCATTTCACGCCACCAGTTCCCCAAAAGATATCAACTGGGAACAATTTCTAATTGTAAAGGCATGATTTGCCTGCATTTTCCCTTTATAAAGGAAATCAAAGGGCCTGTTTGGAAGCTGAAAGAACACCTTGGGTATTCCTGAAAAGGGAACGCTGTATCTGCTACCAAAACCCAGAGACACTGACTAGATCTAAAGACCATATGGATTATGCAATAGTGTGAGATTTGGCAGTTTAAGATCTACTTCCAACTTTACATTAAAGCATTTGGGTGAAAGTGCTGTTAGTATCACAGGAGCAAATGAAAAGTGTCAACAACACCCTTTTGGCTCATTTCCTCGTGCTTCTGGTTGTACTTCCACCAGCTCCAGCGAAGCCTGTCCCAGGGCACATCGCTCAGCTCCCTGCACAGCTGCTCAGAGATAAAACAATGCACTTCACCTCAACTAGCCCAGCAACTGGCACTCAGATGGTGAACGCTGCAGCCAACGGCCTTGGGGCAGAGCCCATGGAAAGCTTTAAACAGGCTTATAGACATTGTATAAAACTTCCTGATTTTAAAATACCTTCCCAAGGAAGTCAGAAAACAGTCATTTTTAGTTAATAAAACGCAATCTATACTCACAAACAATGTAATGCCTCAGAAAGCAAAACCTAGAATGGAAGAACTTCAGAAAAATACGGCTTAATCAGTATCTTACTTTGGCTAAATTATCATAGTTAATGTAATTTATTATTGCATTTAGAAGCCCAGCCTACCATGTTCTCCTAAGATGGTGAAGTACACGAAAACGGTGAACAGGGGTTATAGCCCTTCAGCCTTCTGTGACTTCGGAACTTAGAAAGATAAAAGATAGCCAGGATTTGACATTCAGATACTTACTTGCTCAGCACAAGTTAAGTCAGGAGACAGTTAAACACCAGATTCTCATTCACTTACAGTGTTCTCAGGAAGCTCCTATTTGGATCCCAAACCAGTGGGTCTCCACCTGGCTGCACATCAGAATCACCCGGGAAGCTTTTAAAACTCACCACGTGCCCAGGCCAATTAGCTCCAGAAGGTGGCGCCCAGAATCAGTAGGCGTTACATTGTCCCAGGTGATTCTTGTGCAGCCAGGACGCACACCGCTGAGGCATCCCTTTCGGAGAGCAGTTGTGGCAAAGCCAAGGGAATGGAACTCGCATCTGGATAGTTTTATTTCTTTCTCAATTCCACCAGAAAAAGGGATTTTTAGAAAAAGGCACAGTTGTGCTTCCTCTAAAGATGTAGTCTGCAGTTTGGGAAGTGCTGGTTCCCAGAGGTTATCTGGAGCGCTGGTTGTAAAGAAGAAAGTCCTTGTCTTGGCAGAGGAGGCAGAGTTTCAGGCTTCGGCAGCTGCCTCCCGCAACAAAGAATGCCCAGGTGCCCATGAGCACCAGGATTATAAATGCCGACACCAGGTTTATTCCATAATAAGAACTTATGAAGGTCTGCAAAAGAAAAAGAAATCAGCTTGGGTAATAACAGCAAGCTTATTAAACATGTGGAATAACCAAAGATAAAGGGAAGCATGGAATACTTTTAAGAACTTGGGTGGGTTTCACCAAACATATGATGTGTGTTATGTGTTAAGGCCCCAAGGCATGTAGAACTAAGCCGGTCAACAGACACTGCAGGTCCTGTGCTTTGCTATATTCAAACGGTAACCCTAGAAGGCAATCATTAGGCAGAACCTAATGGAATATACAAGATGCATGTCATATAACTAGTTTCTATTCGTTTTTGTGTTAAATTGGTTCTTAGAATTTGCAAGACAGTGAGACAAGTTCAAATTACTTTAGTATGAATCCTTAGTATTCAAGGGAACATGAGGAAATAGTCTTTTTCAGTTGCACAATTGCTGTGGGTTTCAAAAGTGTATTCATTTAAAGAACACTAATGGAATGCTGAGAGGTACTGGGTACACCTTGGGGAGACCAAAGTCTCTATCCTACTGGAGGTTCTGTACTAGTAAGGGAGGGAGGAAACGAATGAAGAAAGAATTAGTTACAAATTGTGATGAATGCTAGCACAGCATAATTATAATTGAGATGAGGCTAGGATGGGTAAAAACAAGGTGATCTCTTTAGGGCAGTCAAAGAAGGCCCCAAGAAAGTGGTAGATTTTACAGGTAGCACCTTATGCAGAAAGACTGCTCTTCTCAAGAAGCCTCTGTCGGCATGGCAGGCATTGAGCATTTTCTAGATTATTCTTCACAATAATTCTATACCTCAAATCCACTGAATTTTAATTCACTTTACAGAGTGCTACACTCTTTTGTATTGTTCTTTTCTTCTTTAAAAAACATTTTCCTCTTAAACAATTACAAAAGCAGTACATGATTGTTGTAGAAAATTACAACCCCAAAATGAGAAAATAGAACAAATTTTAAAACTTAAAATTCAGCTAGGTTAATAGTTATTAAAAAGCTCAAAAAGTGAAACCATAAAGAGAAAAATTGATTAGACTATATAAAATTAAGAACTTTTGTTCATCAAAAGACATTAAGAGAATGTAAAGACAAACCACGTCATAGAAGTTATTTGCAATACACACATCTGACAAAAGATTTTTTTTTTTTTACAGAAAACATAAAGAACTCATAAAAATCAAAAAGAAAAAGATAATCCAATAGATAGACATAGGATTCGAACAGGCACTTCAAAAGAATTATCCGAATGACCAATAAACATCTGAAGACTTGCTCAACCTTATTTTCATGGTGTGAACACACCTGTGTAACTAGCACCTCGATGAAAATCAAAACATTCTCAGCCCCCAGGAGCCTCCCTGTTCCACCACCAGTCACTGTCCCCACTAAGGGTGACCACGATGCTGACTTACACCACCACTAGGTTCTTTCCTTTTAATCATTAAAAAGAATAGTATCAACTCTTCAATATTCACCAACATTTATTGGCCACCTACTATGTGCCACGAATTGAGGATACAAAGATCGATAAGATAAGGCCCTATCCTTGATTATCAAACACTAACTAGAAAGAGAGAGAGATAAAAACTCTATTAAATAAAATATGCTAGCCAAGGACATGTGTTATACGAGAGCTAGGAATAAGGTCCAGTGATGGTGCCGAGTCTGGAATATGCAACTTTTCCACGCAGCTGTCACAGAGAATGAACAGTTTTCCAAACTGACCTAGGTTAGGGAGAGACAAATCACCGCAAATAAACAGCAGGGGGAAAAAATCTTTTAATAAGACCCACCAAAAAATTAATAGTGGTGGTCTTTCTGTGGTAAGACTGAGATCATTCCCTTAAACAGCTTTTCTGAATTTCCTCATGTTCTCATGAGTGTGTATTTCATCTAGAGCAGAATTTACCATTTTAGATACACAGACTTGAGTTCCAAAGTATAGTCCGAGCATGGCGGCAACACTCACCTGGGCTGACACCAGCAGATGGGTCAGGAGAACTATGAGGAGGAGGCACCACTTTTTCTTCTCACAGCCATCAAAAAATACAATGCCCCAGAACACATGCAGCAAGATGATGACCAGCGTCATGAAAGCTGAAAGACAGTCGACCATTAGTGTCACTTCTACAGACATCAGAGCCACTGAGGGCCCTGGCATGTGCACGGACTCTCAGGGTGTCCACCACACCTCAGCGAGAGTGTTTAACACCTCCTGACAGAAACAGGGCCTTGACACACGTTTGCCCACTCAGAAAGCAACACTGCGGAACAGGGGACTGACTGCTACAGCTTCTTGTCTAGAATGTAAACCTGTTCCATAAAAGGTCAACTGAGATCTGGCTTTCAGGCAGCTTCCCTGAGGAATGCAATAAAATGATTGTGATGTCCAGCCTGCTTTTTCCCAATGAGCCTTCTGCATCAGTAAAGAGAGACATGAATGAAAAGGAGTATCTTCTGTTTAAACAAGACTCCTCACTAAAGTGGAATTTTCCCTCAGATCCTTTTGAAAAAGGCCAATGGAAAAATATTAAAATCATGGCCAGGCGCTGTGGCTCAAGTCTGTAATCCCAGCACTTTGGGAGGCCGAGGCAGGCAGATCACTTGAGGTCAGGAGTTCGAGACCAGCCTGGCCAACGTAGTGAAACCCCATCTCTACTAAAAATACAAAAATTAGCCAGGCGTGGTGGCACATGCCTGTAATCCCAGCTACTAGGGAGGCTGAGGCAGGAGAATTACTTGAACCCGGGAGACAGAGGTTGCAGTGAGCTGAGATCATGCCACTGTACTCCAGCCTGGGCAACAGAGCAAAAAAAAAAAAAAAAAAAAGAAAGAAAAGAAAAATATTTAAAATCACAGTAATTATCTACGATGTTTCTTAAGCAACTGGCACTGAACTTGATCAGCACCACCAGGTTTTTCTGGGGAACACTATCTCTGTGTGTGCGTCGTTTGTGTATCCTGTGTGCTGGATAACAGTCTTTATTTAAAGTGGGCAAGCCCTATATATTCTGCGAAGTTTAACATGGAAAACAAAAAGGCACCTAGATTTCCTCTTTCAGCCACATAATAAGAAACCATTAACACCCACCAGCTTGGCAAAAATTCAAGTCTGACACTCTGTTTCATACTGCTGATAGGAAAACAGTCTAGCATCACAAATTAAAAGTGGAATTTGCATTCCCTATTTCACTCCAGCAATTCTGCAGCTAGAGCTACACTCTGAAGCAATTAGTTCTGAAATTAATAGATCACCTGCACCTGGGAACTTGTGAGAAATGCAAATTATGGGGACCCACCCCATACTTCCTGAATCAGAAACAATGGGGTGGGAGCCCAGCAATCCGTGTTTAAACAGCCCTGCAGGTGATTCTGAGACATGGTCGTTTCAGAGTCATTGCTCTACAGAAACGTACACATCTGCACAAGAAGCATATATAAGTTTAAGTCAGCACTGTCTGTAATAATGAAATATGTCCATCATTACCAGAATGGATAAATCAATCACGCTCTAGTCACACAATGGAATACTATATGGTCTACAATATAAATGATCTCAAGAATCTAATGTTATGTAGAAAAGAAAACCGTACTGTGGAAAAAAATGTGTATTATTTCATTGATAGGAATTCTAAAACATGCAAAACAATATTTAAAGATGTAAATTGTGATTAGAGGAAAGAAAGCTGTTATATCTGGTGTAAAAGTGTAATCACTTCAGTAAACAGTGGTAGATATTTTAACTAAAGTAGAAGAGAAATAGTTTCCAAAGTTTTGACGCTATGGCAGATGAAGCTAAAGCGATGTATTTTAATCCCGGTGATGACCCTGGAAAGGGAAGGCTTCCTGGAGACAGATGTTTGCTGATGGCGGGGAGCTGAGACCGCTGAAGATGCCCAGGAGTGCAGTTTAAGTTTTAAAGTTTTTGTGTCAGAAAAGATCAAGGCAGAAACTGACACAAATAGAAACACTGATTTTTTAAAAAAATTATAAAGTATTCAGACTCTAAGGGTTTTTCAGAATCTAGATGACAAATGTCAAAAGAAAGCAACGACACCATTAAGGTGTCATCTGTTTCGCAGCTTATGTTTGCCATTCTTTCTGAATATTGATGTTACCAGGGCAGCCCTGATGAAATAACCAGGAAAGTCCTTAGTTTTTGTTATTTTTTTTTTTAACTGTTTTACTTTAGTTCCTTTATCTATAGGTTCAGCTGCTTAAAGAAATGAGATGGTGCGAGATGGCACCAGAGCTTCTTGACCCCTGACCAGATACCAGAGGAAGACCTTGTAAAACCAGCACAAACTGGAACAGGTGACTCCTATTTGCCTTTAGATCATCAGCATACCTTTGCAATGCTAAAACTCCCTCCCCTGAAAGAAAATCCCTGCCATTTCGTGTACATGTAATATATGAAGGCTTATGTTCATGAACAGCACCTTCACATCCGGAGTCCCATCCCGCACATGCTAACATTCCTTTCCCGCCCCACATCTAGTTCCCCTATGACTTCCATTGCTTGGGGAGAAAGGACATTTAGCACAAGAGCTCACCTTCTCTGTTCTCTGGCCAGGGAATAAAACCTGATTGCCTTTTCCAATTGGATGTTCTTTCTTTGTGACCAATACAGAGTGGGGAAAGAAGTGTTTACCAGTGACACTGAGACACAATTATGCTCCTATAGTCAAGGCCTACAGTTCATTTAAAATAGCTCTCACGGGCCGGTCAGGGTGGCTCACGCCTGTAATCCCAGCACTTTGAGAGGCTGAGGCGGGTGGATCGAGACCATCCTGGCTAACATGGTGAAACGCCATCTCTCCTATAAATACAAAAAATTAGCCAGGCGTAATGGCACATGCCTGTAGTCCCAGCTACTTGGGATGCTGAGGCTGGAGAATCGCTTGAGCCGGGAGGCAGAGGTTGCAGTGAGCCGAGATGGCACCACTGCATTCCAGCCTGGGCGACAGAGAGACTCTGTCTCAAAAAAAAAAAAAAAAAAAAAAGAAACAACACTATTTGGCTCCTTCACCCTTCCTGAATATACCCCAAATGTTCTAACACACAGATTCATAAGTACCTTCATTTTCGCACGTGTTCCTTTCCCTCATTCCTGATACCTATTTTTCTGTCCTTGCAAAGCTAATGGCCTACGACAGCAATTGCGTCTAATACTGGCTTCCTGCCAGCACAGAAATTGCCGTTACCTGGCTTCCCTAACACGGGCAGGGGATCTCTAACTAGGTCAAAGCCAGCCAAAGGCTACTGCTGGGTGGTGGCAGCCACAGACCAAGGAGGACTTCCAAGGCCAAAGCTCAGCCGCAGCTGCCCAGAGGCAGGAAGCAAAGATCAACGGGCTTTTGGCTTCTTTTTCTAAGTAGGAGAAAGGTCAGGGGCTTCAGGGTTCCGTGAAGCAGGAGACGCTCCTCCATCCATCCTGGCCACAGAAACTCGCTAGACGCTTGAGAGATCCCCCAGCCAGCTGGCACGAGTGGGAGTCGGGCCCCAGGGCTGAACGAATGCTTTTGAAAATGACTTTCCCTAATGGGGATTTAACTGAACATTTTTGTTTTAAAGAATGTAAGAGAATTCTGTGGCCTGATTTATTGTAATATAGATATAGATTACTAATCAAATAACCTTCTCTAAGCTATTATTTTAATGTTTAAAGTCCCCCTAGAAAATGCTGAAGAATGATGAAACACTCTCAGATTAGCTCATCACTGTGGAGTCCGCCTTGGGAGGTTTGCTAGAAGTTGTCTGATCCTGTCCTCTAAGCAATGAAGAAAACCCACATGGGCCACTTCAAATACTTCCAATCTCACTTCATTAAATGGCCACTATGAGAAAGTTCCTTCTTAAACTGAACCCAAGTCTGCTTTAACTCAGTAGTGATTTTCCACCGGGATGATTTGGCCCATAGGGGGAATATGTCAATGTCTGTAGACATTTTGGGTTATCACCACTCGGGGACGGGGTGCTTCTGGCATCCAGTGGACAGAGGCCAGGGATGCTGTAAAACACCCCACAACACACGTCAGCTCCCAACCAAGAATCATCTGACCCCAGATGTCAATAGTGGTGAGGTTGAGAAACCCTGCTCTAACTCCTGCTCACTGATCCTGAGAAGGCTCTTTGAAGAAACACAAGTCAACTCTTTTTTCCTATATGTAGCACATTAAAAAACATTTGAAACTCCCTGCTGCAGCCAGCTACTGTCACAAAAATGCTGCAAAACAACAAGAACAACAACAACAACAAAAACAAAACAAAACAGGCCTAAACTCATAGGCTAGAGCTGCCATTGGGATCATGAGGTCCAAGGCAGCCTGGAGTATAACCCCCTAATGGGGGACCTGCCTTCAGGCAGCCGGCAATGCATACAGGCTCTCGGGATTCTATTACTTTCTATTAATGCTTCATTGACTTCACAAAACTCATTAATTTCTATGTTTGTCTCTGGCCTAGAATAGTTTCAGCAAAATCAGATTTACCATTTCTTTAAATGTTTGCTCCAAACAAGCTCTCAAACCTGATCTATGCCATTTATAAAGCAAAACTAAGCCCGTAAGACCTTGGATGAAGATTTAAATGGAAATTGCAGGTAAGGTTTATAGTCGGATTGGATGCGAGTTATGAGAGAAAAGGTGAAGAATCAGGAAATATTCTAAGAAATAACTGAGCTCCTGGAAGGATGGAATTCCATCAGCTGAGATGAGGAAGGGTGCAGGAGTGCATCATTTTAAAGATCTTATTCCACTGCCTTCCAGAACTTCTGATAAGAAGTCAGCAGTATTTAAAATTGTTGTTCCATGGCTCATGCCTGTAATCCCAGCACTCTGGGAGGCCGAGGCGGGCGGATCACGAAGTCAGGAGATAGAGACCATTCTGGCTAGCACGGTGAAACCCTGTCTCCACTGAAAAATACAAAAAATTAGCTGGGTGTGGTGGTGGGTGCCTGTAGTCCCAGCTGCTCAGGAGGCTGAGGCGAGAGAATGGCGTGAACCCAGGAGGCGGAGCTGGCAGTGAGCCAAGATCGTGCCACTGCACTCCTGAGTGACACAGTGAGACTCCATCCCAAAAAAAAAAAAAAAAAAAAAAAAAAAAAAATTGTTTTTCCTTTGAATGTAGGGAAAAAGTCCCACTAGAGGTGAAAAGGTAGCTTACACCTGAAACAAAGGACTTTGATCTCAAGAAAAATATTCAAGTGTAAGTCTTTGGTGAGGGTTTAGAATAACGATAAAAGGCAGTAAAATCCAATAAATCTACCCATTAAAAGTAAACCTCAAAGTTGATTAATTCCTCCAAAGAAATAAGAGATTTCCAAACATTTATGCAAATAAGTTTGTTTCCAGGAAATAGTGTTAGAACACTGCACAGTAAGTGAAACATGTTACAGTATGAATGATTCCCCTAGAAGCGGGGCAATGCAGAATGACTCTCTTTAGCAGAGCTATGGAAAGGTAGAAAAGGGAACTGGTACAAGTGGTCCCGGTACTGAACAGCATCTTCGGTAAGAAGTGGGCATGGAGTAAGTTGATAAATGCTGGGATTCCCAGCCCAACTTCCCAGCATAGCCATGGAGCTGCAGGGGATCAAGCTGAGGTTGCTGGGGAGGGCCAGACTGAGCAATAAAGTTGGAAATAGTGGGGGTTTTTTCCCTTTCAAATTATAAATATTAGATGTAATGAATAAAACATATATTCCTGTGAGGCTGAATGAAGAGTGATATCATACTGGATGATGTTTTAAAAATGTGACTTTTGTCTCATGCAATCATATTTACAGGACAGTAACCTGTAATACAGTATCCTGCTCATCATGGCTACCAAAAAAAAAAAAAAGTCTGTGAAATTCATTGAAGAATAAGAAACAAAACCTCCAAAACACCAAAAATTAAAATGGCTATGTACAGCATTTCGGGAGGTTGAGGCAGGAGGATCACTTGAGCCCAGGAGTTCAAGACCAGCCTGGACAACATAGTGAGACCCCATCTCTACAGGAAAAAAAAAATTAGCTGAGTTTAGTGGCACGTGCCTGTGGTCCCAGCTACTTGGGAGGCTGAAGTGGGAGGATTGTTTGAGTCTCAGAGGTCAAGGCTGCAGTGAGCCACGATCATACCACCTGACTCCAGCCTAGGCAACAGAGCAAGACCCTGTCTCAAAACATAAATAAATAGGCCGCACTTTGGAAGGCCGAGGCGAGTGGATCACGAGGTCAGGAGTTTGAGAAAAGCCTGACCAACATGGCGAAACCCCGTCTCTACTAAAAATACAAAAATTAGCTGCACAAGGTGGCATGCACCTGTAATGTCAGCTACTCAGAAGGCTGAGGCAGGAGAATTGCTTGAACCCAGGAGACGGAGGTTGTGGTGAGCCAAGATCGCGCCACTGCACTCTAGCCTGGGCAACAGAACAAGACTCTGTCTCAAAAAAAAAAAAAAAAAAGAAAAGAAAAAAAGAAAAAAAAATAGGCCAGATGCGGTGGTTCACGCCTGTAATCTCAGCACTTTGGGAGGCTGAGGCAGGAGGATCACCTGAGGTCAGGAGTTCAAGAACAGCCTGGCCAACATGGCGAAACCCTGTCTCTACTAAAAATACAAAAATTAGCTGCGCAAGGTGGCATGCACCTGTAATCCCAGCTACTCAGAAGGCTGAGGCAGGAGAATTGCTTGAACCCAGGAGACGGAGGTTGTGGTGAGCCAAGATCGCGCCACTGCACTCTAGCCTGGGCAACAGAAAAGACTCTGTCTCAAAAAAAAAAAAAAAGAAGAAGAAGAAAAAAAAAAAATAGGCCAGGTGTGGTGGCTCACGCCTGTAATCTCAGCACTTTGGGAGGCTGAGGCAGGAGGATCACCTGAGGTCAGGAGTTCAAGAACAGCCTGGCCAACATGGTGAAACCCCGTCTCTACTAAAAATACAAAAAATTAGCCAGGTGTGGTGGCAGGCGCCTGTAATCCCAGCTACTGGGGAGGCTGGGGCATGAGAATCACTTGAACTTGGGTGACAGAGGTTGCAGTGAGCCGAGACCACACCACTGCACTCCAGCCTGGGTGACAGAGTGAGACTCGGTCTCAGTAAAAAAAAAAAGAAAAGTAAAATAAAACAAAATAAATACATAAAAGTAAAGGCAGCAGTGGCTATGAAAATAAGGGCCATTTTACCCATGAAGAAGAAAGAAGGTCTACAGAGAATGGAGAAGGGCAAGTCATTCAACTGCACCAAAAGGGAGTCAGCAGAACCTAGCCATTCATCCGTGGAAAGAGAAATCAGTGATTCGGGGTGGCCTGAAATATACCTAGAAGAGCCATCAAGTCTTACAGCCCCAGCCCATGTCATTCTTTCAGCCAGAGACTGTGAAGCAATACACTGAGCTGCCTGCTTCCACACTGCCTGAAGACCGACGCCTGTGGTGTGCACATTTCATAACGTATCACAAGCTGCTAGAGTCTATGATAGGTCATAACTATTGAATGAAAGTGCATTCCAAAAAGTGTAATTTTCTATTCTCAGTTATTTGAGCAGCTTGAAGGAAAGACTTACACTATTGATATAAAGCAAACAAGCCAGGCGTGGTGGCTCACACCCTATAATCCCAGCACTTTGGGAGGCTGAGGCAGGAGGACTGCTTGAGGCCAGGAGTTTGGGACTTGCCTGAGCAACATAAGGAGACCCTCATCTCCACAAAAAATACAAAAATTAGTTGGGCAGAGCAGCACATGCCTGTGGTCCTAGCTACTTGGGAGGCTGAGTGGGAGGAACACTTGAGCCCAGGAGTTCAAGGCTATAGTGAGCCAAGGTCATTAACACTGCATTCCAGCCTGAGTGACAGAGCAAGACCTTGTCTCTTAGAAAAAAGAGAGAGAGAGAGAAAAGAAAGCAGATAATGAAAAATGCATATTCGATGATATATACAGCATATCGAGTATCACTATATCATAAACAGTAGCAGTTAGCTGTGACAACTTATAAGACATTAAGATTCTAATGAAATCATAAAAGGATAAGAATTGCAGGTTACAATCTACTGTTAATCATTTTTTCTGTATCATTAAGAGATGTTATACTTTCTCTACCACTTTGGAATTTGGAAGTGTACGTATTGAGATAGCCTTGCTTACAAAGAGCTTTCAGTCAAGAGTCTAAACTTTAACAAACTGCCACACTGTAGAGATTATTCTTAAAATATTACGAATAGAACAGTGAACAAAAAGTAAAAATTGTATTGGGTTACAATAACAAAAATTTATTCTCATAAGCTCCCAGGTCTAAAGGCTGACTGTGCATTGCTGATAAAGGCTAGGCTCAGCTGGAAAACTCTGCTGCAAGCTCCTGGGTTGGGCCCTGTGTGGCTCTGGGTATATTCATTCAAGGGTCCAGGCTAAGTGGGCATTAACTTTCCAAGGTATGTTCTTCTCATGGCACCAGAGTCCAAGAAGGAAGGTCCAATCATGCAAATACTTTTTAAGCCTCTAACTTACATCATATCCACTAATTGGCCAATTCCAGTCACATGATTGAGCTCAAAGTCAAAGGGTGGAAAAGAACACTCCAGCCACCATGAGACCAGGCACGTGTGTGGATGTATCATTACAGGAAACGACAAATAGGGACAAAAACAAACTCCCACGTTCCTCTTTTATTTTCTTCAAGCTCAGTATTTTTCTTTCTTCAATCATGTCCCACAGGCTGTGGCTTCTAGATCTTCTACCACACTGACAACATTCTTTCTATATGAATTTTACTTCTTCGGTATTCCCGTTAAATCACAATGCTTGGAACAATACAACACTCCACACGTGGTCTGACCCGTATTGGTTTTCCCTAGTGAAAGGTTTAGTGGCTAAAAAGTTTAAAACCTTGCCTAGGTTTTAAGTGCACTATCTAGAAAATACAATAGAAATGAAATGGTCTGGGGAATTTTAAAAAATAAAATCATCAGCTGTTCTTTTCTACTAGGTACTAGCTAAAGACATTTTTTCTTCTAAAGCATAAGGGAGGTAATTGAGAACGAAAAACCCAGGTTCTATATAATACTAGAAAAATTATCTTTTCTCTGAATTCTGTTTTCTCATCTCAAGTGCTAAATTCTCCACCTTAATAATATTCTTAGGCCACTTGAGAGTTTATAAAGCACTTAAATACATATTCTCTAAATTAATTTCATTTAATTCTCAACAACTCTGAGCTAGGCATTATTTCTGCCCTTCCTGAAAGATCAGGAAATTGAAGATTAGATGGAAGGACAAGACTTCCTCTGCCCTGTGAACAACACTGCTCTTACCTCCAGGCCTGCAGGAAAGAGGCCTCGTCCCTCTGCCTGGAACAGCGTTTCCTGACAACCCCTTTCTTTGCCTGCCTAGCTATTATTCACCCTTTAAGTAAATCTCTACTCATTATGGCACTTCCTCCATAAGCTGTGCCTGGCCTTCATTTTTCTGTAAGTTATTTATTGAGTGCCATCTAGAAACAAAGGACTCCACAAGATGCCGGGGACACAGCAGTAAACAATACAGATGTCGTCCTTGCACTTGCATGGCTTAGCACCTGACTGGAGAGAAAAGACATTCAACAAATAACTATACCAGTACTTAATCACGCCTGTGATAAATGCTGCAAAGGTAAGGTACTGTGGCCTAGGAGCATGGGTTAGAGCCTGTCCTTTGTGCCCCATGGCTCTTCCTCATTTCACTGTAGCATTGATCATGCTTTATTGTAACGAGCTGTTGGTCTTTATTCCCCACTATGAATGGAAGTTACGCATGGTAACTGGGCTCTATTTTCATAGCTTGGTGTAACTCCTTTAGACTAAAAACACTTAATAATGATTTATGGAATGAGTGATTCAATAATCAAACGGGCTTGCCCAAAGTACTAAATTAATGAGCCAGGATAAGATTCAAACCTAGGATTCCAATTCCCATACTTTTGTCTCTATACAAAATTACCAAGAAATGGTAATGATTCTAGTAAAATGTAATGCTAGCCTACAACATAACCACAAATAAAAAAGAAGTAACCTATACATAAACATTATGTATAAACTATGCCTGTTTGTAACATAAGAGCCTATGTATATACAGGTTTCATATAGTATGGATCTTATTAACACACACTAGTACAGACAGATACATACTACAGACTGAATATCCCTCATCTGAAATGTTTGGGACCAGAAGTGTTTCAAATTTTCAAATATTTGTGCATATATATATATATATATAAAAATGAGATATTTAGGGGATAAGAGTCAAGTTTAAACATGAAATTATTTTTTCTCCTTTCCTCTTGAAACAAGAGTGTCCCTCTGTTACTCAGGCTGGATTGCAGTGGGACGATCACAGCTCACTGCAGTCTCAACCTCTCGGGCTCAAGTGATTCTCCCACCTCTGCCTCCTGAGTAGCTGGGACCACGGGTGTGCGCCACCACACCCAGCTAAGTTTTTAAATTTTTAGTAGAGACAAGGTCTGGCTATATTGCCCAGGCTGGTCTCAAACTCCTGAGCTCAATTGATTCTCCTGCCTTGGCTTCCCAATCTCCTGTTGGGATTACAGGCATGAGCCACCTGGCCAAAACATGAAATTCATTTACATTTCATATATACCTGATATACATAGGCTGAAGGTAATTTTACACAATATTTTTAATAATTTTCTGCATGGAACAGTTTTTTCTTGTTCTGACCATGATCCATCACATAAGATCAGTTATGAAATTGCCTACTTGTGGCTTTGTGTCGGTGAAGGAAGTTTTGGATATTGGAGCATTTTTGGATTTTGGAGTTTGGGATTAAAAATGCTCAATCTGTAAATAGTGACCCTACATTCCTTATTTATTCTGAGTATCATTTAGGCATTTGTAATGGAGTGTGCTAAACACATAAAGTTACAGATTTACCTGGTGAAACTGACTTGTATCTAAATAAATGGTAATTACAAGTAGTTACAAACAACATAAATACAATAAATATAAGTTTGGGGATCTTATTTTTAAATGTAATACAAATTAATTTCTTAAATTTATAATTCAAAGTTTATGCTTCAAAGAATGATGTTGTAACAGTAAGAAACTTGCACATGATAAAAAACACTGTTCTTTCATTCTATAGATACAAATTTATAACATAGCCAGTCTGCCATCCTAACTTGGCTAAAGACATTAAGATAGCTTATTGAATATTGCATTTTTCCTTTAATTCCTAGAAATTACAAATACAATCCCCAAACTGGTACCAAATCTTCCTTTTACTACCAAAAGAATCATTTTAAATGTCTTACGAAAACAGCCTAGGTCACCAAAGGGAATTAGCACCATCTAGCGAACAAAGCTGGCAAAACTTGTATATCAAAAGAAAACTGTAGCAGGGAGAGCCGTGTGTTAACTGCATAAGAAAACAGAAAACAGCCGGGCACGGTGGCTCAAGCCTGTAATCCCAGCACTTTGGGAGGCCGAGACCGGCGGATCACGAGGTCAGGAGATCGAGACCATCCTGGCTAACACGGTGAAACCCCGTCTCTACTAAAAAATACAAAAACCAGCCGGGCGAGGTGGCGGGCGCCTGTAGTCCCAGCTACTCGGGAGGCTGAGGCAGGAGAATGGCGTGAACCTGGGAGGCGGAGCTTGCAGTGAGCTGAGATCTGGCCACTGCACTCCAGCCTGGGCAAGAGAGTGAGACTCTGCCTCAAAAACAAAACAAAACAAAACAAAACAAAACGGTAGCACTAACACCCCTTACAATTATGTTTTATTAATGTATATCTGGTTCTAACAGACTTTACTAATATTACATTTGTTTTAAAGACCTAACACTCAGTATAATCAATCCTTAACACATTTGCCAGAAGTATTCCAATGATGAAATGTTCAAAACAAAGATAATTTGCTATGTTGGAAGCATCATTAAATAAGTACGACCTATTAACACACTTTCTTGTCCTCTAACTTGCAGCCAGATTTAAAGGGCCTTGACTTTATCCTGTAGGTCCTGAAAAGGCAAACCATTTTTGTAACAGGGAAGATTAGTTTGGTAGTTGCATACAGGATTCACATGGAAAGTGTGTCAAGGAAAGACTAACCAGTTGAGGGCAGATGGTGGTAAGCCAGAGAGGAGATGTCAAGGCCTGAACTGAAATGGAAACAAAGGGTCTACTGAGAACGGTGAATCCACTGGGCTTGGGGATCACTATGACATTCAGCATGCCTCTCAACTATTGGAGAAATTTTTTAAAAATCGGTCATACCTCTTTATATCTTTTCTATTATTACCTTAAACTGTTACTGGAATGCTTACTCACATTTTTTTTTCTCTTATTCCCGTATTAGAGGGTAAACTCCCTGAGGAGTTTTAGCATAGATGCTATTAAAAGAATATACAAATCATGATGTGAACTCAGTTATTTCAATGGCGTAACTGTTGTGGAAATGACTAAAAATACAGTGGGTGTTTTCCCCCTATTTTTAAAAGAGTCTTCTTGTGGAACTTAGAAGAAATCTACATTAATTATGTACACTGCCAACTCTCAAATTTGTGATCACTGCATCATGATGACAATTTTTAGCTCGTGGATGAAAAAGCAATTTGAAATGAGTCGGTCCTTTTTGCTGCATCGTTTGGATGAAATGATCATCTATTATCCCATTTTTCCTCTCAATTTCAAGATTACATTATACTGCCTATTCCCACAAAAGGCACCACAATGACAATTACAGATTAGGGCTTCTACTGAAGATAACATAAAATCATAAAAACCAAAAAGAGCACATGGCCTTTAAAAATCCACTTCTAACATTTCAACTATACAGCAACATTGTTAGTACAGCAAAATAAAAATAAATTTAACGCAAGCTAAATTCCACTCTAAAATTCTAAAACACTCTAACCAAAATTTTTATTTTCCACATTAAGTCTTTTACTTCACAGTGCCTCAGGGTGTTTCGCCTTTAAAAGACATAACATAAATTCCTATTCACTGGAATTCCTAAGCCAGTGAACTCCAATAAGAATGATCATTTAGACTAGAAGTCTGAATGTTGACAGCTATGAGAGACATACCTGAATAAAGGAAGAACTGAGGAGAATCTCCATGAATGCCGACTGTGCCTGGCCCCAAGGAGTCAGATAGGGTGTTCACAAAGGAAAATACTCCACTCATGATTCCAAAGCCCAAGCCAGAAACTAAACAGGAAGAAAAACACTGTTAACTCTTTTCCTGCCAAGATTTCAAGTCAAATTTCCAAGGACTAGTTAATATAAAGTGTGTTGGAGGGGAAAGGGTGCTTATGTTCTGCCTGAAGCAGCAGGCAGCTGGCTCTGGAAAGGCATGTGCTTGGCTAAATGACGAATCGGAGAGGGAAGGGGGAAGAGGAAAGGAAATGAATGGCAGAATGCAGCAGAGTCATGAAAAAGGAGAGAAAAGGGTCTAGAAAGGCACAGAAGAAATAGCTGAGACAGAGGATACACCACCAAAACTCTGGCTTTACTTAATGATAACAGAGTCTTCAGAGTCAAGTTTGATGGCTTAGAACTGAAATTGAGTGTAAAGGGGAATGATGTATTCCTGAGCCCAACTGGGGAACCTGGATCCAATCTTAAACAGAATTCTCCAAGTATAATATGCAGAGATTTTAACTGCTTTAATATGAAGACTACTCCTAGAACAGCCAAAGTAAGATTCAGAGAAAGTAACAGTTTCATCACTTAGAAACTTAGTTAGGGTATATACACATTAAAAATCTAACTTTCAAACCTGGTTAATATATAACAGACATACAGGTAAGGGTCACTTGTAATCACTTTCATTTACAAAAGGAACCTGGAAGGCGGGGATAATAAGCAATTCTGTACACCAATAGGCCAAGGCAGTAATAACAAAACTACTTGAAATCTACAAAGATACAAAAGATACAAATGACTTTTATGCCAAGCCTGATTTGTTTTCCTTAATGAAACCATGTGTTTCTAACTTACCATAGGCCAGCAGTCGCATAGAGGGCGCTGTCTCACCTGGGTTTATACTCTTCAAACCCTCACTGGCTTTTCTAAAATAAAACCACATATGTAATTAAGAAGAAAAAAAAAAGGGGCAATATATCAGAAAAGTCCAATAAGATACTTCAAACCCAGATACTCACTGAGGCTTTGCATCAGGTTATACTCTAAATCTATAATTTATTTAAACAAAACCCAGCAAATTTTCAATGAACTAAAATCAACCAAAATAAACAACTAATTTTTACCTTTTGACATTCACATAAAAGAATAAGAAAAATATAAGTAAACAAGCCATCAGGAATTGAATTTAAAAAGATAAAAACCACAACACTTTCAACTGCTTTCTGAACACGGCAAATATTTAATTCAATATCCTGTGGGATCTACCACTCTGATTTTTTTTTCCCTTCCCAAAGTACTCTATCATTATTCCTGCTTTCTTGGCACTTTGTTCTATCTTCTACCAGGACTATACTTGCTCTGCCACCCTCCCTTGTATCTTCCACTCTGTAGAACCTAAACTACACTCATCCTTCAGAGTCCACTTCAGGCAGCAATTTGTTAAAGAAGCTGCCTCTACCAACGGTTGGTAATCACTAATCTCTCCTTATTCTTAAATCCTATAATACCGATGGTCTGAACTCTCACATGAGTATTTAATCATATGATCTTCTGATTCTAAAACATTTTACATATTTGTTTTATATCACAAATATGTAAATAAGGCTTCAAGGGAGAAAGTGATCTTATACTTTCTTTGTATCTTGCAGAATACAATGCTACCCTCAGAATAGGAGATAAATGAACCCTTGAATGAAAGAACAGAATACTGCTCAAGAGAAAATAATCTTCAGCCGAGCATGGTGGCTCAGCACTTTGGGAGGCCAAGGCAGGAGGATCACTTGCATCCAGGAGTTCGAGACCAGCCTGGGCTACACAGCGAGACCCTGTTTCTATAAAAAATAAAATAAAGAAATGATCTTCAGAGTGATCTTATGCATGCTTCTGTTGTGGCCAATTTATAAACTTACCATGAGTGCCACGCAGATACGTTAGGAATGTTAGGTGTGGCTGGTCAATTCTACCAGCATCACTATTACCAATTCTTGTTGGTGAGAAAACTGCAATAATGTAAGATCCTGACTCAAAGAATATTTAAGTTATATTTACTATAAAGTATATTTAAGGCAGCAAAAGAACCAAACATTTTGAAAATGACTTTTTAGCAAATGTTGAAACAAGACAGGTTAACTCTAAGAATAGACAATTAAATTAACCAGAACATACTTATTTTCTGGGCATTATGTTATTTTAAATTCAGGGTATGGATATTCATTATAGTCAGCTTATTCATTACAAAAATATAAATATCATTGATTACATTAAGGCAATGTAGAATTCAACCAAAATGGGAATAAGCCTAGGGAAGAGGGTGCTTTTCTAGACTCAAAAGAAACCATCTGCCATTTTGGTGCTCTCCATCCGGAAGTGTTTGGAAGTGAGGACATGAGCCAGAAATTTAAGTGACCATCTTCTTTCTCTGAAGCAGTAACCAACTAAAATGTCCAATTTTCCTAAATAAAATAAACTTACCCCTCATAGTGATATTGCTAAAAGCGAATTAAAGCTTATGGGACACATAGTAAAAATCTCTGTCAACAAATATATCAATAGAGTAGAATCAAAAAATTTGGGAGAATTTCTGTTTTCTATAAATTCCTCAATAATAAATAAAAGACTTGTGTCCATGTGGACACAAAGAAGGGAACCACAGACACTGGGGCCTAGTTGAGACTAGAGTGGGAGGAGGGAGAGGATCACCATTTACCCAGGTAACAAACCTGCACATGTACCCTTAAACCTAAAAGTTAATAAAATAAAATACAGTTATGTGTTGCATAGCAACATTTCAGTCAACAATGAACTCTGCACATATGATGGTAGTTGTCATTATAACGGAGCTACACAATCCCTATTGCCTAGGGACATCATAATGTTGTAGCATAACGCATCACTCCTGTGTTTGTGGTGATATTGGTGTAAAAAAACCTACCGCACTGCCAGTCATAAAAAAGCATAGCACATACTGGCCAGGTGCAGTGGTCCACGCCTATAATCCTAGCATTTCGGGAGATGAAAGCAAACAAGTCACTTGAGCCCAGGAGTCTGACACCAGCCTGGGCAACATGGTGAATCCCCATCTCTACAAAAAATACAAAAATGAGCCGGGTGTGGTGGCGTGTGCCTATAGTCCTAGCTACCTGGGAGGCTGAGGTGGGAGGATGGCTTGAACCAAGGAGGTGGAGGCTGCAGTGAGCTGAGACTGCACCACTGCACTCTAGCCTGGGCAACAGAGAGAGAGGCCCTGTCTAAAAAAAAAACACATAGCACATACAATTATGTACAGTATATAATCCTTCATAATGATCACAAACAACTGCTAATGCTTTTTGTAAAAAAAAACAACAACAAAGTTAAAAGACTTACACTTCTCTTTACTACAAAAGTAAAGTATTCAAGACCATCTGATACTGGTGTAAGGGCAGACACACAGATTAACAGAATAAAACTGACAGTCCAGAAACCAACCTTTATATTTACAGTCAATTGATTTTCAACAAGAGTGCAAGATGATTCAACAAGGAAAGAAAGATGGTCTTTTTAATAAATGGTGATGGAACAACTAGATAATCACATACAAAAGAATGAGGGTGGACCCTTAACTTACACCATATATAAAAACTAAAATGAGTGAAAAGTCCAGCTGTAAGAGCTAAAAACTATAAAACTGTTAGAAGAATACATAGGTGTTAAGTCTTCATGACCGTGGGTTGAGTAATGGTTTCTCAAATACAAACACCTAAACCACAAGCAACAAAAGGAAAAGTAAATAGATGAACCTCATCAAAATTAAAAACTTTGATGCTATAAAGGACACTATCAAGAAAGTGAAAAGACAACATGGATGGGAGAAAATACTTGCAAATCATATTTGAAAAAGGACTTATATCTACAGAACTCTTACAACTCAATAATAAAAAGACAAATAACCCGATTTAAGAGATAAATTGTCTGGGCATGGTGCCTCACACCTGCAATACCTGCATTTTGGGAGGCCGAGGTGGGCGGGTCGCTTGAGCTCAGGAGTTCGAGACCAGCCTGGGTGACAGAGGGAGACTATGTCTCTACCAAAAAAATACAATTAGCTGGGTGTGGTGGCATGCACTTATAGTCCTAGCTACTCAGGAGGCTGAGGGCGGGAGGACAGATTGAGCCCCGGAGGCGGAAGTTGCAGTGAGTCATGATTGCGCCACTGCACTCTAGCCTGGGTGACAGAGTGAGACTGTATCAATCAGTGAATCAATCAAAGATTTCAGCTATTTGATATGGCAAAGTACTACTATCACAAATATATTAAATAAATAAATTCAAAAGTTTAATAAACTTCCTAATTCTATATTGTGGAAGTACGTGGGAGGAAAAGTAACAGCACTAAGAGTTCTCAGTGTCAACATCAGGAAGTGAGAAAGCACAAAACATCATCAGTTTCTGGGTTCACTTCCATTTTACTGAAGTGGAAAATTCTTTGTTTGTATTTATTATTGTGTTCCCAAGAACAAAAAAGAAACAATTCAAATTTCAAAAATATAAACTTTGAAAAACAATTGCTAAATCATACCATCTTTCTTTTCTATTCTATCCTTTTTTGAATGTGCGTATGAGAGAAAGAAAGGAGTATGAATACAAGTTAAATGCGCCATTTTTGGAAGTTTTGAAAATAGACATGCTGCTTAAAAGTTGTAGCAATGGTTATCCTAATGTTTTTTCTATACATGGAAGATTTTCTAAAATTATAAAATATTTATGGTATCAACATTTTAAAACAAAATTGAATTAAATTACAAAAGTTTCCATCCAAACAGAAAAAATCCTAATGTCTGTTTTAGACAACATACAGGAGCTTCAAGCAACATCGAGTTGCCTAAACTGTATATTTTTGGTAAAATATGATTCGGTTTTAAGTAACATAACTTGGATTTAAAAAGAAATTACTGTAGAAAGGGCTGCCACACATGCCAATTTCTCATTATACAAGGCTTTGCCAGGCTGAAAGTTTCTATTCATTCATGTAAGAATAAGATTAGTAAGATTAAGTGACTAAGGCCTAACTCATGAAATAAAATTATTATTAGATTGCAATGAATATTTTGATCTAATTCCATATATTTCTAAAAGCTGGTATAAACTCTCTGCATTTTAATCTTGGCACCAAATTCTGATAGCAAAAGTCTGAGGTAGCACTTTAAATTTAAAAGTTCAAGACCTACTTTGGCAGTGGAGATAAAGTATTGATTAAACCAAAGTCCCTATATTTGAATGTAATATAGCATAAGAGAGCAATGTAAACGTATCCATATAAATGTCAGTCATAAATAAAGCATCATAATTCTTAAATTGTTTTAATACAACTACATAACATCCTACATTTCTCAAATTTGCTGGAAAAATTTTGAATATTCTAAAGGCTTATAAAAGATGCATTTTGCAAATGCAAACAAGCGTACCTGTTAGTACAAGTCTGTCCTACCATTTGCAAATTTCCAAAGGTCCTTTCAGAAAAGCAAACATGGTTTCCCTAGGAGGCCAAAGAGGCTTCTCTGAACTTCCTGGCATTCGAGCCTAAGGACTGACAGCTGTAATTTCTTCCTCATGTGGCCCTACTCCTTTCCTGCTCTCGTTAAAAAGTGGACCCTTGCTCCTCACTGTGAAAAGAAAATTTTAAAAATTAAAAAAAAAAGAGGAACAAAAATGTGGATCTATGTTCAGCTACAGTCCTTTGGAGCGCTAAGCTAGTGCCAGGAAAATGTTGCCATTTCAGGTGGAAAGCATGAAGATGCAAGGGAGTGACGAACAGCCCATACTCATTTTGTCACTCTGGTAATTCAGGTTTTAGAACATACAAGTCCTAAACTTTAATTCTGCATTAGAAATTAAGGGTTTTTTTGTTTGTTTGTTTCTGGTTTTTTTTTTTCCCCCAAAATTAGACCCATGGTATGAAAATGCGTATGAGCCAGTGATGTCACTGACAGGAAAACCCGGTGCAATGTAAGGCTGAGCTGTGAAGAGTGCAGCGCCCAGTCAGGGGCCCTACTCAGATCACACCGCAGAACACCATGCTGGGTCCTGAGCACAGGCAGAAACCAGGCGCTGACAAAAAGTGTCATGGCCACTGATCCAAAAGAACAAACAGCGTTTCTTTTGGAAAGGTGTGGAAGCTACAACCATGCCTGCTGAGGTCCAGGGGAAGAAATGAGGACTGTTCAACCCTGAAAAGGAGACAATGATAACCATGCAGCAGAGGCTTCATTTACTTGGTACTCAAGTAGGGCAGAGGTCACAAGAGGGGAGGTTTTGTTTTTGTTTGTTTTTAGACAGGGTCTGGCTCTGTCGCCCAGGCTGGAGCACAGTGGTGCAATCACAGCTCACTGCAACCTCCGCCTCCTGGGTTCAAGTGATCCTCCCACCTCAACCTCCCAAGGAGCTGGGACCACTATGCCCAGTTAATTTTTGTATTTGTTGTAAACACAGGGTTTTGCCATGTTGCCCAGGCTGGTCTCGAAATCCTCAGCTCGAGCGATCGGCCCACCTTGCCTTCCCAAAGTGTTAGGGTTACAGGCATGAGCCACCAAGCCCAGCGGAAGTAGATTTGATTATCTTATTAATATTCTACGGTTAAGCTTAAAATCGTAGAATGGTAGTAACTGCCACATACCAGAAACATTCAAACACAGTTAGATGTCCATCTGTTAGGGATGTTGTATTACATGGAAATTTCAATGTTACCTTTGATATTTATTTGCTCCTGTGTAATATTTCCAGGTACTAATGGGAATTTCATTTTTGAAACCTTTGTATGATTTTTGTTTCTAAGCAATGGCTTCCTGGTTTTCAATTTCTAATTTAAATTCCTTCATTATGAAAAGGGAATTCAGTATCTGGTATTAAAAGCAAAGAGTAACAAATACAGAAAACCTAGCATATTGGCAAGAACAAGTTATCAGAAGCCTGTGAAAGAGAGTTGTTGTTGAGGTTCCTCTTGGTTATATCCATGAAATTCATGGACAGCCTTAATTACTTCATTTGTAGAAATGAAAAAAGACAGCACATTTACCACTCTACTAAGTCTTACTACATAATCAAAGCCAATCTCATGACTGCCTGAAAGGAAATATGGTTCCAAGTTCCAGCTGTGTTTCAAACCAGCAGTTTCATGTGAGGTCCTCATGAGTCCTAGAGAAAACCTACTTTCTGGCCCAACAAGGGAGCCCAAGGCGTTTTTTAAAATGTAATTTTCTATTATAGATTTAAAACTACCGGAAATATCACAAAATGAACTCCGGTTTTCCCCTACTACAGTCAAAATAATGGAAGGCATGGTCTCCATAAGAATTATTTATCTTGGCCGGGTATGGTGGCTCACGCCTGTAATCCTAATGCTTTGGGAGGCCAAGGTGGGCAGATCACTTGAGGTCTGGAGTTCAAAACCACCCTGGCCAACATGGTGAAACTCCGTCTCCACTAAAATTATAAAAATTAGCAGGGCGTGATGGCACACACCTGTAACTCCAGCTACTCGGGAGGCTGACGCAGGGGAAACCCTTGAACCCGGGAGGCAGAGGTTGCCAAGAGCCGAGATTGTGCCATTGCACTCCAGCCTGGGCAACAGGAGTGAAAACTCCGTCTTGGGGAAAAAAAAAAAAAGAATTATCTTAGGTGGTGGCAAAGAGAACATAGAATATATACACTCTAAACTGGAATGATTTATGTAGTTGTTTTAATGCTTCCCTAGCTTGTTTGTCTCCATGACATTCATCTACCCTAACGGTGTATTGCTTGTTCATTCATTTATTGTCTGTCTCCTCCTACTATAATATAAGCTCCATGAAGCCAGAGACCCTGTCTTTTAATCACTGATGTATCCCCAGTACCTAGGATAGTGTCTGGGATTGATTCTCAAGGAATATTTTTTTGAATAAACAAAGAAAGGAAGGAAAGAAGAAATTTCCACAAGATAAAAGAACACTCAATATTTTCAGGCTGGAAATGTACCAACCTCTTGGCTTAGTACTATGTAGGAGGGCACAAATACAATACTTATATTCATGTTTCAAATGACCAAATCGTAACTAAAATCTAACTAGGGAAAAAAAAGGTAACGCAGGTATTTAACTTACTTTAAGAGTCTATAATATGCAAATCGGAACATTTCTTGGATATAGACAGAGACAAACGCTCCAAAGATGAGCAGATATTTCTGTGTGGGTCCATCTTTGTTGTCAGTAATGACTCTTGCCATGAACCAAACAAGGGATGAAATCAATAGAGACACCAACCAGAAGAAAGCTCTGAAAAATAGGGGAAAAAATGTTACAAGTGAACATCAGTACAGGATTAATAATGTTTAAAAGCAGGAAAAAAAAAAAAAAAAAAAAAAACCTGCTTGAGAAGGAAGAGATTTCTTGACGTTTTAATAAGGAAAAAAAAAAGTCCTCATAGTGATGCTCTGATCAGTTGTTCCTAACGGTGCATTTTCCTTGGTGAGACAGACATGTCCAAGAGGAATGCTGAGGTTTCCCAACAATTACTCTTTTTTCAGTGACCCTGCTATTTGCAAGTACATTTGCAGACTCTATCTGCCAAGGGCTGTCTAGCTAGAAACTTGGTTATTTGTTACTCTTTCTAATCAATGCTCTGCCCATTGAAGAGCCAAAACAAGAAAATATACAACTGATTACTGCAATTTTCATATTCTAAAAACTTACAAGAAATTATGGATTTACTGGTCAGATATCTGCAAAGATGAGGATCTTTTCCAGAAAAATATCTGCATCTCTATTAAAGTGATTGGTACAAAATTCAACTTGAAAACCTGTGTTCTGGTCTGGATCAGTATCCAAGCCCTCCAGGTCTTACAGCACCCCTGGGGATTCTAATGATTATAGTAAGCTTTACAGACCTTTCCCCAAGTCTCTATTGTTTTTGAAATGACATGCAACGAACCACTTTCGTTTGTGGGAGGTGAAGAAACACAGAAAAGTGGGAATCACTGGCCTAGTGCGGTGCCAAGAGAGACTCATCAGGGGAGGGGGATGTAGTATGTGCAAGGAAGAGCCAGGTGATGACTGGGATGGGACACCACAGTCCGGTATTTATCAAGCTCCCACAAGGAGATGTACAGTCAGGTGCTTCCGTGTTTTTACAGGTTTCCAACCTTCGGCTGCACAACGGAACCATTCAAAAGGAGCTTTAAAAAAAATTTTTTTCTGAAGCCCGAATCCCATCCCCTAGACATTCTGATTCAACGGATCGGGGTGGGGGTGGGCATCGGCATGTTTTAAAGCACCTGGCCACAGGTGATTCTAATTGGCAGAGGTCGCGCACTACTATCCTAGACGCCAATGGTTCTTAACCCTTTGGGGATTACAGATGCCTTTGAGAATCTGAGGGAAATTAGGGACTCCCTCTCCAGAAAATGAAGGATGCTGACGATGCATATATGAACTTATCCATAATTTTTTTTATACAACTTTAGTGGCTTCACGAATCACTAAACCCTAGCCATGGGCCCCAGGCAAAAGGCCCTGACCCCCAGTGTGCGCTTCTTCCTAAGAGGGCGAGGCGCCTTTGGGGAGCGGGATCTCCGCTCTCCCCCTCTCAACCCTCCTCCCGTCCGAAACGCAACAAGGTCGAGCCGCGCGGTGGGGACGCCGAGGGTCGCGGGTAACCCCGGCGGGGGAGGGGAGCCCCGGCGTCCGGGTTTCCCGACGCGACCGCCTCACCCGGCGATGAGGAAGATGACACGCAATGGATCGGTGGCGATGGTGAAGACATAGAGGGCGAGCGCAGGCCCGAAGGCAATGAAGGCGCAGCCGAAGAACACGGCCGCCGTCATGGCCACCGCGGAAACCGACCCGGGGGCCCGCTGGGTACGCAAGATGCTCCCGGCGCGGGCGGGGTTCGGTGGGTGGGGCCCGGGGTGGGGGGCTGAGCCGGACGCGGGGGGCGGGGCGGGGCTCGGGGGCGGACAGGGGACGGGGGCGGGGCTGAGCGGGGCTCGGGGGCGGGGCACGTGGGGGCGGGGGCGGGGCACGTGGGTCGCGGGGCGAGGCGGGGCGTAGGGTTAAACGCTAGCGCCGTGGGAACCGGGCGGGGCGTGGGCTGAGGGTGCCGGGCGCAGGGGCGGGCTCAAGGCGGTGAGTGCGGACCCCACCGTTGGGCCCTCCGTCCTACCGGGTGTTCAGTAGCGCCAGGGCACGCCGCGGCTCCTGCTGCCGAAGCGGGCGTCCTCGGCGACGTTAGGGCCCGAACCATCGCCGCACCCCCGCAGATACACCCCGATCGGGTTCCAGTGCCGGCCGCGAGGTGGCTAAGAGAAAGGGAGCTCCCCAGCCCACCTTCGAGCCGCATGCACCGAGAACAGGCAGAGATTCCAAGTCAACTAAAGAGACTAAAGAAAAACGTAGCGCAGGCACAAGCAGGATTCCTTTTTAAATAGTGTGTGTTTGTTTGTTTGTTTAGCACGTTTGGATAGTTGCGGGAACTTCGTACTCCATCCTTTATAAAACCTAGGCTGGGATGGCAGTGACCCCGGCGATAACCCACAGATGGTAAAATGATGAAAGAGTGGTGGAAGAAGCTGCCCTTCTCAGGGCTGTTTTGGCCAAATGGTTTTTATTTTTTTCTCAAACCTTCAAAAAAGTTGTTTTTTCAGGCATTCTGTGACCACCCTACAAGCAATAGTAACATCTGCCTGCTCCGTCTTCTCACTGTCGTTCATTTCACTTGCTTATTTTTCTTCCCCGTTAAAATGCGAACTCCTGGGGGACAGGGAGTTTGCTTTGCACTTTGTTGCTTCCTCAGCACCTAGAAGTTCACTAATATCTGTTCAGTAAGTGAAATAATTTAAAAAGTGGAAGTTATAAACACCTGTATTAATTTCTGAAAGGTTTAAAAATTAAAACGTAAGTTCTCTGATCATTCACATACAAGTTAGATTTTTCTTTTATGTTGAATAAGAATAATGCTTCATCGGTTATTTTGATCAATGTGCCTGACACAGGTAAGTGCTATGTAAGTGTTAACCACTCCTACATAATGCCCATCATGAATAAAGATTTTGGCAATCCACATTTTAAAAAACACCAGTAGACAGATGTTGCGACCTGACCGGTGTTTTGCAGCTCACCTCTCAAAATGGACCTTCAAATAATACAACCGCAGGTATTTAATTCTTACAGAAAAACATTACCTTTGCCCGTTTAAAAGTCATATATATTTCCATTCACGCCCACAGAATACTTCTTCAGATTCCAGTGACTCTATTTTGAATGGTCGGATCCCAGCACACCTATCAAAACTCAGGCTGAGGCAACAGTTCAGAGTGATAGATCTGCTTTGTAAAGATATGGAGAATGAGATTCCAGACTGCAGTTCCTCAGCATAACATAGGCATGAAATGGTAATGGCCTGAATCAGGGAATTAGCAGGACTCTGGAGGGAAGCAGACAAATTTAATAGAAGTTTAGGAATTGTACAAACAGAATTTAGTGACTAATGAGCTACACAGAGTGAGATGGGGGAAGAGTCAAGGATGAGGGCTTCTAGAGATTTCGGGCTTAAGTGGATGTTGTGGAGATAGGAGGAGGAGAGAATATGGCAAAGTAGACACGATAATGGGTACCATTTTGTTATTTTGTTGTTGTTGTTTTGGAGACGGAGTCTAACTCTGTAGCCGTTGCCCAAGCTAGAGTGCAGTGGTGTGATCTCAGCTCATTGCAACCTCTGCCCCTCAGGTTCAAGCAGTTCTCCTGCCTCAGCCTCCCGAGTAGCTGGGACTATAGGCACATGCCACCATGCCTGGGTTATTTTTATATTTTAGTAGAGACAGGGTTTCACAATGTTGGCCAGGCCAGTCTTGAACTCCTGACCTCAAGTGATCTGCCCACCTCAGCCTCCCAAAGTGCTGGGATTACAGGTGTAAGCCATCGTGCCTGGCCTTCATTTTGGATGCCTTAAGATTGAGATACTTGTAGCACTCCAAATGGAGGTGTTCGGTAGGCAACTACATATACAGAATCAGGAGAGAAATGGACTGAACATCAGAGCTGAGACCAGAATACCTGAAGTGGTGAGAGTACATAGAATCACCTAGATAGCTAGTAAAGCCAGAACAAGGCCTGTGCCAGAACACCAACATTAAAGGTATGAGGAGAAGAGGAGCTTCATAAGAAACTGAAAAGGAGTGGCCAAGAGGGTAACAAGAAAACTGGGGGAATGTGGTGCTGTGGAAGCCAAGGGTAAAACATTTCAGAAAGAAGGGCAGTCGAATGGTTAATCAAGTGGCCAGGCACAGTGGCTCATGCATGTAATCCCAGCACTTTGGGAGGCCGAGGCAGACGGATCACTTGAGGTCAGGAGTTTGAGATCAGCCTGGCCAACGTGGTGAAACCCTGTCTCTACTAAAAATACAAAAATTAGCCGGGCGTGGTGGCAGGCACCTGTAATCCCAGCTACTCAGGAGGCTGAGAGAAGAATCACTTGAACCTGGGAGGCGGAGGTTGCAGTGAGCCAAGATTGCACCACTGCACTCCAGCCTGGGCCACAGAGTGAGACTTCTCTGTCTCAAAACAAACAAACAAACAAACAAAAAACAAAAAAACCCAAGCTACCAGTGAATTATGTCCACTGGATTTAGCCATACAGAGGTCATCAGTGACCCTCCCAGACACAGGGGTAAAAGGCAGTCTGTAAAATATTCTTACATGAATCTATGGTAAGAAAAAAAGGAAAGAGGAGAAAATGGAGAAATTTAGCTTTGGAAGAGATGAGATAGGACACCAGCTGAAGACAGGAAATGGAGGGATCTTCAGAGCACTTCACCCAGTTTCCTTGGTAACAAGTGATGCAATTTTGATCCTGCTGTGATCCTGAAGGTCAGAATGAAGTTACCAGCCCTATAGGAGTCAACCCTAAGACCCAGATTTCATGCAGCACTGGTTTTGTTGATGATACAGGATGAGAGTCTTAACTACATTCTTTTAGAGTTTTTTTCAACTTCAGCTTGCAAACAATATTCACAAGTAAATTTTTTTTTAAGGCAATGCAAAAGGAAGTGGCTGGGCACAGTGGCTCACACCTGTAATCCCAGCACTTTGGGAGGCTGAGGCGGGTGGATCACTTGAGTTCAGGAGTTTGAGACCAGTCTAGCCAATATAGTGAAACCCCGTCTCTACTAAAAATACAAAAATTAACTGGGCGTGGTGGCGCACACCTGTAGTCCCAGCTACTCAGGAGGCTGAGGCACGAGAATTGCTTGCACTTGGGAGGCAGAGGTTACAGTGGGCCGATATCATGCCACTGCATTCCAGCCTGGGTGACAGAGTGAGACTCCAACTCAAAAATAAATAAGTAAATAAATAAATAAAAGCAATGCAAGAGGAAGAAACCTTAAGAAACAATAACAAGGAGGGCAAATATTGTTCATAAGAAATCAGATAAAGAATTACTACCTAGTTTATACTAAGTATCCATGTTTATAATGCCAAATTGATTTAATTTATATTATATTTAATTTATATTCCAAATTTATAAACCGTAAAACTAAATACCTTCCTTGAGACATCAGAGAGAAAATTGCAATGATGGTAGAGTATCACATGATCTGTATTAGAGAAGTTACCAGTGTTTCTTAGAATTTTAGAGCTGGGAAAGGACTTATCCAATACATTTTTTTTAAAAAAAGCAAACAGAGGATACAACAAGCCTAGAAAATGCTCCATTAATGAGCAGCAGAACCCGTTTGGAACCTCGAAATCTTGATTTCTAGTTCAGGCCTCTTTTTACTAGATCCAGCTGCCTCAACTGAAGTCTGACACACTTTTGATAATTTATTGACTAATGTGACTACCTATATGAAATATTTCCCTAAAATTTCATTGCAATATTTACTCATAAGGAACAAAAACTCATTTCATGTATTTAGCAGTTGCTTTTTTTTTTTTGGAAATGGAGTCTTGCTCTGTCTCCAGGCTGAAGTGCAGTGGTACGATCTCAGCTCACTGCAACCTCTGCCTCCTGGGTTCAAGTAATTCTCCTGCCTCAGCTTCCCGAGTAGCTGGGACTACAGGCGCATGCCACCACTCCCAGCTAATTTTTGTATTTTTAGTAGAGACAGGGTTTTACCATGTTGGCTAGGATGGTCTCAATCTCTTGACCTTGTGATCTGCCCGCCTCGGCCTCCCAAAGTGCTGGGATTACAGGCGTGAGCCACCGTGCCTGGCCAGCAGTCACTATTCTTAACCACAGCAATTTCCATTTTTCTTTCATCACCCAACTACTTTTGCCTTAGGCAAATGTATATTTATTTATTTTATTATTTGTTTTATTTTCTATGGTGCATTCTCATATATCCCTGGAACTAATATTGGAACACCAATCTTGAGGGTTGGAATCATGAAGTGGGAGAGAGGGTTTACTCAATTTATCAATACCTGAACATCATTCTGGGTGATCTCTTTAAAAGCAAATCCATCTATACTTAATAAAGATTAATATAGTGTAAGATATTTAACACAGATTAAGATAGTATAAGGCAGTGGTCCCCAACCTTTTTGGTATCAGGAACTAGCTTCCTGGAAGAGTTTTTCTATGAACTGTGGGTTGGGGTGAGGGGGATGATTTCAGGATGAAACTCTTCCACCTCAGATCATCAGGCATTAGATTCTTATAAGGAGCACAAAACCTAGATCCCTCACATGCACAGTTCACCACAGGGTTCACACTCCTATGAGAATCTAATGCTGCCGTTGATGTGGCAGGAGGCAGAATTCGGGCAGTAATGCTCACTGGTCTGCCGCTCACCTCCTGCTGTGTGGTCCAGTTCCTAACAAGCCACAGACCAGTACCTATCCATGTTCCCAGAATTGGGGACCCCTGTAAGGTATTTAACAAAGATTAAAAGATAAGAACCAGAGGCCGGGCGCGGTGGCTCAAGCCTGTAATCCCAGCACTTTGGGAGGCCGAGACGGGCGGATCACAAGGTCAGGAGATCAAGACCATCCTGGCTAACACGGTGAAACCCCGTCTCTACTAAAAAATACAAAAATCTACCCAGGCGAGGTGGCGGGTGCCTGTAGTCCCAGCTACTCAGGAGGCTGAGGCAGGAGAATGGCATAAACCCGGGAGGCAGAGCTTGCAGTGAGCTGAGATCTGGCCACTGCACTCCAGGCTGGGCGACAGAGCAAGACTCCGTCTCAAAAAAAAAAAAAAAAAGAACCAGAATAAAGATCATATAAGGCCAAGATGGGAGGATTGCTTGAGCCCGGGACTTTAAGACAAGCCTAGGCAACATGGTGAAACCCTGTTTCTACAAAAAAAAAAATACAAAAATTAGGTTGGGTACAGTGACTCACACCTGTAATCCCAGCATTTTGGGAGGCCAAGGCAGACAGATCACCTGAGGTCAGGAGTTTGAGACCAGCCTGGCCAACATGGGGAAAACGCATCTCTACTAAAAATACAAAAATTGACTGGACACAGTGGTTCACACCTGTAATCCCAGCACTTGGGGAGGCTGAGGTGAGCGGACTGCCTGAGCTCAGGAGTTCACAACCAGCCTGCACAACATGGTGAAACCACGTCTCTACTAAAATAAAAAAATTAGCTGGGCATGGTGGCAGGCGCCTGTAGTCCCAGCTACTGGGGAGGCTGAGGAGGAGAATCGCTTGAACCCGGGAGGTGGCGCTTACAGTGAGCCGAGATCATGCCACTGCACTCCAGCCTGGGCAACAAAGTGAGACTCCATCTCAAAAACAAAATCAAAAAGCAAAACAAAGAAACAAAAAATTAGCCAGGCGTGGTGTCGCATACTTGTAGTCTCAGCCTGAGGCAGGAGAATCCCTTGAACCTGGGAGCCAGAGGTTGCAGTGAGCCGAGATCGCACCACTGCACTCCAGCCTGGATGACGGAGCAAAACTCTGTCTCAAAAAAAAAAAAAAAAACAAAGCCAGGCATGATGGTCCATGTCTATAGTCCCAAATGCTCAGGATGCTGCGGTGGGAGGATTGCTTGAGCCCAGGAGGTCGAGGCTGCAGTGAGTTAAGATTGTACCACTGCACTTCAGCCTGGATGACAGTGGAACTGTCTCAAACAAAAGTAAATGGAGAACAAAACTTCTAAATTATACTTAGCTCCCAAATGACACTTCACTTACTTCATGGGCATGTGAATTTTGATGATGACTGAAGTACTGATTCTTTCATTTATGTATGATTATTTTGACACAGGATCTCACTTCTGTCGCCCAGGCTGGAGTGCAGTGGCACTATCACAGCTCATTGCAGCCTAACCTCCTGGGCACAAGTGATCCTCCCACTTCAGCCTCCAGAGTAGCTGGGACTACAGGTGTGTGCCACTGCACCCGGATAATTTTTGTATTTTTTTTGTAGAGACAGCATTTCCCCACATTGCCTAGGCTGGTCTCCAACTCCTGAACTCAAGTGATCCACCTGCCCCAGCCTCCCAGAGTGCTGGGATTACAGGCATGAGCCACTGCGCCAGGCGATTCTTTCATTTATTAAACACCTACCATGTGCCAGACCCCTTACTGGGTATGGTATATACAAAAACTAAAGACACAACTCCCACCCTTCAGGAGCTTAGAGTCTATCTAGTAGAGGAAAGTAAATAGACAACTCAAATCCATGTGGTGAGTGACACTTTGGGCGTACATAGGAGGCTTCTAAGCAGGGGTGGGTTGTAGCTAAAATCTTGCCAGATAAACTGTCAGTGAGTCTTTTTTTTTTTTTTTTTTTTTTCCTGAGACAAGAGTGTCACTCTGTTGCCCAGGCTGGAGTGCAGTAGCATGATCTTGGCTCACTGGAAACTCCACCTCCCGAGTTTAAGTGATTCTCCTGCCTCAGCCTCCCCAGTAACTAGGATTGCAGGTGCCCACCACCACGCCCAGCTATTTTTGTATTTTTAGTAGAGACGGGGTTTCACCATGTTGGCCAGGCTGGTCTTGAACTCCTGACCTCAAGTGATCTGCCTGCCTCGGCCTCCCAAAGTGCTGGGATTACAGATGTGAGCCACCGCGCCCGGCCCCTCAGTGAGTCTTGAAAGTAAGTGGAGGCCAACCAGGTAAAGGAGGAGGAAGTCGGCAGAAGGAGCAATGTAAGCAAAGGAATAAAATGATATGATGTGTGGGGGAACTGCAATTACTCATGAGGTTCAAAGGAAGAGTATGAGTTAAGGCGTGACAAGATTTAAGGCTGGGGAGAAAGAGGTGGGGATGGCAAAGGACTTTGTTTGCCATGCAAAGGAGTCTTTATTCCCAAGGTTAGGCAGTACCACTAAAGCATTATATGTGGCAGGGACAGGATAAGATGCCACCTGTAAAACTCAGCACTGTGAAAACCGGATTGGAGGAAAATAAAATTAGAGGTGGGGAGACTGATTTGGAGAGATTACAGTGATCTAGGCAGAAGCTAAGGGGGCCTCAACAAAGACAGTGGCAGTAATAATGGACAAGTAGATAGGGGTAGGACCCACAAAATCTGGAGGTTGACTAAGGATCTACACAGATGATGGTGCTATGTATTATGATGGAAAAAGGACAGGCTGCCCCCGCCCCCAGAAGTGGGGTTTGCTTGGGGAGGGGGAAAAGACAGAGTTGAGTCTGAGTTTTAGACATGTTGTGTGTGATGTACCTGTAGTAGATCCAAGGGTGGATGTCCGGTAGGCAGGTAACTTTGAGGTCTGGCCCTCTGGAAAGTGGCTGGGGCTAGAGATACACGTTTGAAAAATGTTTTAGCTTTCTATTGCTGCTGTACTAAATTACCACAAACTCAGTGACATAAAGCAGCACAAATTTAGACTTACAGTTCTGGAGGTCGTAAGTACAAAATGGGTCTGACCTGGGCTATAATCAAGGTGTTGGAGCAGGCTGGCTCCTTCTGGAGGCTGTAGGGGAGAATCCTTTTCCAGATCCTGCAGGCTGCTCACATTCCTTGGCTCACGACTCTGCACAGCATCACAGCACCTTTTCTCCCTCTGCATCCATCATCACGTGGCTTTCTTCTAATTCTGACTCTTCCTCTCCTCTCATGAGAAGGACCCCTAGGATTACATTGGGTCCACTTGGATCAAGATAATCTCCCATTTCATGATCCTTAACTCGATCCCCTCTGCAAACTCCTTTTTGCCATACAAAGTAACATTTGGAGGTTCCAGGGATTAAGACATGACCATCCTTGAGGGGGTAGGGGAAGGGGGGTAGGGGCATTATTCAGCCTTACCACAGAAGTTATGAGCATTTAAAGAGCCAAGAAAAAGGGTGAAATTATTGTGCACAAGTGGGAATCATGGGAATACTGTCAGAGAAGCCAAGGAAAGAACATTTCTTGGGTGGGGGAGAAATATATGGTGAAATGCTGCTAAGAAGTTAGCTAGGAACAGAACTGAAAACTGTCTACTACTTTAGCAGCTAGGCTGTCGTAAGCACAATGTCAGCGAAGTGCTGGCGGGGTAGAAGACAAACCGGAGTAGGTTAAGGAATAAATGGAAAAAGAAAAAGTGAGGATAGTAACTATAGGCACCTCTTTGAAAACAGATGCCTTTAAGCATAACAGAAAGAAGAGAAAAAAGAACAGTAGTTGAGAAAGGGCCACAAGCCACAGGGTAGGAGGGTTGAGGATGCTTAGAGGCTGAAGGAAAGGGCTAAGAAAGGATAAGGGTTTGAAGGTACAAGAGAAAGAGCTGTGAGTTCCCCGAAAAGCAGGATAGTAGTGGGAGGATGAATTCAGAGAAGGGGCAGAGAGAAGAGCCTGGGGTAAGAATGCCTCTGAGACCAAGAGGAAGGAGGTGAGGATGAAGGTGGCCTGTAAGTTAGGGAGGGAGAGGAGGCTAACGTGTTTTATGACTGATGCTTTCCTCTGGAAGGAGGGAGGTGAAAGATCAGTCCGTGAAGAGGGACAGGGAAGAGGTAGGAAGCTTGAGAAGAACAGTGAAGGTCTGAAATGGCTATGGGATGAATGGGAAAGGCTGAGACTGGGAACATGTGCAAACAAAGTAGGAGAGTATCGACAATGCTGGTGCCATCAAATTGGTTCTTTCCGTCTGGGCATGGTGGCTCATGCCTGTAATCCCAGTACTTTGGGAGGCCGAGGTGAGAGCATCACTTGAGCCCAGGAGTTAGAGATCAGGCTGGGCAACATAGTGAAACCCTGTCTCTACCAAAAAAAAAAAATTAGCTGAGTTAGGTAGTGCCTGTAGTCCCAGCTACTCAGGAGGCTGAGGTGGGAGGATCACTTGAACCCGGGAAGTAGAGGCCACAGTGAGTCATGATCACACCACTGCACTCCAGCCTGGGTAACAGAGTAGACCTTGTCTCAAAAACACCACAAGGCTGGGCATGGTGGCTCACGCCTGTAATCCCAGCACTTTGGGAGACCAAGGCGGGCCGATCACCTGAGGTCAGGAGTTCAAGACCAGCCTAGCCAACATGGCAAAACCCCATCTCTACTAAAAATACAAAATTAGCTGGGCATGGTGGTGTGTGCCTGTAATCCCAGCTACTTGGGAGGCTGAGGCAAGAGAATTGCTTGAACCTGGGAGGCAGAGGTTGCAGTGAGTCGGGATTGTGCCACTACACTCCAGCCTGGGCAACAGAGTGGGGCTCCATCTAATTTAAAAAAAAAAAAAAGCACCACAAAAGAAATTATTTTCAAGTGAAAACACAACAACAGAAACTAAATGTGCAAGGTCTAAGAAAGGAAGGGTGATCAATTTAAAGCTACAGGTTCTACAACAGAATAACTTCAGTGTATGCTGAGCTAAGTATGATGAACAGGAACAGGGGAGCTGGCTATTTTTCTAGATCTTTAAACAATTCTGGGTCAGATATAAAGTTTGCTAAAATATCTTAAGTCTGCCATGGTTTGAGTCATATACCTATCAAATTTGCAGAAACATTTTAAATTTTATTTATTTATTTATTTTTGTGAAACAGGTCTCACTCCACTGTGCAGGCTGGAGTGCAATGGCCCGATCCCAGCTCATGGCAACCTCCACCTCCCAAGTCCAAGCAATTCTTCCACCTCAGCCTCCTGAGCAGCCGGGACCACAGGTGTGCCCTGCCATGCTCGGCTAATTTTTGTATTTTGTAATTTTGTAGTAGAGATCAGTGTCTCACCATGCTGGCCAGGTTAGTTTTGAATTCCCGACCTCAAGTGATCCACCCACCCCAGCCTTCCAAAGTGCTGGGGCCACAGGCGTGAGCCACTGCGTCTGGTCCAAATTTGCAGAAACATTTTTTAAATGTGCAGTCCATTTCAGAGAGCCATTAGCATTTTCATTTTCATTACGTAGTTTTTATTTTAGACGAACATTATTATAAAAAAAAAGTTCACCTGGAATAAAATCCATTTAAAAAAAACACAGCATCAGTATCAGTACACAGTTAATGAACTGGCTTAAACAAGATTAACCACATGACAGGTCCACTTATCTGCAGGAGCTTTTCACATTAAGCCACTGGAGTAAAAACAAAATATGTTTAAACATGTACAGTAGGATAATTATATGGAAAAACGAGAGAGTTTCCATTAGGGGCATGATTTTCATCAAACAGTTTATGGTATTTTGCATGAAAGGAACTGCAGTGTCAGCTGCAAACAAAATAAAACCCATCTGTAAGGTCATAAAATTGAACTATAATAACTAAATTCACATTTTAAAAAAAGGTAAGAAAGTGAAATAAGTTCTCTTAGTTTCTTGGCACAAGAAATGCAATTGCATATGGCACACGCATTTCAAGAAATGAAGTAAAATCTGAAAATATCCCTAGAATAATTGTTTGCTAATTTTTATTTCTGTACATTTCATTTAGATTTTTTTCAGAGTGAACATGATAGTCATTAATTTTATTAGCCTAAAAAAATGACTGATTCTACTCTAACGTCGTGCTAGAATTTGAAATTCTTTTAGCATATCCTGTCCGTCTGGGTCCCTCTGTATCAAGGGATTTCAGTTTTAGACATTCCTTTCCAACCACTCCTGTACCCCCTTTGGATGTAACAAGGAAAAAGAAATGTCTCTTCTGTTAAAAAAAAAAAAATTCTAAGAAACCTGATTGCAGAAATGAGTGCTTAAAATTTACGATAAGTAAACCAACATAATGAAATGTGGTTTTCAAATCTTCAGCTTAGAAGCTCATCTTTAAAGACTGAGAACTACATTTGTAAAGGAATCTAAGTCATGAACTTGGAAAGAATGTCTGCTTAAATGTATCACTTACTGATCACAGGAAAAACTTTATAAGCCTTAATATAGACTCTCAGCATTCAGAACCTGTAAAATGGAGTTATAATCTCTTACTTAGAAACTTCTGCAAAAACGCACCTATATTGCACAGCTAAATTTATTAATGGAGACAGGGAGATAATACTTTTTTTATGCTACTGGATATGACATGTATGCTCTATTCTAAACTAATATTTCCTACCTTTCCCAATGATGTCTTCAGTTCAAAACAAAACATAGAGTCTAAATTTTGTTAGATGCTTAAAAGCTGGCTCACTGTTTTTCTACCAGGTATTAGAATACTAGTTAGCTAAATGAGGTATAATTAAAAAATAGTCCTTCAAAGTAAAGAGTATAGTCTTCTGAAAATTTATAACAAAGACTGCACAAAATGTTTATGTAAATAGTAAGAAACCCTGCAGCACCCACTAACTGATGCACAGGTAGATTATTGTATCATAGTCTGTCCAAGTAAAATATAGCTAAAATAAGTTCCCAGTGAAACATTTTACAATCAACTGATTTACATGCTACTTAGTTACAGCACATTTTCACTGTCTGACAGGCTCAGACTCTATTTGAAAAGGTCTAGTCCAATCACTGTCAAAAATTTACACATGATAATAGAGTGCAGCCACGGAACCACTAATACTGCTGCAAAACTCTTCATGTACCTTATCCGTAAGACCGCAAAAATGTCCACAAAAAACTAGATTTCTTCTGTTTCAGCAGGGAACAGACAATTATCTGTCATTGAATTCATCTACAAATAGAAAAAATAATGCACTGTATGTACATTATTAAGCAAAGTGGAATATTTATTGGGTCATTTTATCATGCAGAAAGTGAATTACCTAAGGTCTTAGCTCAATGTATATACAATTTAGCAAAGCTAAATGTAAGAAAATAGCAAGGACAATTTATTTCTATATAACAGAGCATATACTCCCAGTTTGCTGCTACTTCAAAGAGCACTTTTAGACTCATCTAACTTTCACAGGCTCTTTCAAGTGAAGTTCATGGAGACTAGTTATTCCACATAAGACAAAAGAAGCAAGAAGAAATAGAACCAAAGCAAAGCATTCTGTTAAAAAAAAAAAAAAAAAAGTAATAAAAGCTAACCACAGAATATGTCAGTTTTGGTTTGCAGACAACCCCTGAGATTATATAAACCAAAGCATTAAGACACCAAATAGAGGTAAATTACTAAGAGAATTACATTCATACATGGTGTCATAGCACTTATCTTTTAGAAGGTACTTTGTTACCATCCAGAAAGCTTAACTGCTTGGATTTTTTTCAGGAAATAGTCAATATAAGATGTTTCTAAAAAATTATTTTTTCCTTTTGAAAATGTATCTAATTTGAAGATAGAATTACAATAAACTTTCAATCATGGAACTGCTAATTATACTAGAAGAGCAATGAATGACTTTTAAGCCTATAGGTAATTACAAAAAAAATTTACGGAGGCTGAAATTTGTCAACAATAAGTTTAGTATATCAAAAATAGTTTGGGCATATTTGGAGCTGCTAAATTGTTCCTTTATTTTCAAGTAAGTACGAAAGATTGACTGGTCCAGGCATTCTAATGACATATCTTAATTTGAAGAGAATTCTCTGTGGTAACAAGCAATCCCTTTCCACTGCCATCTCCTGTTCTTAACTATCCAGCATGATAGTAGCCTTTGTGAAGCAAAACAGGCATACCAGGAAGAATAATTATTAACAGAATTCATTTCCCTCATCCCCTCGGTATTATCCCCCCTCTGCGTTATGACACTGAAGGCTAGAGTAACAGCAATGACATAGTGATCTGAATTTGGCACATAAGTTAACACTAAATACCTTATGATGGTTTTATCTACACAAGTATACCAGTACCAGTGTTTGCTGAGAAAGGCAACTAAGCTTTTGGTCGGCTTTAGCCCAGATGACTAGACTAAGTTCTATAACAATGAACCAAAACAGATGGAACTGGGTTCTACACATTCAACAACAGCTGTTTGAAAACTGAAACCTTGGTCCTGTTTTCTCTAATGAAAAGGCAAGACTTTTCCTAGAGGTTACACTAGGTCTAAGTACTTTTATTTCTAAAAATACCTCCCAAATAAAACCAACCAAAAGTCATTATTTTCACTATTACCAAGAGCTAGCTCTATTAAATTTATATCAACAAGTTAATCTGTCTTTACATAGGTAAGCTTTCCACAAACTAAAATCTAAACCTAACTTTTGTAGACAGGGATTATGGCAGGAATTTGGTATTACAACTAAACCAGCCAGCTAAGGAGTGAACCTAAGAAAAAATCTATTACATATCCTTATTGACAGAATCACAGTTAGACGCTGGACTAAAACCCTAAATAGTATATCTCTCAGCCCACGTAAAATTTCAGCTCAAGAAGTTCACAAATAGAAACAGATAATAATGTTCGAATGTGTTATTAGTTTTAGGTAACTGAGTGATTACAGTAAGTCAAACATGGAAAAGAATAGCAAATACAAACCCCAGGGAAAATGAGATTATGGTGATTTCCAGATGCAGTTTCTATAGATTAGGCAGAGGTAATCATTTTAAAAAGTGATTCATTCAGCTACCCAGACTCTGGCAAACAGGTCAGGAAGGAGCAAAGCTCTTAACAATCTGAAGAAATAAAGAAATTGTGGCCTTTGATGACTAGATGGGCATTTCAGTAAAATTTTTTAATGACTTTAATGATTCTTATTTAAGAAAAAGCCCTTAAATAAATGCTACCAAGGCAGTAATATTTGACCACATGAACCAGACCAAATACCCTTTTAGTATATTAACCTCTGCTGTAAATGCTCTGCTTTTAACATTGCCACACGTACAATTTTGTCTAGAACTTCATGACACAAAAGTGTGCAAACATGAGTCTAAGATTGTGCTGAAATAGGGAAAGGCTAACACTGATGTGCAAAGTAAAGAAGAAAGATAACAACTTCTGCAACAGGTACTAAAACAAGGAAAAAACAAGTTAGGTCCTGCATGTGTCTCCACTTCATTGCTTCCATGTTTGAAAAAAGCAGCCTGTCCTTTTGCTAGGCCATGAGGCTGGAATCCACTTGGCATTCTGTGTTGAGAGGTCTAGGTTCAGTGGTGCTCTCAGCAGCAGCCGGGAGGTGTGATTCTGAGGCTGGGTGACCTGTGCTTTCAGAGAAGCAGGAAAGGGCCCTCTAGGTGTGCTGCAGTCTCTCAGAAAGAGTTCATCAAAGTAGCGAGCAACGAAAGAAACTGGTCTTCTTTGATCGGTTTTCTGTTATTTTCACTGGTCCACCTGCTCCTGCTGAATTGCTGTCATTCTAAAAAATAGAAGATAAAGTTACCAAGGAAATAAAAGTTTCATGATTTGACCTCGGTTACCTAAAAAATAAAAATAACTAACCACACCATGTGAAATGTGTATTCTAGTGACATGTGTATTCACTAGAGTATTTTATTAGAACGGGAACTAGTTAAGCACCAATGTTGTCTTTTTATTTGGAAATGGTGAATTAAAAAGAGGAAAATGCCCTTACAACAGCAGCTTTTATATCAATAATGTATTAGATAGGAAGCTTCTATTTCTAGTTCCAATGGAGTGCAAAGTTTCAAAGGTAATGATGGAAACAATGTTAAGATACTGGCATAGGCAATTCTGTTAGAGGTAAGAAGAGCTAGCAGTATAAGGTATGCAATTATACTCAGGACTCAGCACAAAACAAACTTTCAAGGTTGTCTTAATGATTTCAAATTTAAGCACACTTTAGCAACTTCAAAATCATAGCTACATAGATATAAATATCTGTCACATGAAAACTGAACTGGATAATTTTATGGCAAAAATCGAATTTGTGCCATTACTATTTTTATTATTCTGGTCAAAATTCAATTTCAAGATCACTTAAACAGCCAGATGAAAGATATGAAACAGCTGCAGTTCAGAAATAAGAATCCTAAACAAATAGAACTAAGAATCAGAGTTCAACCAAATGAGTATCTGAGTCAGGGAAAAAAATGAGTTTAATGTGAATATCTTATAATTAGACCTATCCTTTTTATCAAATGCCAAATAGAGAGCATAATGGAAATAAAAATTATAAGTGATACAAACCATTTTTCTGTTGAGTTTTGTCATTATATCTCGTGCAAGTGTAAAAAATGCCTATAGGTAAAACAAAACATTTTCATTATTATATATTCACTATATATATATATTCCCCCCACCTCAGAGATGGGGTCTTGCTATATTGCCCTGGCTGGATTGGAACTCCTGGGCTCAAGCAATCCTCCCACCTTAGTCTCTCCTGAGTAGCTAGAACTGCAGGTGTGAGCCACGATGCCTGACTTATTTTAAAACAGAAATACAGAATTTTTCATTATTTCACTATAAATATACCACTTTAAAGTTTTAACATTAAGAAAGTAACAATTGTAATCATAGTATGCATGTATTTACTCTTTTGAGATTGTATCATAAACATTTTCTAATGTTATCAAACCATCATTCATTCATCAAACATTTTCTTCATGTGACATAATATCTCTCACAATAACACCCTTGTTGAATCACGAGTAACTTCCTCAGTACACCAAAAACAGGACAGAAGCTCTGTCTAAGCTACCCAACTTCCCTAGAGCAGGGCACAGTGCTGATCTAGGAGATGCTGAATGTCTAGTTTAATGAGTGAATCATTATGTATTACCCTATAGCTCTAAAATATGTCTTCACAAAAACTCTACTTTTTATTTCTGACCTTTTCTTTCAAATTGCTCTCACTGTTATAGCTGAATATGCATAATTCTCCGTGTCTTAACACTTCAAAATCCCAACAGTTGCTGGAGCTCTTGGCTAAACTCCCCACTGTGGAAGTCAGTTCAAATAGAAGCAGGGCAAATCTGATTAATCTTAGTGATAATTTATCCATAATGTCTCTTGATACAAACCAAGCATTTTTTAAACCCATCATCTCTTTTTCTATGAAGCCAAGAACTATTAAAGATTTTCCATTTGTCCCCATGCTAAACCCACTGTTAAATCAGCCTCTTTGTTCCCAACACTCCTGATCCCCAAAAACTGTTCACGACAAGGATTATTTCCAATCTAATCAAATAAATATGACAACTACTATTATTACTCATTGTCAGTGTCTCACTGTCAAACTCGTCACCTATGAGTCTAACCACACTGATTTAAAGCTCTGGTAAAATTGTTACCATCTGTATGCCTGGCTAGAATAAGCAGCTCAGGCAACTCCCAGTTCAGGGAGCTCTATCCATACTGTTGCATATTATAGGATTTCATTGCTTTTTATTGCTGAATAGTATTCCATTGCATATACATACCACATTATTATTTATTTATTTATTTTTTAGACGGAGTCTCACTCTGTTGCCCAGGCTGGGTGCAGTGGCACAATCTCCGCTCGCTGCAAGCTCCGCCTCCCGGGTTCACGCCATTCTCCTGCCTCAGCCTCCCGAGTAGCTTGGACTACAGGTGCCCACCACCATGACCGGCTAATTTTTTGTATTTTTTTAGTAGAGACGGGGTTTCACCGTGTTAGCCAAGACGGTCTCGATCTCCCGACCTCGTGATCTGCCCACCTCGGCCTCCCAAGGTGCTGGGATTAAAGGCGTGAGCCACCGTGCCTGGCCCATACCACATTTTCTTTATCCGTTCATCCACTGATGGACACTTAGGTTGATATACTGATTTCTTTCTTTTGGGTAAATATCCAGGTGAGACTGCTGGATCATATGGCAGTTCTATTTTTAGTTTTTTGGTTGTTCTCCATAGTGGCTGTACTAATTTACATTCCTACCCACAATATATGAGGGTTCCCCTTTCTCTACATCCTTTCCAGCATTTATTATTGCCTATCTCTTTGATAAAAGCCATTTTAATTGGTGAGATGATAGCTCACTGTAGTTTTGATATGCATTGCCCCGGTGACTAGATGTCGCCATTTTTTCATATACCTGTTGGCCATTTGTTTGTCCTCTTTTGAGAAATGTCTATTCAGATCTTTTGCCCATTTTTAACTTGGATTATTTCTGATGGCGGGAAATCCTTTTGTAGCAAGCAGAGGGAAGCATTTTTCTGCTTATCTAAGCTTGTGTAAATAAATCAGTAGAGGCTTCCTGTTTCCTAACACCCATCCGCCAACTTAAACAAATAACTGTTACATTATTTAAAACAAAGAAAAAGTTCTGATCAGTGTCCACTGGCTAATAAAGTCATGTAGGTCTCAAGTTTTAACCATCATGTTATGATGAACAATGAGTAACCTAGGAAATTAAATGTTTATGAGACTATCAGTATGATTAATTACATGTATTAATACATATCACATGTAAATTACAGTAAATTACATGTATTATTTTTATGATCAGTTGAAAAAATGTTTTTTAAAAAAGAAAATATCAACAGTTCTCTTGGTGAAGAAAACCTATTTTTTTTTTTTTAACACTTTAAGTTCTGGTATACATGTGCAGAATGTGCAGGTTTGTTACATAGGTATACACGTGCCATGGTGGTTTGCTGCACCCATCAACTGGTCATCTACGTTAGGTATTGAAGAAAACGTATTCTCCTAAGACTTTAGATGGTTTGGTTTTCCTTAACAGCTATCTTAATGAAAATTTATTAACGCTACTCCCTGATAAACACACTTTCTTATTTCTACTAAATGCCACTGTTACAATTTATTGTGCTTAATCTACCTCAAATGTGTACACTAAAGGAATGTGTCCTATAAACTAACAGCTTAATTTTCCCTTGAGAGAGTACAGCCTTGAAAGTGATTTAACTCTTCTGCTGCAGGCATACAGGATGACATGAATGAGCACAGGACACTGGTTGGTCTTCTAGTCAAGGATTTCCAGCTGCCCAAACAAAGGGCAAAACTGAACTTCCACATTCTATTCTGTGAATCTTAACTGTGCAATCTAATTAACTCACGTGGAGGCTACATGCTAGAAATTCAACAACCAGTGTCTGCATAAAAATCAGAAGCAGCCGGTTGTGGTGGCTCACGCCTGTAATCCCAGCACTTTGGGAGGCCAAGGCGAGTGGATCACGAGGTCAAGAGATCGAGACCATCCTGGCCAACATGATGAAACCCTGTTTCTACTAAAAATACAAAAATTAGCTGGGCGTGGTGGTGCACACCTGTAGTACCAGCTACTCAGGAGGCTGACACAGGAGAATCGCTTGAACCTGGGAGACAGAGGTTGCAGTGAGCCGAGATCATGCCACTGCATTCCAGCCTGGCAACAGAGCGAGACACCATCTCAAAAAAAAAAAAAAAAAAAAAAAAAAAAATCAGAGGCACAAAAGCCTACAAAGTGGAGTTGGGTCAACAAAAGGCATTCACTAGGTCAGAAAATACCAAAGCTTTGAGAGCTGCTTGAACACAGGCCCCTAAGCACCTGTGCTGCTCTGTAACAAGTCACCAAACGTTTCCTTCTTACCTCTTCTACATTTGCACTGGATTTTGCGCTTGTCTCCAAGAATTTAATCCCATAGTCAATTGCTAGCTGAAAGGCAAACAGAAATATTTAAATTTAGCAAAAGATGCTTGAACATATAATGCATTTATATTTCTTAGGTTTTTCAAAGTCTCAAAGGTAGGGTATCTATTTCAGAACTCCTGTGGTTCTCAAATTTCTTTGTTTTCTTCTACTGTATTCGGAATTTAATAATTTAACTTAATCATCATAAGAAAGATGGCACAACTTCCATTTAAAACATAATTTAAGGCCGGGCGTGGTGGCTCACGCACTTTGGGAGGCCGAGGCAGGTGGATCACGAGGTCAAGAGATCGAGACCCTCCTGGCTAACATGATGAAATCCCGTCTCTACTGAAAATATAAAAAATTAGACAGGCGTGGTGACACGCGCCTGTAGTCCCAGCTACTCAGGAGGCTGAGGCAGGAGAATTGCATGAACCCGGGAGGCGGAGGTTGGAGCAAATGGAGATCACGTCACTGCACTCCAGCCCGGGTGACAGACCAAGACTGTCTCAAAATAAATAAATAAATAAAATAAAATAATAATAATAATTTAAGTACTTCTCTTTTTTTCTTTTTTTGTACTTTTAGTTCTCTAATATAGGATAAATATCTCCTGAGGTAGGAGAATAGGGTCTGTTGGCAGGGAACCTAAAACCAATTCATACTGACTTCCTATAACTAAATCAAAAGAAAAACCCCAGCCTTCCACGCCCAGGTAACAAAAGTACAGGGGTTATTCCCTTTGCAACCTCCTCCTGTTTTCTGACTCACAGATTAAAAATGGAAAGTACCGCTGATTGGTCCTCTCCCACAACCAATCAGACGTCTGCGCAGGGCATAACTTTGTAACTTCATTTCATCCTCTGATTGGTCACCTTCTGCAACCAATCAGACTGGTCATGGGCCACTACTTCATTTATGTAGGGTGTGAACGAAGTAACCCATGGAAAATTTCTAGAGGGTATTTAAACCTCAGAAAATTCTGTAACCAGTGCTCAAGCTGCTTGCTCAAGCCCACTCCCACTCTGTGGAGTACACTTTCATTTCGATAATTCTGTGCTTTTTTTGTCTTCATTCTTTCATTGTTTTGTTTGTGCGTTTTGTCCAGTTCTTTGCTCAAAATGCCAAGAACCTGGATGACTTTGTAGTCAAGATCCTCCACTGGTAAAACTACCATTAGCCTGGGATTCATTCACTCCTTTTATCTGCTCCCAAAGTATAATTCTCCAACTTTACTATACTGACCGGGCGCAATGGCTCGCGCCAGTAATCCTAGCACTTTGGGAGGTCGAGGCGGGCGGATCACCTGAGGTCAGGAGTTAGAGACCAGGATGGCACATGGCGAAACCCGGTCTCTACTAAAAATACAAAAATTAGCCAGGTGTGGCGGCGGGCGTCTATAATCCCAGCTACTTGGGAGGCTGAGACAAGAGAATCGCTTGAACCAGGGTGCTGGAGGTTGTAGTGGGCCCAGATCGTGCAACTGCATTCCAGCCTGGATGACAAGAGTGAAACTCTGTCTCAAATAAAAAACAAAAAACTATACTGACTTTTAATTACTTTTTTTTTTTTTTTGAGACAGAGTGTCGCTCTGTTGCCCAGGCTGGAGTGCAGTGGCACTATCTCAGCTCACTGCAACCTCCGCCTCCCGGGTTCAAGCGATTCTCCTGCCTCAGCCTCCTGAGTAGCAGGGATAACAGGTGCGTGCCACCATGCCCAGCTAATTTTTGTAATTTTAGTAGAGACGGGGTTTCACCATGTTGGTCAGGCTGGTTTTGAACTCCTGACCTCGTGATCCGCCCACCTTGGCCTCTCAAAGTGCTGGGATTACAGGTGTGAGCCATCGTGCCAGGCCTTAATTACTTTTAATAAATGAGTCCAGAATTCAACAAAAATTTAAATACTAAAGTATTCAAGCTTTGATTTCTATTAAGACAAACTGTGAACTCTCATATATTCCTCAAAAAGTTCCTAGTTTATTTACAATGCTAAAATTAAGTAAATGTTTTTAGGGGAAAAAAGTCTGCACCAAAAGTTCACAGTCAAATTGAAAAACAAAATGTGGCCAGGCATGGTGGCTCACACCTGTAATCCCAGTACTTTGGGAGGCCGAGGCAGGTGGACTGCTTGAGGCCAGGAGTTCAAGACCAGCCTGGCCAGCATGGCAAAACCCCGTTTCTATTAAAAATACAAAAACTAGCCGGGTGTGGTGGCACATGCCTATAATCCCAGCTTCTTGGAGGCTGAGGCATAAGAATTGCTTGAACCCAGGAGGCAGAGGTTGCAGTGAACTGAGAATACACCACTGCACTCCAGCCTGGGAGACAGAGCAAGACTCTGTCTCAAAAAAAAAAAAAAAGAAAGAAAAAAGAAAGAAAAAAGAAAATTCAATTTGCATATATAATTTTTTAAAGGTTAAAGCAAAATTCCAAGACTTAAAAAGTGAAGCTTCTAAGTCAATTTAGAATCTGCCACAGAAGTAAATATGTGCACAAAATATCCCTTTGCTTTACAAGAGGACACAAAAGAGAGAAATGCCCATAAACAACATATAATTGACATCCATAGCTTGATCAATTACAAGGAATTTATCCATAAAACCTAAAGCTAATGTATAGTAAAATATTCTTAGGGAAAAAAATGAATTGGAAAATGATTCCTGTTGAAACGTCACCTACCCTGTAACTTTTTTTAAAAAAAGAATGAATTACTTTAACTTCAAAACTGGGCATTTTCACACAGATCTGGAAGAAACAGCCTGAACTCTAAGCTGCAGGAATCTGAGAAAGGACCAATTTGTATCTCCCAGAAAACATTAGCAAATTCTTTAGGAATGAGTCATGACCACACAGTATAGGGAGCTGGATCTCGAATACTAATTCACACCATTCAAGTATGGATTACATCTCTTTGTTGTTGATATCCAATTTAAAAGGATTAAAACACAGATTAAAAAAAAAACTTAAATCAATAATTAAACAATATGAAGAAAAGAAATGCTTAATGTGAGTAGAATCCAACCTTTATTCATTCCATTCACATTTACCTTCTCCCCTCTTTCTTTTGACACTTGTCTTTTGTCATTCATATCACATTTGTTACCCAGGATCATTCTTTCAACATCGGAAGAGGCATGCTGCAGGGAGAAAATAGCATGCTATAAAAACAGCCTGAGAAAAACCCATTACTTAATAGACAAATCCAACTTGTCAGAAACACATGAATTTAATAAGACAAATAATCTTTCACTCACACAAGGCCTAATTCAGAGAAAAGTTTAAAGGTGGGAGGAGGGGCAAAGCTACAGCACAAGAGCCCTCACAGAGCCTGTGCAAACCTTCTTCCCGAGTTTTGGAAAGAAGGTGGAACAAACACAAATAAAGCTTACGGTGATCTAATGACAAAATTTCCAAATATTTGGGTCAAAGAAGGACAAAAACTTGGTACTGAGTGAACCAGTGGAGAAGGTATTCTGGATTCTGAACTATTTAAAAAAGAAATTCATCTAAGTTAATAGAAACGTGTACAAAATTATATCAGTCAGATTTCTTTCTTAAGTGACAAAGACATTAAAAAATCTTAACACCAATTATCCTGGGATTAAAACAATCTTCAAATATCTAAGATGGAGAAAATGTCAGAAGGGTAAAAAGTTGCCAGGGTAAAGAGATACTGTTGCTAGCCAAACAGCATGGTGGGATAGAAGCTGGGAACCAGATGTTTTAATCCTGGCTCTTCTTTTTAAAGGCTGTATGAGCACAGGCAAATCATTTCTTTCTGGTCTGTTATTCATGTGTAAAATGTGATCTAGGATTAAATTATTTCCCATATCTGGCCCAAACTTAAAATCTCGTGACATTACTTCTCTGTTCCCCTATGCTCCAGTAGTCAGACTGGCAGCACCAGAGATTTATGGAGCTCTTCAGAGAGGGCCCAACCTGCCCATGCCCTGCTTCTAAGCAGCTCAGCTGCCTTGCAGAGACAGAGGAGCCTTTTACAAGCACCCAGTAGGACTCTTCTCCAATGTCACCATTCTCTTTCCGCACATACCTCTTCAATGTTTCTGATCCAATTTTTAATATTGTCAAAGGATTTTTCATTTGTGATGTCATAGACCAGCATAATGCCCTGTAATGGGGAAAAAGACCTTCATTTAGTACTTTATATATTTAAAGTTATAGTATATAATGTCAATGTACTCCTACCCTCCAGAAACCTTTTGTTTGTCCATTTTTCCCTTTACAAAAGGATTCATAATAAATTTGAAAAGTACAGAGAAACAAAAATCAATAAATACATTATTCCACTGGTCTCACCATGTAAATAAAAACCCTGTTAACATTTTCACTGTTAACCTTTAATGAACTGGTGATTGTGGTAAAGGTGAGACACCCTTTCCACCTGGCCTAACATGAAAACAATCAGCATCAACTGGGGCTGAGTGTTCAGTCAAAACACAGATAACACTGGGAGTAAGAGTTCGTCACTTCCATTGTGCACTTGTTTATTCCAAGTAGAAACTATCTTGCTTCCTACTGTTCTACTAAGATTGAGACTACACTGATTTAAAATTATTTTTTATATATGTTGATCAAAAAATAGGTTGTCACTATTTATCTAAGTACATCACAGACACTTAAAATCCAATGTATTTGTTATACTGGTTTAATGAAAGGCATTCTCGTCATATTTTTAAAGACTCCATGTCTGATATCTCTTTCTTTCTTTTTTTTTCTTTTGAGACAGTCTCCCTCTGTCACCCAGGCTGGAGTACAGGGGCACGATCTCCACACACTGCAAGCTCTGCCTCCCAGGTTCACACCATTCTCCTGCCTCAGCCTCCCGAGTAGCTGGGACTACAGGTGCCCGCCACCACACCCGGCTAAGTTTTTGTATTTTTAGTAGAGACGGGGTTTCACCGTATTAGCCAGGATAGTCTCGATCTCCTGACCTTGTGATCCGCCCACCTCAGTCTCCCAAAGTGCTGGGATTACAGGCGTGAGCCACTGCACCCGGCCCATGTCTGGTATTTAGAGGTTTACCTTCCAAATGTTTAAACTAACACCGGTATGCTATTGCAAAATCTATATCCCCAGACCACACTTCTGTACTAAGTGCTAGAACTACTCACCTGTCCATCTACTACACAAATATTTAGTGAGCACCTACTGTGTGCCTGATACTATACTAGATGCTACTAGCAATGAACAAGATAGAAAAGGTCTCTTCCTCTTGTAGATGGCTAGCAAAGACAACAGACAATGAACCGATATCTATACAACTAATCATAATTTTGACAATTGCTATGAAGATGCACGGGGAGCTCATATGCTAGGGATGTAATTGAGTCTGGTTGAGGGGCTGGAGTGGGCAGGGGAGGCTTCCCTGAGAAAATGACATTAAAGCCAAAGCCTGGGAACTTAGTAGACTTAAACTAGGCAAAGAACTAGGAGCTAGGGTGAAGAGGGGAAGCCCAGGTACCTGGCAAATAGCAGAAACATTGTAAATCTCTTGCTGATGTTGAACCAGAGACCACTGGATTGAGTGAAAGAAAGTCAGCTTGGCAAGGCTGCACAGATCTAATGGGTGGAGGGCACAAGATGAGGCTGAAGGGCTAGGCTGGGGTACTCGAGAGACCACTGTCTGGACATTGGCCAATAGATACCCACTGTGATCACGGCAAACTCAACGAAGTAAAACATGAGGTTGTCTTGTCTCCTTTGAATCTTCTATTTGTCCCTGTATTACCATTTTGGTGAAAGTAATACAACCCAGTCAGCCAGTCCAAGCATGCATGTGGGAGTTATCTTCTTTGCTATAGCCAATCAGTCACTAAGTCCTGGAGACCCAATGTCCTAAATATTCCAGAATCTTACCTATCACACACACAGCCTTATTCAGATTCTCACAAATTAGTCTTTACCTGGATTCCCGTCATCTTTAATTGATTTGCCTGATGAATTTCATTCTTTTTTTTTCTTCCTTTTTTTTTTTTCTTTTAAGAGACGAGGTCTCGCTATGTTGCCCAGGCTGGCCTCAAACTTCTGAACTCAAGCAGTCCTCCCACCTCCGCCTCCTGAGCTGCTGAGATTCTGGGCATGAGCCACCACATCCAGCTTTCCTGCATTCATTCTTAGCCTCCTCTAATCCACTTTCCATAAGGGCACTAGAGCTATCACTTCATTGATCAAATCTCTTTAGCACCTCTCCATTACACTCAAATTTAAATTAAAATTCCTTAGTATGGTAGGGGGAAGTCCTTCCAGGTCTGGCTTCCAACTTTGTAAGTAAATATAAAATATAAACATAAATATATATATATATCATATAAAACACACATATACACATAGACAAAGAATACAGGACATTAAATGTTAACAGAATATATCTCTCAGAGTAGTGGGATTTTAGATGATTTCTTGGGATTTTCAAAGTTTCCTATAGTATATGTATCCTTTTTGCAACCAGAAAAACATACATTATTGTTTAAATGACAAACAACTCCTCTATCCTCTCTTCCTCTAGCCTCAAATACAAATGCTTCACTTTGGTTACATGCTGGAAAGGCGATTTTACAATTGTTTCAATGTAAATAATTTTATTTATAAAGGTCAGCCTGGGCGTGGTGGCTCACCCCTATAATCCCTAGCACTTTGGGAGGCCAAGGCAGGTGGATCACCTGAGGTCGGGAGTTCGAGACTAGCCTGGCCAACATGGTGAAACCCTGTCTCTATTAAAAATACAAAATTAGCTGAGCATGGTGGTGCATGCCTGTAATCCCAGCTACTTGGGAGGCTGAGGCAGGAGAATCACTTGAACCTGGGAGGTGGAGGTTGCAGTGAGCTGAGATCGTGCCATTGCACTCCAGCGTGGGCAACAAGAGTGAAACTCTGTCTCAATAAAAAAAAAAAAAAAAAAAAAAAAAGGTCAAAGTAGATAACTATACATTTTAAAATCGTCAAAATGGTAAATGTTCTATTATGTATATTTTACCACAATAAAAATAAATCAAAGTGGATTCTGCATAATTCCTGATGCAATGTGTTTGGCTGCCTACAATATTAAAATTACCCAAATTACTGCCCTAGCTCTACCATTCTTTGGACTGTGTGAACAACCCAGATCATACATGCCATTTCATCATGAAGTTTCATTTCACTGGTTAGCACAGAAAGTGTGAACATGGTGTGGTGTTACGAACACAAGCTCTAGAGTCTGAGGCTCCTAACTCAGACTCCAGCACATATTAACTGGGAGATCCTGTAGACATTATTTTATTCCTCTCAGTCTCCATGACCTCATTTACAGAATGAGGACAATACTTCTTCCACACTAGATCGTTTTGAGGATCTACTGAGATATGTGTAAACTACTTCACCTAGAGTCTGGGACATAGCTTGGACTCAATAAATGGCAGTTATCATTAATTTATATCTTTAGTTTCAATAGCAGAAATCATTCACCTATTTCTTATGTTTTTAAGCTAATAAGATATTATGAATCAGTTAGAAATACAAATTCAAGTGTATCAGTTAAAACGTTATGTATCTAGTATATATCTACAAGAAGAACAGCTTCCTAAGAATTCAGAAGATGGTGTTGGTCTATGAGAAATGTTAATAATGTAATGATATGGTCCTGTTTTTCCCCAAAGCCCAAATGTCCATCAGGATCACTGCTATGCCTATGAATGCTGCTGATGTGTTTGAAGGGATATGGTGACAGACTCCAGTCTAGTGCTTGTCAACATGCCACATACCTGAATCAACCAAACTAAACCTGCCATAACCACTACTTGCTGAAAATGGCGGGCCCCACAACCCACTGGAACAGACGACTTGAGAGATCCAAGACTCAGGCACAGCAGGATTTCCTGAAGATTTATCTAAGATGGTTTCTAGGTCTAAAATATCCCACCGATTCACCCCTTTAGCAAGCATTTATTGAGCCTCTACTACGTGTCAGACACTGGCATTGTATACAGGAGAACAAAGACAGAAATCTCTACCTTCAAAATGTGAAAGATAATACTATTTAGAATAGCAACAATTTCTAATTATCTGAAGTAATGTGAGGAAAGACTAGGCAGTAAATAAATTAAAAGACAATCCTCAAATCTAAACATATTATTTAATATATTTCCATGCCCTCTTTCTTCATACAATAGACTACAGCCAGACATTCAAGCGAAACATTTACTCTCATATTCTAAGTGCACCTGCCCACCCTCCAGTGAAAATGAGCATGCAAATGGTGTCAGCACATCATTCCTAGCATGCAAAAAACTACTCAACAGAAAGGCATGTGTGTCTAAGATGCCTCTAATCAGAATTACCTGTAAACTATTCCAAATCATCCCTGTTATGATGTTCTTTTTATCCCTAAAATTCTTTCCTGGGGGAAACAAACAAATGACAAACAAATGTCTTCCTGGCACATATAATAAGCCCCTTCCCTTTGATTCCAGTCTAAGCAAAATAGAGAGTGGCTGGCAGCTATTTTTATTAAAACGATGACCCTTTACAATCTTAAAAGTATTATAGGGTGGAGTATGCGGAACAAATACACATAAAATGGTTAGTGGTACACTTCAGCTTTAAAAAGAAATCCCTACTCTTCTTGTGGGGATGAGTTATGATGCTACTCCAACACTGGAGAGTGAGTGGTGGTGGAGAAGGAAGGGCAGCATGTCAGTGAGGGGATCTGTGGGTTCAGACCACATCTTCCTGGAGGCGTGGGGACAGCTATCACCCCTTCAGCTCTGTCACCCTAGCACCACTCCAGGAATACAAGAATCTTTTAAGCAATGAGTTGGGAATGATGGCAGCTGGTACCCTACAATCTACCAGTTGGGGTTCACGATCTCAGTTGTTTAACCGTCAGACTCTCTGAGCATACTGGATTTCATCATAATTCAAGACTCCAACTTGTGCTTGGCTTAGGCCTAAACACCAGAGATAAAGCCGTGGTCTGAACCTGACATTCTAGGCATGGTTAAGCACAGCTCATGGAAGTAAGGCAGCTTCCAAGCTGCCTTACTCACCACTGTACTCCTAGCATCACACTGCCCAGAGCCAAAAAGCAATAAAAGTGCACTGAATAGATGAAACATCTTAGGATAGAACATAACAAGTGACAAAGTTATGACAGCAAGGAAAATGCCTGGATTCAGCAAAGAACTTGGTAGTCAAGATTCACCAGATTCTTTCCGGCCAGCTGGCAGAATGTGGTCAGAGGGATGACAGAGACATGAGCCACAGCAGTGGATGTTGTGGAGGTGGTGAGGTAAGAAATAATGGTGGCAGGGCTGAATGACAAGACAGTATAAGAAAGGAATACTTAGTTATAGGGCTTGTGGTTTGCTAAGATTGCCATAAGGTATTAATAAAAGGAAAAATAATGAAAATATACAATAACATCAGAATGTGTGGAGGAGTTCTAGAACATCTATAAGTTAATCACCTGATTATTATGATGAAGACCACTGGCAAAGTATACAGTTGCTAAACACAACCAAAAAACCCTTTAAATGTCTTGTTTCCCCATCAAAAATTGTATTTTTCTCCATTGTACTAGACTCCAGCTTGAATCCTATAATCTTGGCAAACAAACATTCGTGCTTTACTTCTACCTGAAGAGTTACAAAACCCTACAACACACTCACCATGGCTCCTCTGTAGTACGCTGTCGTGATTGTTCGGAATCTTTCCTGACCTGCTGTGTCCCTAAAATATGAAACAAAGGAGAGTGGTTTTTAAAGTCATCACCAGCATCACTAAGGAGAAACCCTGCTGTAGGAGATGTAATTCTGGTCTGCTCAGGGTGCAGTGGTCACAGGCGAAAGGAGAACGAGACACAAAGGGAGCCCTCTGCACATCTGCAAGCTGGAGGCGGTGGTGGCCACAGGAGCCTGTCAAGAGCTCACAATGACCTGGGTGAAAAACCCAGACCTTGATAAAAACAGCAACAGAAAAATACACAGAAAAATCCTCCTAGGAACTGGCGTGTTATATTAGTCGAACACACGTGGGAGGGAATAGAGAATAATTTTAAATTCTTGGACTCCCGGAGGTAGTTATAATCCTTTTTGTAAGTGCTTAATGATTAAAGCACTTTTGCTTTCTTGCCTGAATGTCTGATTTCTGTATAAAGCTAGCAGTTGAGCTGGACTTATTACTGTGTACATTCTGCTCAGCAGAGCACAATAAAATAGATCTCCTCGAGAACTCGTTCAGCTATGGAGCCCATGATTTCATGGGGACCTGGAATTCAACACATAAATTTTGACAACGTTTTCAAAGACTTTTAAACATAAACAACATGTCAAAACTATATAAACTTTCATATATTTTTGCTTTTTAGCTGATGGCATACCATTAAAATGCAATCTGAAAAATACAAGAGTTTCTGATTTCATTTATAGAAGCAATCCTATAAAGGAAGTTAAATTTCCTTGATACTTGAGAAAATCAATATTCTCAAATTTTCCACTTCCAGCCAGAGCTAATTCATTCCCTGTGCTACTAAGACAATTTAATTGCAGGACAGAAAGCAGCATTTGTGGAAATATACTAAAAATCTAGTATATATCAAATCCTAATAAAAGATGAAGGCCCAAGGGAATATCATAAGTTAAAAAGCAATAAATACCTCAACACAGACATATACCTTACAAAATACTTTCACACTGCACTCACGTGATGTCTACCACAGCCCAGTAGGGTGGGCTACTGGATGGGGGTGTTACCAGTATCCAAGTTCTGCAGATGAGGAAACAGGCTCAGAGGAACTATGGTCCCAGCTCTGCCACTAAACAGCTCATACTATTTGTTTATTTGTTTGTTTGTTTTTGAGACAGAGTCTCGCTCTGTTGCCCAGGCTGGAGTGCAGTGGCATGATCTTGGCTCCCTGCAACCTCTGCCTCCCGGGTTCAAGTGATTCTCCTGCCTCAGTCTCCCAAGTAGCTGGGACTACAGGCACCCACCACCATGCCCAGCTAATTTTTGTATTTTTAGTAGAGACGGGGTTTCACCATATTGGCCAGGATGGTCTCCAACTCCTGACCTTGTGATCTACCCGCCTCGGTCTCCCAAGGTGCTGGGATTACAGGTGTGAGCCACCGCGCCTGGCCCAGCTCATACTCTTGAAGGAGACAAGCATCTTAGGTCTCAGCTGTTCAGCTCTGGGCCAGGCCTCACAAAAATGCAACCTTATCTTGTCATTCTCTTTGATCAGCATTAGATACATGGGGCACTTGTTTGATGCACAGCTAACAAATCATGGGGAAATGGAAGCCAAGCACTTTTGGGTAGACTAACGATATTTTCTTGATTTGAACACACTGTTGACCTAGAACCCGCTTTGCAGTGAGGATGGAAGAAAAACACTACCACTTTAAATGTAAGTTGTGAGGACTGAATGGAGACAATTTTGTTGCTGAGAGTAATGAGAGATAGTGCCATGATGTTGTGGCTACTCTCTATTAAGTTATAATTAGCTGATCACACACAGGCTCCTAGAAACACTTATGATCAGGACTACACAGCACAGTCAGAAATTCTCTGAGAAACGCAAGGAGGGGATCATGAGAAAAGATGTAATTTTTTAAATCTGTAAAATATCTGGCATCTTGTTCAATACCAATGGATGGAAAGGGCAGCCTATAGTAACCTTCATAACATTTTCCAATGAAGTACACTGGAAACCACTAGGAAGCTAATCACTATGTTCCAGGGCAGTTGAGTAGTTGTCCCAGCTTCATCACATATGCCCTCAGGTGGATCTAATCACTCTCAGTCCCTGTTTCCTTCTCTATAAAAGAAGGGCTGGGGGATATTCTTCTTCTATCCCAGTTCTGAGATTCAAAAAAGAAATAGAGCCGAAGGCGAAAGCTAATATGTATAACTTTACTCTTTAGCCCTGCCTCATTCTTAGTGCTGCTCTGAATTCTACATTTTGTCTACTGCTGTCATCATTACACATTAGATCTGCAAACATCACCAAAAACCTCCCCAAAGCTTCCAAATCTAGATGGCTCCATGCAAGGCACTGAACTGAAAGAAATTAAACCAGCTTCTAGGAGGTTAAAAAAAAATCTAAAAAGAGCTTCTGAGTTCATGTTAAAAATATTCAATCTAGCAATCTGGAGGAACCATATTTATTCATTGTAGTTGGACAGATTCTTCAGGAGTTTATGAACCAGAGTTGGGTAATCATAAGATCTTTGCCTTGTATATTGCAACATTAGAGTTGGGAAACATCCTAAGGACTGATAGTTTGTGTTCTTTCAACATTTATATGTTGAAGCCTAATCCTCAATGTGATGGTATTTAGATAGAGGGACTTTGGGAGATAATTAGGTCATGAGGGTGGAGCCCTTGTGAAAGGGATTAGTGCTCTTCTAAGAGACACCAGAGAGATGATCTCTCTCTGGGCCATGTGAGGATACAAGTGGGATAGCTGTCTACAAATCAGGAAGCAAGCCTTCACTAGACGCTGGATCTGCTGGCACCCTGATCTTGGATTTCCCAGCCTCCAGAACTGTGAGAAATAAATGTTTATTGTTTAAGACACCCAGTCTATGGTATTTTTGTTATAGTAGCTGTGATAGTGTGATACAGTAAGAAACACATACAATAAGAAACATATTTGGTCTCTGCTCCTGATTCTTGGCATACAGATAGTAAAATTCTTGGACTCTCCAACAAAGTGTTTAAGTTCTTTTTGTGTGCTAATGAAATAACTGGTGGCTGGGGCTCCTGTCCAGCCCAAGGATAGGAGGCTGGTTGCCAGGAGAATCAACCAAGTGATAAGTGGGCTGGAACTTTCAGTCCTACCACCCAACCTCCAGAGAAGGGAGAGGGGCTAAAGTTTGACTTAATCACCAATGGCCCACGATGTAATCAATCATGGCTACATAAGGAAGCTTCCATAAAAATCCAAAAGGACTGGGTTTGGAGAGCTTCAGGATAGTGAGACACGTGGAGGTGCTGGATGTGCTTGGAAGGTAGATGCCCCCTCCCACAAGGAAGGAAGTGTGGAAGTTCCTCACCCCTTCCCACAGGCCTTGCCCTGTGCATCTCTTCCATCTGGCTGTTCATCTGTATTCCTTGCAATAATAAATGGGTAAACACAAATAAAGTGTTTCCCTGAGTTCTGTGAGCTGCTCTAGTAAATTAAAGGAATCAGAGGAGGGGTCATCAGAATCCCAATTTATAGCCAGTCGGTCAGAAGTAGAGGTGACAACCTACTGCAGTTGAGTATCCCTAATCTGAACATCAAAAATCTAAAATGCTCCCAAATCCAAAACTTTTTGAGTGCTGACATGATGCCACAGTGGAATATTCCACACCTGAGCTCATGTGATGGGTCACAGTCAAAATGTAGGCATACAACACAGTTTATTTTAAAAATTTCATTGGCCAGGCGCAGTGGCTCACACTTGTAATCCCAGCACTTTGGGAGGCCAAGGCGAGCGGATTACCTGACGTCAGGAGTTCAAGACCAGCTGGCTACCATGTAGAAACCCCGTTTCTACTAAAAATACAAAAAAATAGCAGGGCATGGTTGTGCGTGCCTGTAATCCCAGCCACTCAGGAGGCTGAGGCAGGAGAATCACTTGAACCCGGGAGGTGGACATTGCAGTGAGCTGAGATCACGCCATTGCACCCCAGCTTGGGCAACAAGAGCGAAACTCCGTCTCAAAAAAAAAAAATTAAAATATTGTATAAAGTTATGTTCAGCTTCATGTGTATCAGCTGTATATGAAACGTAAATGAATTTCGTGTTTAGACTTGGGTCTCATCCCCAAGATATCTCATTATGTATATGCAAATACTCCAAAATCCAAGAAAATCCAAAATCTGAAACACTTCTGTTCCCAAGCATTTTGGATAAGGGATACTTAACCTATACTTGCAACTGGCAGCTGAAGTGGGGACACTGCGGGACCCAGCCCTCAACCTGTGGGATCTGACGCTATCTCCAGGTAGACAGTATCAGAATTGACTTAAATTATAGGACAACCCAGGAAGAAAAAGAAAATTAAAAAGTATAGGATACCCAATTGGCATCGGCTGGAGAATTACCTGGTGGGGGGGGGGGGGAAGCCCCTGACATCTGGTGTCAGAAGTACTGTGCTATGTATGAGAAAAAAAACTGTGTTTAAAAAATCTTACAGAGCAGCCTGAACTATGACATAATTTTTTTCTTTTTTTCTCAGTCTTCATTTTTCTACTTAATAAGAAATATGCAAATAAATCATAAAATATCATAGCTGGAGGGGAACTCCAATGTCATCAATCCAACCAATTTACAAGTGAGGAAAAGGTGACACCGAGACGGGAAATAACTGGCCCAAAGCCATCAATGTGGAGGCATGGTGGCTAGAACCTAGATCTGTACTTCCTGCCAAGGGTTCCTACGACGTGATTACTTTGTCTTATCAGATTTCAAAGCTACAACAACTGTGACGAAGAAGTAATTTGCATTCCTTGGAATTTAGTTTCCTCCCCTCAAAAATTGTAGTTTCAGAAAGATGAGCTATGGGATCTCTTCTGGCTCCAACAGTTAGTACCCTTTCTCACCTTCCCAACTCTTGGTGGAGATACCTTTGAAGGATTCCCAATACTTACTTATTTCCCCTTGCTTCTGATAAAGAAAAGATGTTTTAGCTATCACAAGATGACTCTAACTTATTACAATTCACATTTAATTCCTACTTTCAATTCCTAATTAAAGCAGAAACTCTGTGTGTGTGTTTACTTACCATATCTGAAGCTTAATTTTCTTTCCATCTAGTTCTATCGTTCTGATTTTAAAATCAATTCCTGCCAGAAAAACAAAGAAAGATATGTTAAGTTTCTTCAGATGTAATCCAAGTCTCATTAGGAAGAGGACAAAGATTTCTATTGAAAAAAAGCTCTCCAACGCACTGGAAAATGTGAACACAGAGAGGGTGTGCATGGTATGTTTCCTCTGAATACAGGCTGGAGAAAGGAATGCTAATTACTCAGCAAAGAATTCCCACACATGTTAAATGCAACGTATTATATGCCTCATTATTCTGACACAAATGGATCACATCCTGCAAAGTTATATAATTTAGATAGATTGAGAACATGCCATATTTCCAACTTCCTGAAGTACATGTAAACAATGCTTCCTATCTACTCCTCAACCCCAATCCTTCCCTAAAGAAGGCTATGAGACCTCTTTAAAGAATATTCCTCCATCTTCTTCCATTTTTTTATTCAGATTTTGCAATTGACTATGGAAAAAAATCTGCATATTTGACAGTACGGGAGGGAAAGCCTGCATATCTATTTTAAACAGTTAGCAAGTATTTTATACACATTTTAATAAATGTTCCCCACAGATTACTTGCTAGAGCTGAAAACAGGCAGAATAGACTTTAGCCCTGACTCTACTCTAGAATTGCCTGGTACTATGATCTGAATGTCCTCTCCAAAACTGACGTTGAAATTAGATTGCCATTGTGGGACCTTAGAGATACTAAGTACTAACAGGTGGGACCTTTCAGAGCTGATTCATGTGCAGCCTGTAAGAATGGATTGTCCTTATCACAGGAGTGAGTTATCTTGAGAGTGGGTTTTTATAAAAGTGAGTCCTGCTCCTCCTACATTCTCTTCTGCACGAGCGTACTTCCCTTTCCAGTCTTCCAGCATGAGATAATGAAGCATGAAGGTCCTCAACAGATGCTGATGCCATACCCTTGGAGTTCCCAGCCTCCAGAACTATAAGCTAAATAAATTTCTGTTCATTATAAACTATGCAGTTTCAGGTATTCTGTCATAGCAGCAGAAAATGGACTAAGATGACTGAGAAATATTTAAAAAAACACACACACACAAAAACTCATGATTAGGCCCACCCCCTTCCCCAAATTCTGAGATTGTGACTTAATTAGTCAAGGGTGGGACCTGGGCACTGGTAATTTTTAAGTTTCCCAGATGATTCTAACCCGAAGCCAAGAGTTTTGGCTTTCGAAGGGCTATGCCTTTTGAAGGGCTCTGGCACTTCAAAAGTTCAACCCTTCCCTCACATATTTTCCCCCACTATGGTAGCTCAAAACTTATTTATCACTGTCAATGACAAGGAACCACAAAGCCCTTGACAAATATCAGCAAGCTGTATCATATATCAGGAATAAGCTTTCTGAGGAGACCAGTTAGTGAATACAACTTAGGTGCAATTTGCCAAATCCTCGTCATCTGGCTACTCAGCTTTGTTTAGATTTTTCTATTATTTTCCATTCTATCCAGCAGGGGTTCTCAACCCCTGGGCCACGGACCAGTACTGGGCTGCACAGCAGGAGGTGAATGGCAGGCAAGTGAGAGAAGCTTCATCTATATTTACAGCTGCTCCCCATTACTTGCATTGCCACCTAAGCTCAGCCTCCTGTCAGATCAGCGGTGGCATTCGATTCTCATAGGTGCGCAAACCCTATTGTGAACTGCGCATGCGGGGGATCTAGGTTGTACACTCCTGTGAGAATCTAATGCCTGATGATCTGTCACTGTCTTCTATCACCCCCAGATAGGACCATCTTGTTGCAGGAAAACAAGCTCACAGCTCCTGCTGATTCTACATTGGTGAGTTGTATAATTATTTCACTATATATTACAATGTAATAAAAATAGAATATAAGTGCATAATAATAATCAAGTAATGCGCTTGAATCATTCCTAAACCACCCCCACTCCCACACACCACCACCTCCAGTCACTGGAGGAAAAATTGTCTTCTATGAAATCAGTCCCTGGTGCCAAAAAGGTTGGGGACCAGTGCTATACAGAATCCCTTAAAGTGGTTTCCAAGAAATTTCAGGAAAACATGTAAATTACGTATCCTCTAAATTGACTTAAACATTAACGCCAGTTTTGTTTTGTTTTGCTTTTTGAGACGGAGTCTCACTCTGTTGCCAGGTTGGAGTGCAGTGGGGCGATCTCAGCTCACTATAACCTCCGCCTCCCGGGTTCAAGTGATTCTCCTGCCTCAGCCTCCCGAGTAGCTGGGACTACAGGCATGCACCACCATGCCCAGCTAACTTTTTGTATTTTTAGTAGAGATAGGGTTTCACCATGTTGGCCAGGATGGTCTCGGTCTCCTGACCTTGTGATCTGCCCGCCTCGGCCTCCCAAAGTGCTAGGATTATAGGCGTGAGCCACTGCGCCCAGCCAACTCCAGTTTTTTTAGGTGGGGAGCATTCAACTGCTAAGTTACTACAATGTTTCTTCATATAAACATTGAAAGCACCCCAAAAGGCTGCTTCCTAGCTCCAGCTTTATACAATGCATAGACATAAACCAACTGAATTTCCCCCCTTTTCCTCTGTGTGGTACTTTTCCCCCAGGGAGCCTTTTTAGATACTCTTGTGAGTCTTGAAATAGGCAACAATCACATCCAAGCTAATTTAGCAGAACACCTTCTCAATCATTATTTCCCCTCACTATCACAAATTATTAATAAGTATTAGGTTGGTGCATAAGTAATTGCGGTTTTTGCCATTAAAAATAATGGCAAAAACCGCAATTACTTATGCACCAACCTAATACAATCTGATAACCAATATTCCCAAGTTATCTGGCTCACATTTTCTCCTCTAAGGTACCTCCCTCAGCATTTCAGGGTCTGGAAAGGTGACACAAAACTCAGCAACTCAGCATAAATATTACTGCTAGCATCTGACAAAATGTCCTGTTTCCATCACTCATGTAAGATTTAATAGACACTGATTACGTTTTACATGCCACCAAATCCAGTGTAACAAAGACCCTCTAGGAATCCTCCTCCATCCTTTACCTCTCTCTGGGCCTGGCATCAAGAAGAATGCCCAGCACCTCGTATGTACTCAATACATGTTTCTTCAGATTAACATTTTAAAACAATTCATGACTTTCCAAATCCATAGAAACAGAATAATAGTACAATGGTAGTTACCAGGATCTGGAGGGTGGGGGAAAGGAATAGTTGTTTAATAGGTTTGGAGTTTCAGATTTGCAAGATGAAATAGTTCTAGAGATCATTTGCACAACAGTGTGAACATGTGTAAAACTACTGAACTGTACACTTAAAAATGGTTAAGATTGCAACTTATATATTATGTTTTTTGTCAAAATAAAAAATAATGACTTTCAAAATGCCTGCTGTATACTTGAATAAATTAATTAGAAGGCTAATGTTCAACATTTCACCACTTAATAGTTCATTTATTTATTTATTTATTTTTTTTTTTGAGACGGGTCTCCTTCTGTCATGCAGGCTGGAGTGCAGTGGCGTGATCTTGGCTCACTGCAGCCTCTGCTTCTTGGCTTCAAGCGATTCTCCTGCCTCCTGCCTCAGCCTTCCGACTAGCTGGGATTACAGGTATGCTCCACCACACCCAGCTAACTTTGGTATTTTCAGTAGAGACGGGGTTTCACCATGTTGACCAGACTGGTCTCGAATTCCTGGCCTCATGGGATCCACCTGCCTTAGCCTCCCAAAGTGCTGGGATTACAGGCATGAGCCAGCCTGCCCGACCTTCATTCACATTTTAAATAAAAGACGTCATATACCAGAATATTTGTTCAGATTAATACTTTCCTTAAAAGACAGTAACTCCTATTCTTTTAAGGTTGATTTTGCCTGTAATTGGAAGTCATGGGCAACTTTACCACCTTTACTCAACAATGCCAATTTGAGGCTCCTTAAAGTCTCACTCTCCACTCATCTAAAACACTTCAGAAACTTTCTACTGACAGAGGCTTTTTTTTTTTATATTTGTTAGGAACATTATCTTTCAGTTATGTGAGGAAGTTCTACAAGATGGTGATACTTAGCCATCTTTTCACTGCTCAAAGGTTTTCAATGTTTGTAAGAGCTGTGAACTATGGCATTTAGCTTTTGCTTATGCTGCTGTCAAGGGTCAACTGACAGACAAGTGCTGTAGAACAAATTCAAATTAGCACAACATGGGAAAAAAAAACTAAGTGGGGACCTAAAATAGGCAATAGTTTTAGAAAGTAAGAATTTCACTAAAAGTGGTAAAAATTCATTGAAAAGCACTGAACTGTAGGTTAGGTTCTGTCACTAAAAACCTGTGAACAGGCTGCTTGACTGCTCTGAACCTACATATCCTCATCCATAGAAAAGGGTTGACAGGATCTAATTAGATAAATTAGATGATGTATGTGAACGTGCTCTGGGATCTCTGAAATTCCATATAAACCTAAGAGATTACACATTCAGGCTCTATAACCCGACAGCTCTTGTCACTTCATGCATGGATTATTTGTAATAGCTCTCTAGGATACTGTGCCAACATCTCTCCCTGGTCTAATTCCCCCATATACCACTTCTAGAATAACTTGCAACAATCCCTGTGGTAATGTCACTGTACTATTTAAGAAGCCACGGAGCCAACTTCTTCAGCCTGGTGATACAGCCTTTCCCACCAGATACACCATTCTCCTGACACTGCAAACCTCAGAGTTTCTCCACACAAGGCCTTTTGCTTCTTTCAGTGGGCCCCATACCTCCTTTCCTCCACTCCTGCATGACCACCTCACTTTGCAGCCTTCTCTGAGGATGCCATTCCACCCATGTAATTCTCTCTCTTCTCTCCTCAGCTCTTCACTCAGCCATGCCCATTCCTACCTCAAGGCCTGGCTTTTGCACAGTGATTTAATCCTGTGTCATTGGGTTTTATTAACACAGTGCCCTGCAATTGCTCTCAGATCATGCAAAGACTCTATCCTCTCTTTGCCGGTTAAGTTGTGCACAGAAACATGCGTACAGTAATTCAATTAAAGGGTAAGTACTCTTACATATTTAAGTAAACATATACTACTAAGGGTGAAGATGGCTTTAAAAACTTTGGAAATTTGGCCAGGTGCGGTAGCTCATGCCTGTAATCCCAGCACTTTGGGAGGCCAAGGCGGGCGGATCACCTGAGGTCAGGAGTTGGTCAGCCTGGCCAACATGGTGAAACCCCTACTCTACTAAAAATATAAAAATTAGCTGGGCATGGTGGCGGGTGCCTGTAATCCCAGCTAGCGGGGAGGCTGAGGCAGGAGAATGAATCACTTGAACCCAGGAGGTGGAGGTTGCAGTGAGGTGAGGTTCCACCACCACACTCCAGCCCAGGCAACAGAGTGAGACTCTGTCTTGGAAAAAAAAAAAAACTTTGGAAATTTCTTAATATATTATAGTTACAATAGTAAGGATGCTGAGAAATCTTATTTCAATAAGAAAATAAAGACACAATACAATTAGCTTGACAATAATATCAGTAGTGGATTAACATTCATGTTAAAATTTAAAGCAAAGATAATTTCCTGATGCTACTCCAGGGATTACAAGAATAATTAGCTGTAAAATGATAATATAATTAGGATGCTTTCAACTGCAAATACAGAAACCCCAAATCAAACTAGCTTAAGGTAATTTGTTGACTCATCCACAACAAGCTCAGTGGTGAGCTGGGGTTCAGAGATGGCTCAATCTAGGGCTCCAGCTCCCTTCTCTGCACCTCCCTGGGCTCTGCCATCCAGGGAGTATCAATTTCACACTCTTGACTGACAGCAGTTCCTGACCACAACAGCAATACCAGATGAAAATAAATTATTTTCCTCTGCCTCTCAAAAGTGAGAAAGCGTTTCCCCAAAGCCTCCAGCGAGTTTTCCTTCATGTCTCATTTCTGGACTTATAACCATGGGAATGTCATGTTCTGGCAGGCTAAGGCTGAATTTCTGAACTAATCACTGCCACGGAGAATTACCAAGATTGGATTAATCTAAATCCATTCTCTAAATTTAGATTAATCAAGGCCTATCCCTGGACCTGGGTCACTCCTAGAATCCACAGGCTGCTAAAAATAGAATAGAAAGGCTATTGAGAAAAATCATAGTATCTCTATATTATATACATATTATATATCCTCTATATAATACTCAAACCTATCTCATTAATACAATTTTATATTCATAGCTATATGAAAGGACAAATTTTATATTCATATCTATATGAAAGAGCTGCACTACTACCCTGTCATGAATGCTAGTACATTTAATGAGAAACTGTAGTACTTCTCTGAAGGCAATTTCATGTAGTGTTTGGCTAAGAACTAGAAAATAAGAAAGAAAAAGGGGACAATGAGAAGCCCAAGTCGCTGCCACAACATCTCTGTGCTGAACTGTGACCACAGCTGCTAGAAGAGTCCTTGAGTTCACAACTCCAAAGACATGGCTTATCCCCTAGCCCCAGATGACTGGAGACTGGAAAGAAGGAGGGGGCTATCACACCAACAGCAGCAAGAACCAGAGGTTATCCTGGCAGTAAGGGAGCAACTTTATTTATTTATTTTTTTAATTTAAAAGACCTATACAATCTCAAAAAACATAGTTATTGAAGGGCATTATCCCTAAGGTCAAAAAGCCCTTTGTTTAAATTATACTACAGAGCTATAGTAACCAAAATGGCATGGTACTGGCATAAAAACAGACACATATATCAGTGGAACAGAATAGAGAACCCAGAGATAAATCTATACATCTACAGTGAACTCATTTTGACAAAGGTGCCAAGAACACACACTAGAGGATAAATGGTGCTGGGAGAACTGGATATCCGTATGCAGAAGAATGAAACTAGACCCCTAACCCCCACCATACACAAAAATCAAAACAAAATGGATTAAAGACTTACATCTAAGACTTCAAATTATGAAACTACTAAAAGAAAACATTGTCGAAACTCTCCAGGACGTTGGATTGGGCAAATATTTCTAGAGTAATACTCTGCAAGCACAGCCAACCAATGTAAAAATGAACAAACAGGATCACATCAAGTTAAAAAGCTTCTGTACAGCAAAGGAAACAATCAGCAAAGTGAAGTGACAACCCACAGAATGGGAAAAAATATTTGCAAACTACCCATCTGACAAGCTATTAATAATCAGAATATATAAGGAGCTCAAACAGCTCTACAGGAAAAAAATCTAATAATCTGATTTTAAAATGAGCAGAAGACATAAGCAGACATTTTTCAAAAGAAGACATACAAATGGCAAACAGATACATGAAAAGGTACTCAACATCATTGATCATCAGAGAAATGCAAATCAAAACTACAATGAGATATCATCTCACCCCAGTTAAAATGGCTTTTATCCAAAGGATAGGCAATAACAAACGCTGGCAGGGATGTGGAGAAAAGGGAACCCTTGTACACTGTTCGTGGGAATGTAAATTAGTACAGCCACTATGGGGAACAGTGTGAAGGTTCCTCACAAAATTAAAAATAGAGCTATCATATGACCCAGCAATCCTGCTCCAAAAGAAAGGAAATGAGTATGTCAAAGAAATAACTGCACTCCCATGTTTATTGAAGCACTATTCACAATAGCCAAGATTTGGAAGCAATCTAAGCATCCATCAACAGATGAATGGACAAAGAAAATGTGGTACATATACACAATGGAGTACTATTCAGCCATAAAGAGAATGAGATCCTGTCATTTGCATCAACATGGATGGAACTGGAGGTCATTATATTAAGTGAAATAAGCCAGGTACAGGAAGACAAACTTCACAAGTTCTAATTCATTTGTGGGAGCTAAAAATCAAAATAAATGAATTCATGGAGGTAGAGAGTAGAAGAATGGTTAGGTTGGGAAGGGTAGTGGGGGTAGGGGAAAGTGGTAATGGTTAATGGGTACAAAAAACAGTTAGAAAGAATAAGACCTAGTATTTGCTAGGACAACAAGGTGACTATAATCAAAAATAACTTAATTATACATTTTAAAATAACTACGAGCATAATTGGACTGTTTGTAACACAAAGGATAAAAATGCTTGAAGTGATGGATACTCCATTTGCCCTGATGTGATTATTATTACTCATTGCATGCCTGTATCAAAATATCTCATGTAACCCATAAATATATACATCTACTATGTACCCGCAATTTTTTTAAAAAGGCTTTTTGTATTTCAAAAGTCTTTTTGAGAGCATCATTTTTTGGCAGCACGTGATATAATAATTCATGTTCAAAATGACGTCCCTGAGTCATCCTGACTCATGAGCAATCCATGACCCACCAGGAGGCATGCAGCCCACCCAGCTGGAAATACAATCCAACATCTAAGTGTAGGAGGCAAGATTCCAAAGGTATTTCCATGTTGTTCAAATATGCCTCAACATTCATTTTTTGATGGTTTTAAAGTAGTCCCAGTTTCCTCATTAATATTTATCTAGTCAATACAATAGGAAATACAAATTGTAAGAAAACATTCCCAAGGGAATGACTCAAAGACATTTTCATTTTGAATTTAAAAACTCTCTCTCTCTCTCTAATGGATTTTGCTTTCCTGAATTGACTCTTAAGCTAAATGGTTGCTTATAACATAAGGAGACAGGGAAATAAGTATGAAAGAGAATCACAGAATTACAGACTTGAGAAGTACTTTAGAGATCATTTAGTTGAGTCCTGTCTGTGTAGCTAAGGAAACTGAGGCCGAGAGAGATGCAGCAATTTACCCAGATTCACGAAGACCAACAAAAAAAGGTTAGGTTAAAATCAAATTTTGGCACTAAAAGATCAGGCCTTCCCAAAGAGGAATACAAGAGATACGTACAAGAATGTCCACATCTTGGTGGGGAAACCTCCTCTTTAAGGGTCATAGTATAGAACACAGGCAACAACTTAAATGTCCACCAACTGCAGAATGCCTTGGTACATAAGAAGAGAAGGAATACTTGAGCAGTGAACAAAAGCCATATTTATCAACATAGATGAATCTAAAAAGATGATGGTAAGTGAAAAGAACAAGTTGCAGAAATATACAGTCAAACCAATTTGTATATTTCTGAAAAAATATTTAAAATACCAACACAACAGTATTATCATTCATATATATATTCATGTATAATTAAAGTATAAAACATGGATAGGAATGATTATTAACAAATTGAGGATAATACTCAATGTTACCTCTAGAGAGAAATGGAAGAGGACGGATTCATAGAGGACTTCGACTCTATAATTTATTATTTCCAAAATTGAGTGGTGGGTACATGGACATGGGAATGTTTTATATTAGCTATACTTTAATAGGTCTAAAAGTTTTTGAAATTCTTTTAAAAAGCAAATATTAGTAACCTGGAAAACATACATGGAGGTATGTTCATTAGTGACAGTAAAAAAAACAAAGCAAATTTTAGAGATGATGGGTACCTTAGAAGATTTAGCCAGGGGAAAAGCAGGCTCTATTGCCCTTATTCAATACAGTATAAAGAGGTCCTGTGAGCCCCTGGTAGCCCACCCTATCCATCCCTGGTCACCAATGGCTTACAGTCCTTCTGTATATCGAACAAGGGTGGTATGGCAGTGCCTGCTCTTTCCCTGACTAAATCTTCTAGGGTACATTTTATCTCTGAAATTTTGGTTGATTTTTCTACCACCATTAATGAATGCATGCCTTCACACGTCAGATTTCCAGATAACTAATACTGGATCAAGTTCAGAAAGTGAGGGGCAGAGCAGGGAACTGGGGTGGCAAGGAATGCTAGCTACTCTGATTTCAAGCAGGGGGTTTGGGGACTTTTCTTCTCCCTCGTGGAAAAGGAGTTTTGACTTAGACCAAGAACAAGTGAAGAATACACATTTGGGTCACTGTTGGGAGTGGCACTCTGGCAGGAAGAACAAAGGAGTTCTGATTTTCCATTTAAGGGGAGAAGGCAGACAAGCTACTGCCCCACCCTTGGGGTGGGAGGTTTGGGCCAGGAGGCTCTTTCCTGCACGTCTGAGGAGAAGGCAGTGGGGTATTTGAGGTTTCTGCATTGTCAGGGCAACCCACAGGGCACCAGAGCTCCCAGATACCTCACCATGAGGCACCAGTGAGGGGTAAGGAGCAAGCACTTACCCAGAGTACTGCTTATCAGAGATTTCTCAGCAACCAGTGATGTCGCTGGAGGCAGCTGAGGGGAAGGGCTTGGCCAGCAAAACAGAGAGAAGGAAACTTCCAACCTGGCCCAAGTCCATAGTTAACAGATCTAACAGGGAAAAGGAACTTGGAATGAGCAGTACTGGGCCATTTTTCATTCCACAAATTAGATATAATTGAACATGGGAAAGGGACAGATTGACAAGAGTCTTTTACACTAAAGTTAAATTAGTCAGTCAACAGATGTTAATAACATAATCTTTTCTGTTTCAAGAGAATAGGGAGGTTGCCCCTGGGTTTGTGAATGGGTGAAAGGATACCATTGCTGGAGTGTGGGAAAGAGTACTTTTCTTGGCCTTCGGAACTCTCTCTCTAGGGCCAGCTAGTTCTCCTGACCTCCAGCATGAGCTGTGACTTGATGAATTTTGGCCGGTGGGTGGTGCAGCTTAGAACACACACAGCTCTCCTGCTTTAGGTACTATCTTGGGGAAGTCTGCTGCCTGGTCCAGAAAAATCAGGGGTAGAAAAACATCAGGGACCTTCAACTAAAGTTTTCTATACCTGGTTCCCACTGAGTTTCTTTTAAAAGACTAATTTGGCTGCAGTCATGAGAACCTTGAAAAAAAATTCAGACTTCTGGGTCAGTCAGCCTTTCAATGAATGATAACAATGAAAGATTTCAATGCTGGGTTTACTCACAGCACTGCACATTTTTCTACAAAGGTTATCTATCCCCTTTGACCCACTTTAAGAAGCAGAAGTTAAATACTGTGCTTTTACAATTAAAAAGGAGGAAAAAAAGGACTTTATTTCAAAAGTACATTTGGAAACATGTGTGATCCCAGGCTATCTGAATATGGGTTATGTGGTTTGTCTATTTACATTTCAGAGATCTTCCAGAAATAGAAAAATAGTTTCCCAAATATTGAAGTCTACTTTAAAGAAATGCTACATTCACCTCCTTGCTTAAGATTTTTATTAACAATAAAGATACAGTTCTTGCCAGTTTTGAAACGTCCTTTGACAATCAAATTTTGCTTATACTTTTTTTGGTGTGAATTTAGATTAATGAAATTTTAGAATAGCTGATTTTAGGATAATTAGTTGAAATCTCTAATTAGAAAAATTGACTACTGAAATAAAAAAATGAGTTATAAACTGAAGCTTTAAACTATTTTTTTTCTCAAAATAAAGGACTTGGAGAAAATGTACAAGTAGAAATAAATTAAGAATGTTACTTAGATCGAGGCTGGGAACAGTGGCTCGTGCCTGTAATCCCAACATTTAGGGAGGTTGAGGTGGGAGGATCACTTGAGGCTAGGAGTCGGAGACCAGCCTGGGCAACATAGTGAGATCCCATCTCTAAAAAAATAAATAAAATAAAAATTAGCTGGGTGTTGTGGCACGTGCCTGTGGTCCTAGCTACTTGGAAGGCTGAAGTGGGAAGACAGCTTGAGGCCAGGAGTTAAAGGCTACAGTGAGCTATGATCATTGCGCCACCACTCCCCAGCCCTGGCATGGCATGAGACTGTTCTCAAAAAAAGAAAAAAAAGGCCGGGCGCGGTGGCTCAAGCCTGTAATCCCAGCACTTTGGGAGGCCGAGACGGGCGGATCACGAGGTCAGGAGATCGAGACCATCCTGGCTAACACGGTGAAACCCCGTCTCTACTAAAATACAAAAAAAATTAGCCGGGCGAGGTGGCGGGCGCCTGTACTCCCAGCTACTCGGGAGGCTGAGCCAGGAGAATGGCGTGAACTCGGGAGGCGGGGCTTGCAGTGAGCTGAGATCCGGCCACTGCACTCCAGCCTAGGCAACAGAGCCAGACTCCGTTTCAAAAACAAAAACAAAAAACAACAACAACAACAACAACAAAACACGTTACTTAGATTGAAAGAAAAGAGTTCAAGGCATTGTTCTTTCACAAATATACATCACATTAAGTTATAAAGCTATTTTCACCAAGTACAAGTTATTTTGCTGGATATATTTAGAACTATTTAAATTTAGGTTTATTTATATTAAAATTGACTGTTGTTTGAAAATTAGAAAGTCTAAAGTTTAAGAGGAAAAACACAATAAAAGTAAGTTTAGAAAACATTTAACAACAGTGTGAAATGATCACTGGCCGCCAAATATGTTTATGTTAGCTTTGTTCAACCCAACAGAGGAAAAGGGGGCATTTTTTTTAAGGGGGACAAACAAATGGTCAGCAAATATAACTTGCCCTTAAAAAAAAAACCTGATAAACTAAGAAGATGGACTAGAATTTTCTGATGTGTTTCGTTCTTACATCCTAAGAATAGGAAGTGGCAAATTAAATGCCATTTATGTGTAAGTCAATAGTGACACACATTACCACTTCCTGCTGAAAAAGCTGAACGGCTTTACACTGTTTTAGAATTTTCTATTTGTTACTAAATTAAATTCAATTCTTGGCATTCTTTATATGACAGCTGTACCCATAAGATCTAATCATACCAACAAAATATAACAAACTCATAAACTAATTCCAGAAATTAGGAAGAATTTACTAATTTCTCTTTGAGCCATAAACATGCATTACAGATATACAAATAGTACAATTAAGAATAGTTTTAAATAATGTCTATTTGAGTCTTGAAGGGCTTTAATTTGTAAGATTAAAATATAATGATCTAATTAACTCTTAACATATCTCTGGGAAATAAATGAGCAAAATAAATAATTATATATCAAATGATAACTACCAAAATATGTGTTGAATCACAAATAAAAGGTTTCTATAATGCTAGAACTACCAAAAGTCAAAAAAGACAGAAATAGTAAACAAAGTGTAATAACACAGCTACAATTCAGATAAAGGATGCAGAAACAATTAGGAAACACTAAGAATTTTAAATCTGATTAAGGAGCCAGCAGAGATTACCCAGCATTCAGCTCACCATTTGAGCCAGGCCAAAAGACTTAATGACAAGTCTCTTTTGCAAATCTTGCACTTTAAAAAGGAAATGTGTTTCAAGTGTTACTCAATCTAGAAGTAGCAATAAGCTTGACGATGTCAAAATGTGGATTTTAGAGATTCTCAGTGAACAGATGTTTTACCTTCAAGAAAGTCTCTTTTCACAGAGGGGCTAACTGGTGAACAGCCTTTAACTCCTGGCCTCAAGTTATCTTCCCACTTCAGCCTCCCAAGTAGCTAGGACCACAGGCACATGCCACCACACCCAACTAATTTTCAATTTTTTTTTTTTTTTTAGAGATGGGGTCTCACTATGTTGCCCAGGCTGGTCTCCAACTCCTTTCCTTTTATTCTTTCTTTTTTTTTTTTTTTTTTTTGAGACGGAGTCTCGGTCTGCCGCCCAGGCTGGAGTACAGTGGCCGGATCTCAGCTCACTGCAAGCTCCGCCTCCCGGGTTCCCGCCATTCTCCTGTCTCAGCCTCCCGAGTAGCTGGGACTACAGGCGCCCGCCGCCTCGCCCTGCTAGTTTTTTGTATTTTTAGTAGAGACGGGGTTTCACCGTGTTAGCCAGGATGGTCTCGATCTCCTGACCTCGTGATCCGCCCGTCTCGGCCTCCCAAAGTGCTGGGATTACAGGCTTGAGCCACCGCGCCCGGCCTCCTTTTATTCTTTCTTAAAGAATAAAAGTTCATCAGGAGGCTGAGGCAGGAGAATGGTGTAAACCCGGGAGGCGGAGCTTGCAGTGAGCTGAGATCCAGCCACTGCACTCCAGCCTGGGCGACTGAGCGAGACTCCATCTCAAAAAAAAAAAAAAAAAAAAAAAAAGAATAAAAGTTCAGAATGCTTCTGAGCTTCCATTTCTTTCCCCATTATTAATTCATCACTATCTCAAGAACCAAACTGCTCCAAAACAAAACCAGTTGTGTCTCTCCTGCTCCATCCATTGTTTCTAATAAAGTGTACCTTTGTAGCAGGAAAACCCCTTTAGTATGAATCTCTATTACTTCCTAAACCTAAAATTTCCTTGTTTGAATTCTGACAGCTCAGTCAGGTCTGTTTCTTTTAAGGGTGAGGTGAATACTCTGAAGACATTCAAAAACTGAAGTTGAAAAAAAAAAAAAAGAAGAAGAAGTAAATCCCTGATTTTAGGCACTAAGGCACTATTGCTAAGGGAAGACCATATTGCCAAATCACTGGAAAAAATTACAGCTACATTCCAATGATGCTGCACCAAAAATGCAGTGAAACTGATTATTTGGCTCTTTCCAAGTATTGACCATGTATCATATTTTCCATTCATTTAGAGGTAAGTGAAAGCTAAAAAAAAAAAAAAACTAATAGAACTAAGTAACAACACTACATAGTACAACTAACTAAAAACAAATGATGTATCTTTTCCCTTTTAGAATGAACTCTTAAAAGAAAAAATAAAAAAGATTGTTATCCACGTAATATATCAGATAGCAACCAGGGTTAAAACAAACTTTAGCTATATATACTTTTTTTACTTTCCAGGAAAATTCACAAGTCATTTTGTTCAGAAATACTTCAGCTTATATTGGTATGAACTGTAAAATTTGGTAATTTCCCCCACCCAGTTAATACAAATAAACATTTTAGCAGAGAGGGGAAGAGGAAGGGTCTTCACCAAATTACTAGAGGCAGTAGAGAAAAATCTAAAGTCATACTCTCCCAGCCTGGGCAACATAGTGAGAGCCCATCTCTACAAATTAAATTAAAAATTAGGTGGGCATGGTGGCACATGCCTATAGACCTAGCTACTCGGGAGACAGAGACAGGAAGATCATTTGAGCCTAGGAGTTCAAGGTTACAGTGAGCTATGACTGTGCCACTGCACTCCCACCTGGGAAACAGAGCAAGGCCCTGTCTCTAAAATAATTAGTAAAATCATATTCTCTCCTGCAGGCCTGCCTCTTCCTTCTCTCATCCTCTTATCCCCCTGACTTTTTGTGATAAGAGGCCGGGCATGGTGGCTCACGCCTGTAAGCCCAGCACTTTGGGAGGTCAAGGCAGGCAGATTATCTGAGGTCAGGAGTTCGAAACCAGCCTGTCCAACATGGCAAAACCCTGTCTCTACTAAAAATACAAAAATTAGCTGGGTATGGTGGTGCATGCCTGTAATCCCAGCTACTCGGGAAGCTGAGGCAGGAGAATTGCTTGAACCCAGGAGGCAGAGGTTGCAGTGAGCCGAGATCACACCACTGCACTCCAGCGTGGGTGACAAGAGCAAGACTCTGTCTCAGCAGCAACAACAACAAAAAAAAAGTGATAAGAGATGATAAACAAACATAACTGCAAACTTCCAGTGTTCTGAATCTAGTTAACAAGAGCCTTTTCTTGATCAAAACCAACATCAATGCCACAAAAGTGTATGAAAATTAAGCAGCACTTACAGTTAACTGTAGCCAGTGTGATGGAAGGATAATTATAATAAGCTATGCTGATGAGTAAAGTTATAACCAACAGAGTAATGCAGGTAAGAGGATGAGTAAAAAATTTAACATTTTGGTACAAATGCCGTATTTTTGCCAATCAATAATGAAAAACTACCAGTGACTACATCCTCCTGATTTGTAAGCACAATCCTCTATGATAAAAAAAGTTTGAAGGTGACAACACCTTCATGGCCAATTACACTTATCTATATATGTAGCCATTCACCTTAAAATAAAGACACTCTTCTAACTTTACAGGGTGCCAAAGGATTCTGTCCTCTATTACTTCCTTGGTTTGGCTTCTTTTTTTTTTTTTTTTTGAGACAGAGTCTTGCTCTGTCACCTAGGCTGGAGTGCCGTGGTGCGATCTCGGCTCACTGCAACCTCTGCCCCCAGGGTCCAAGAGATTCTTGTGCCTCAGCCTCCAGAGTAGCTGGTATTACAGACACGCGCCACCAGGCTGCCTAATTTTTGTATTATTAGTAGAGACATGGTTTCACCAGGTTGGCCAGAATAGCTCGAACTCCTGACCTCAGGCAATCTGCCCGCCTTGGTCTCCCAAAGTGCTGGGATTACAGGTGTGAGCCACCATGCCTTCTTTTCAAATACTAGAGAAATACATTAAGGATCACTGAATGTCTGTGAGCACCTATCTTCCTCAGGCATATTTTTCCAAGTTACAAAATGTTTTTCAAACAGGTCATCATCAGGCGGTCACCCCAAATGACTGACATGTAAGATACTGAAGACTCATTTGGAAATCTCGAGCCTGACTTTGAGTCCTGAAGGGCAATGACCCTTATTTCTATAGCAGAATACCTGGGAGTGTATATGCCTTTTCTTAGGCTTGCATAGAAATACTTCCTGGAAAATAACTTTCCTCCTCTCCCCCACCCCTTATTTCCCAATGCTGGGGTAGCCACTGAAGCCTTTGTGTCTTATTTACCATGAAGGAATATTTTGAAGCCATTAGAAGTGATCCTTGATTGTTACCAAGGTTATATAGAGATCTCAAAAATATTTATGTTATCATGTTATAAACGTGGCAAAATATAAAATGCACTGTCTGCAACTATGCAGAAAATACATGTACATACGGAAAGCAACGTGTAAAACAATTAAGTAGCTATGTTAGGCTAAGTATATTAATGTGAGATGATTTTCAAAATTACAAACTAAAATTTTCACTTATATTATTTTTGCATTAGTATGTTTTGAAGCAAATATTATACATACGATAGTGAAAACAGTACTCGCTATAAGTATACTTCAAATTCTGAATTAAAGAAGCTTTTAGGGGCTGCCCTTGCAAAATCTTAGCATTTAGTATAATGTTGTTTCTATGGGGAAAAAAAGCACAAAAAATGGCACCAAACAACTAACCATTATCTACCAAACAGCCCAGACAAATTTGTTCCTCCTTCTCTAATACTGCAGTTCCGGTTTATTTGCTGTCACCTGCAAGATAGCATGCGGGAAACAAAGAAAAGGATCAAGATGTGAACTTGCTTTCACGCGCTGTGTTTTATGACCATCTGCAGAAACAAATCCAGGAGGAAAGGCATCATTTGCAGAATTCATTTTCCAGGCTATCCCTGTCCCTAATTAACACAGATAATTCTGAGTTTGCCATATCATAATTTATTAACCATATTAAATTAATCTAATTAGCTGTAAAACAGGAGAGGGCAACAGTACAAGTTTTAATAAAGTGAGCTCACTGGGGCAGGGTTCTGTAGCTCACACCTATAATCCCAGCACTTTGGGAGACCAAGCAGGAGGATCGCTTGAGCCCAGGAGTTTGAGACCAGCTTGGGAAACACAGGAGACTCTATCTCTACAAAAAATAAAATAAAACAATTAGCCAGGTGTGGTGGTGTGTGCCTGTAATCCCAACTACTTAGGAGGCTAAGGTGGGAGAATTGCTTGAGCCTAGGAGGTCGAGGCTGCAGTGAGCCATGTTTGTGTCTCCAGCCTGGGTGACTATACTCCAGTGTGGGTGACAAAGTGAGACACTGTGAAAGAGAAAGAAAAGGAAGAAAAGGAAAGGGAAAGGGAAAGGGGAAGGGGAAGGGGAAGGGAAGGGGAAGGGGAGGAGAAGGGGAAGGGGAAGGGGAAGGGGAAGGGGAGGGGAGGGGAAGGGGGAGGGGAAGGGGAGGGGAGGGGAAGGGGAAGGGGAGGGGGAGGGGAAGGGGAAGGGGAGGGGAAGGGGAAGGGGAAGGGGAAGGGGAGGGGAAGGGGAAGGGGAAGGGGAGGGGAGGGGAAGGGAAAGGGGAGGGGAGGGGAAGGGGAAGGGGAGGGGAAGGGGAAGGGGAGGGGAAGGGGAAGGGGAGGGGAAGGGGAAGGGGAAGGGGAAGGGAAGGAAAGGAAAGGAAAGGAAAGGAAAGAAGAAAAGAAAGGGAAAGGAAAGGAAAGGGAAAAGAAAAGAAAAGAGGGTGCTCACTGGATTTTAAAAGCTGCTCAGCTGAGGATCATGGTGAATTCCCACACAAAGGGCAAAAGCACCTTTGGTGAACAATTTGATTTGTTACATTTTTAACTCATCTATCTGTTTATAAAGCCCCATAATACAATGAAGTTAAGAACAAAACAAAACAGCAGGTATGTACAGATTATTTTAAAAACAAATCCAGAGGTTCAGAGGGTGAAGAATTCTGGGTTCCTGGGTGAACAGAGCCAGAATGTTTCCATATATGAACAGTTGAGGAAAACAACCAAAACTAAACAAAACAAAATGGAACATCAAGTTGTAAATTTACCTCTGCAATTGAAAAGTTAGTATTTTACTATGCTAACTTCATTTACCCAGTTTCTGACTGATCCAAAAGTACTTCTGCAGCACCCTAACAGTAACCCTAAGTTACTAACATGAAAAACAAAAACAGAACTATTCACTCACAAATGACTTTACAGACACAGTGTCATTTCAAAGATGTCCTCAGGCAAGCCTGGGGCAGGATTTCCACATCTGGTGGTCACAGTGTTGGTGTTCTCAGTTTGGTCCTCATTGTCATTAGGTCAGGAAATACATACAACAATGGATGCAAATGTCAGAGGCGTGTGAATCAGAGCAACTCCATCTTAAACAAGAGCAGGGTAAAATGAGGCTGAAACCCACTGGGGTCCATTCCCAGATGGCTAAGGCATTCTAAGTCACAGGATGAGACAGGAGGTCAGCACAAAATAAAGGTCAGGAAGACTTTGCTGATAAAACAGGTTGCCCTAAAGGAGCCAGCCCAAACCCACCAAAAACAAAATGGCCACGAGTGACCTCTGGTCGTCCTCACTGTTACATTCCCACCAGCACCATGACAATTTACAAATGTCATGGCAACGTCAAGAAGTTACCCTATATGGCCTAAAAAGAGGAGGCACGAATAATCCACCTTTTGTTTAGCATATCATCAAAAAATAACCACAAAAATGGGCAACCAGCAACCCTCAGGGCTGCTCTGTCTATGGAGTAGCCATTCTTTTACTCATTTACGTTCTTAATAAACTTGCTTTCACTTTGCACTGCAGACTCGCCCTGAATTCTTTCTTGCATAAGATCCAAGAACCCTCTTTTGGGGTCTGGATCAGAATCCCTTTCCTGTAACAAAAAGAAGTCAAGAAATGTGAAAACACAATGACTATGTATTTTTAACCTCAAATGGTCTATCAGCAGAATGAGAAGTGTGAAGGAAAATGTCACTGGCCATTTTAGGAACAGATCACAACCATAGATGGCAAATCTTTGCATGAATTTCTGAGGGTGAGAGAAGAAAGCAGGAAAAAATGTGTGCATTCTGAAAAATTGATATTTAATCTATTTTGCATAAGTAATATACCTTTGCAGGCCTAAAAGTTGAAGGCTGAAGTCTGTATTTGGAGACTATGATACTGAAGTGAGAAAAGTGGGAGATTTGGCCCCTTATCAGATTTACAACCAATTCCTTATCCTACATGTGAGTATAATCCATTTATCAAATTGTAGATAAATACATATATATATAATCCATAGATCAAATTGTAGTTTTCTGTTCTCAAAACTGATGGAGGCTGCTTCATTCTAGCTATGTAACAGATATGGCTAAAGAGTGCTCAACCACACATGATAGATACAATAAGGTTTACCTGAGTCAAATGAAGTCAAATTTAGCAAAAATCAAATTGACTAATGAAAGGGCAAATTTCAGGATTTAATTTGACAAAGAATGAGTGGCTGGGCACGGTGGCTCACACTGTAATCCCAGCACTTCGGGAGGCATAGGTGAGAGGATCACTTGAGCCCAGGAGTTCAACACCAGCCTGGGAACACGGCAAAATCCTGTCTCTACAAAAAATACAAAAATTAGACGGGCAGGTGGCAAGCGCCTGTAGTCACAGCTACTGAGAGGGTTGAGGTGGGTGGATCGCTTGAGCCCAGGACGTCGAGGCTACAGTGAGCTATGATCACACCACTGTACCCCATCCTGGGTGACAGAGCCAGACCTTCTCTCAAAAAGAAAACAAAAACAAAAACAAAAAAACAGAGAAGGAAAAAAATAAATTATTCTTGTCAATTAGCTAAACAAGAAAAAAGAATTAGTGGGCACCTCCATGAGCCTGACACTATGCTAGGCACTGAGGAATTCAACAATGAAGTTATGAGTCTCAAGGAGCTCCTACGCTAATAGTCATTAAAATTTCATCATGTGAAAATCCTACTCCATACTGGTGTCTTTGTTAAAGACAATATTCCAAGGTTCGCTGTTCAGGAGCAGGAACTAACAACAGATGACAAATTAACAAAACCACGATTTCCTAAAATGTGACACTGTCTACTTTAATTCTGCCATTTCCAGAAGCAAGTATATATTTATCACCCAAAAGGCTGAGAGTAAGCAAGTGGCATTTGTCTGTCACAAATGGCAAAAAAAAGTAATTAGTAACTTTTCATGTTGTTTAGAAACAAATTCGGCTTAAAATATATGACAGCAATAGAAATTAAAAGTACTCAATATACCATCACTTTCACATTCTCTCCTAGCACTCCAGTAAATAAACTCTAGTCTTGGTCAAGTTTGAAATTCTGACTTGTAAGAGCTTTGATGACTAACTAAAAATAAAAATTATCAAACATATTTATAGGGAATGGTAATACTAAAAACTCCATCACGGTTAAGTTACATTAACAAAGGCTAAGGAGCTCAGCAAACTTCGGTAGTGCAGCTGCAGTCTTGAATCCTGACTCCAAAGTCCTTTGATAAGCATGATGATATTACATTAAAGATGACATTATATTTATTGTGTACCTACTATGTGCCAGGTAGAACTATAGGAAATAGCCATCCCTAACCCTCATTTCACTGATAAAGAACCTGCAGCTCTAAGAGGTTGAGTAACTTGTACAAAAGAACAAGAAAGTGGCAGAGCTGGGGTTTCAGCCCATGTCTGCCCATCTCTGACGTCTGATTTTCCCTTGTTGGGCTAAGGATGAGAATTCTGTGTCTCAAGTGACTCTAACAGGAGAATCAACCTTTAGAGTCCACCCTGGAGGTGGTACTAGCTCAGATTATGGAGGATTTGGGAAGAATCTGTTTCCAATACATCCCTTAAAACTGAACCTAACTCCAGATTATGTCGAGATCACAAAAGGAAAATTGGTCCATTCCTGGTGGACCTAAACATTAGGAATTAGTTCTTTGAGCCTCTGAGTATGCTTAGCATAGTCATTTTATTATGAAATTCTTATTTCTAGATTAATCTGAAATAGATCTGATCATCCTCACAAACTAGAGAAGACCCCATCTATGTAGGTCTGTTTTGATTCAGAATGAAGCTATCTCCCAAGGCAAGGTTCAAAATAAGAGATGTTAAGGAGATGGGGCAATAGGTAATTTTCCACTCATATGATTGAAATCCATCCCATGTCAGCCTATGTGACAGGGACTGTGACACTCATGCTGCTCCAGGAAACATGATCTTGGTTCTACAGTATGGCTAGGAAGAACTAAAAAAGTTTGGATACCTAGGGTATTATCAGTGGTCAAATGTACTTGGCCATTTGAAGCATACCTTTTAAACACACATAAATATCTTCCAACATGGAATGAACGCTTTCTATAACTTTTCTCTATCTAATTATAGTAGCATCCTCCAATTCTGAGTTTATAATGAGAAAGAAACTACGTTGGAAACAACTACAAATGATAAAAATAAATAAAATAAAATACGGCCAGCTGGCAGACTGTTCTACAACATCATTGAGGCTCCCTGCATCACTTGAATAAAGCCTGATAGTTTAGAAGCATTTCCTTGTTTTGATCATCACAGACAACAACCCTGAAGATGTAGGTATAACAGGAATCATAACCTCCACACAGAGAGAATAAGTGACTTACCCAACACCACAGTGCTATAAGTGACAGTGATTCCAAATCCAATACTCTGTCCACTACATCACACTGCTTCATTAGGAGACATTTTGTGGGATAATAAAATGGGTTGCTTTTATTCCTCTATCTGAGGCCGCACTATAGAAGAAAACAATATAAAGACAAAAGAAAAACTCCTTTTTTGGAACAGTGTATCAGTCAGGGTCTAGTCAGGAAAAAGAAATCAAATACAGTCATGTGTCACTTAACCACCAAGTACAGTCATGTCACTTAACAACCAGTACAAGTACAGTCATGTGTCTTCAAGTACAGTCATGTCACTTAACAATCAGTACAAGTACAGTCATGTGTCTTCAAGTACAGTCATGTCACTTAACAATCAGTACAAGTACAGTCATGTGTCTTCAAGTACAGTCATGTCACTTAACAATCAGTACAAGTACAGTCACGTGTCTTCAAGTACAGTCATGTCACTTAACAATCAGTACAAGTACAGTCATGTGTCTTCAAGTACAGTCATGTGTCACTTAACAACCAGAACGTTCTGGGGAATGCATTGTTAGGTGGTTTCATCTTTGTGCAAACATCATAGCATGTACTACACATCTAGTCTATGTGGTATAGCCTATTTATTGTTCCTAGGCTACAAACCTACATAGTATGCTACTGTACCAAATACTGCAGGCAATTGTAACACAGTGGTATTTATGTATTTAAACATATCTAAACATAGAAAAAGTACAGTAAAAACATGGCATAAAAGATGAAAAATGGTGGCTGGGCCCAGTGGCTCATGCCTATAATCCCAGCACTTCAGGAGGCCGAGGCAGGCGGATCACCTGAGGTCAGGAGTTCGAGACCAGCCTGGCCAATATAGTGAAACCCCGTCTCTACTAAAAACACAAAAATTAGCCAGGCATGGTGCAGGCACCTGTAGTCCCAGCTACTCGGGAGGCTGAGGCAGGAGAATTGCTTGAACCCAGGAAGCGGAGGTTGCAGTGAGCCAAGATCACGGCACTGCATACCAGCCTGGGCAACAGAGCAAGACTCCGTCTCAAAAAAAAAAAAAAATAAGCAAAATAAAAATGGTATACCTATATAGGGTACTTACCATGAAAGGAGCTTGCAGGACTGGAAGTTGCTCTGAATGAATCAATGAGTGACTGGTGAGTGAATGTGAAGGCCTAGGACATTACTGTACACTACTGTAGACTCTATAAACACTATACACCTAGGCTATACCAAAATTATATTTAAAAAATAAGGTAACTGTAGTACAACATTACAATAGTTATGATGTCACTAGGCAACAGAAATGTTTTAGCTCCATTATAATCTTATGTGGGCTGGGCATGGTGGCTCACACCTGTAATCCCAGCACTTCGGGAGGCCAAGGCGGGCGGATCACTTGAGGTCAGGAGTTCGAGGCCAGCCTGACCAACATGGCGAAACCCCGTCTCTACTGAAATTACAAAAAAAAATTAGTCGGGTGTCGTGGCACATGCCTGTAGTCCCAGTTACTCGGGTGGCTGAAGCAGGAGAATTGCTTGCACCCAGGAAGCAAAGGTTGCAGTGAGCCGAGATTGTGCCACTGCACTCCAGCCTGAGCAATAGAGTGAGAATCGGTCTCAAATAATCACCACCACCACCATCATCATCATCAGCATCATCATCATCACCATCTTATGGGGCGACCATCATATACATGATCCATCATTCACCAAAATGTTGTTATGTGGTGCATAACTGTATTTACAACAGAAGGAATTTAATAGAGGGAACCAGCTAGATAAGCCATTAAGTTGCTGCAAACTATACTGGGGACGGTAAAAGGTTTAACAACAGCAGGGAGCCACTACCACCCCTTAGCTGGAGAGACAAAAGGAGGAGATGGTGTTATGGGAACTGAAGACCTAGAGTCACTTGACAAGAACTATGATGGTCCTGTCCAGCGAGAGCTAAAGCCAGAGAGAAACAGTCTCTGCTACAGAAGCCACCCAAGGCAGGAAGGGAAAAAGAGAAATATCTTGGTTTCTCCCTTTCTCCTCTTGCACTATTTCCTGCCAGTTTCTCTAATAGGCTGAACCCAGTCTGAAGCTAGCTGACCCAGGAGCCTGGGTGGAGAAAGAGGGAAGAATGAAAGTTAGAGAAAACTGACCGAGGGTTACAGTTAATCCTCAGCTGCAATAATCAAATATGTGACTGTGACAAGCAACTGAGATTTTGGGGTTGTATAACTGCAAAAGCTAACTGATACATACCTCCACAAACATCAAGCAGGTAAATAAATAAGCAGACAGAAGTGAAATAAATGGAGAATCAAAAGTGAAATCACAGCAATAATTACTTTTAATAATTGCTTTGAAGGCATTTCCACTACTAATTTGTGAGCCCAGGATGGAAGGCAAGCACATGTACAGACCCCCAGCCATGCCCCAGTCCTGAAGGAAAAGTCCATTCAGGAACCTGTCTAGCAATGTGGTAGCATCCCCAGCTAGCGGTGGAGATGAGCCCTGGCCAGGACTGTCTTGTAGCTTCACAATTAACTGGGCAGTTCGGGACAGGATAACCCGGTGAACTACGAGTGTCATGCTGGCAACTCAGGAGCCAGGACTTCCAAAAAGGAAGTTTGTCACTGAGTCATCGATGTTGCCAAGCCCTAAGCCAGAGCAGTACTAATATAGCTCAAAGGTAACCACTGATATGGCCACTCAAGCTTTTTGCTTATAATACTTCCAGCACAGTACTAGCTTCCATCATAATACACACAGCATAGCTTCACTAGTTATTTATAATCCCTCCCTTCTCCCAAAGTAGACTGTATGCACCACAGGATACTGGATACCTTTTTAGCTTATGTAACTCTACAATTACCCATCTTAAAATAAATGGCCCCATCCAACATATCCAATGTTACTTTTCACAATTCCTCAGCAAACAAACTCAGAAATGCCCCTTTCATGCTCTGTGGTATTCCCTGCCTCTAAGCATTTTTCAAGATCTCCCCATTGTCTGAAACACTCTCCATCCTTTCCATCTAAATCCTGAAAGTGCTTCAAGATTCAGAAACTCTACGTCCTCTGTCCTCCAGTTATCCCAGCCAACTCTGCTCACTCTCTACCCTAAACTCCTACAGAATTTAGAATGCGTATCATTATGCAGGTGGCATTTAATTATTTTTGTTGTTTCATATAAGTTTTACCTTCCCAATTACACTTGAACAGAGGATCTAGCACTGTATACAGCTGATTGAGTAAGTGCCTGATAAATGTTTAAAGGGATAAATGAAAGATAAACCCTTTTAAAAAAAGCAGGAGCCTCATCTTTTACTTACAGTACTTCATTTGGAACCTCCCTCCTGTTTGCCAAGCAAGTAATAGGCACTCAATGAACACTTCTTGACATTGATCAATTACTTTGGAATACAATCAGGTTTACATATGTCCAAATTGATCCTACTGGAATGTATCTTAATGGCTGGCAAACTAAGTTACATATTTGGGTAACTTTAAGAGATAAAACAAAAAAGTGAAACACACACAAAAAACTAAAATATGAAACCACTAAAAGTTTCATAAAATAGCACTTGACTCTTACTCCTCCTTACTCTTATACCTGCAGTGAACACTACTCTGTCTTCTATTTTCATGTCCATGTCCTGTTGTCTTTCACTCCATTAAAAAAAAAAAAAAAAGTTGGTCTGTACACAGTTGACTTCATGACCCAATAAAGGGTTATAATCCATATTAAAAACACTGCCTAAAGATCATTCTAGAACAATTTTCTTAAATTATTAAGAAAAGTACAAATGACAAAACAGTACTAAGCATACACAAAGTAGATGTCTTCATTTTAGAACGAAGAAAAGGCAACAATGCAGTCTCTTCTAGAGAAATGAAATAGAATGAAAGGTTCTGCTACCATTGTCTCAATTCTAATCACATGTTAATTTAGACAGGTTTAGGCGTTCGGGTGATTTTTTAAAATTCCATACACTGAAATAGATACCAATTCTGTAATTATATTAAAAGGCCTGATATAAGGGCTACCACTGAAGTGGAGGGAAATAATTGGATATTTCATATTGGTTAGAAAGTCTTACTTTCTTCAGAAACCATAGTTTTCTTAACACGTGGACAACAATCACAAAACCAAATGTTGCGGATGTCTCTATGGTGTGTGGGAACTTCTACCATTTTTCCAACAACTAGAATGGCTTCCAGAGTTCATGTAGAAAGAGTAGAAAGCAGAAAACCAAAAAAGAAGAGAGACGATAGACTACCCAAGTGACTCTCTCAAAAAAACAGCCAGTGAAGCCAGCGGCAGAAGCCTTCTATCAATATAGGCTCAACAGTAAAAGACCCACTTTTCTTTCACGGAAAAAAAGGGATCTGTCTGATCAAATACAGCCTCCATAGAATGGGTTTTTCTAAAAAATGAGACAAGTCTTCAGTGGCAAACTGCCCCACAGCAGTGGCTTTCTGCCTTTTTTGACCCGCTGGTAAGAAATAATTTTTCTATAACAACACATTCCACATATATACATACTTACATAACTGAAACAAAAGTTTTATGAAATAGCACTTGACTCTTACTGCTCGTTACTCTTACATGTGCAGTGGACTCTGTGTTCTCTATCTATTCTCATGTTCTTGTCTGTTCTCTTTCAATTCATTCAAAAAAAAAAAAAAGTTGGTCTGGACACAGTAAATTGACTTTATCACCCAGTAATGGGCTGCAACTTACTGAAAACATTGGCTTAAAGAACATTTTGGAAGTCAAGGTCATATTCTCTCTCTCAAGCTCTTTCTCTCTCTCTTTCTTTCTTTTTTTTTTTTTTTTGACAGAGTCTCACTCTTTCGCCAGGCTGGAGTGCAGTGGCGTGATCTCGGCTCACTACAACCTCTGCCTCCCGGGTTCAAGCGATTCCCCTGTCACAGCCTCCTGAGTAACTGGGACTACAGGCACACGCCACCACCCCCGGCTAAATTTTTGTATTTTAGTAGAGACAGGGTTTCACCATGTTGGCCAGGATGGCCTCGATTTCCTGACCTCGTGATCTACCCGCCTCAGCCTCCCCACGCCCAGTGATCTCTCTTTCAAAACAAAACAAAAAAAATCCACTGCTAGAAGAAAAGGTCATTTTAGTTTCACTTTTTAGTGAGAGAGAGGAAAATGACAACTTTAGGGTCTTGTATATAGTTGCCCCTAAAATATTTGTTAAACTTAAGAGGCTATTCTAAAGTATTTTTTTTCTTCCTATTTTGTGAGTAAAGTAACATATTAAGGAGCAGGGAGGCTAAGATTTAAAGGAAAAAAGGAGAATTCCAATAATGGAAATACTGCTTGAGCAACATGCCTAATATTTTGAGTATGACATTGCCAGGAATTCCTCTATCACCTGAGATACTTTGATTTATCAGCCTAAGGTCAAGAAACAAAAGAGAGAAAGGCCCATCACAAAAGGCCAGAAGACTTCAGCAGTTTGGTAACTGACCTCATTTCAAATGAATGAAGTGGGACTATGCCCTTTAAATGAGGAAATAATTGCCTGCAAAATCAATGACTCCAGCTTAAAACAATACAGAATGGCTAAAGCACAAACTTTTAGAACAAAATGCAGCCAAACAAAATGAGCTTCAGATTAGATAATCCCGTATAGTGGAGTCCAATGATATTCTTTAAGATACTCTCCTGAGATCCCTGCTCAACAGATAATGATGCTGACAGCTATAATGGGATAGGCTATCATTAATAAAAATAGCTATCACTTCTCAAGAGCCCACTTAGGGCCAGGCACTGTGTTAGGTACTGAATATACCTTATCACTATTCTCCTAACAAGTCTGCAGGGGGCTTTAATCCCCATTTAACATAAGAGGAAACAGAGGTCCAGATAAGTAACTTGCTTATACTTGTAGAAAGTGATAAAACTGGGATAATGAACTCAATTGTTATATTTTAAACCTTCACCTCCCATTGGTACATTTCTTTTGCCAACATAAGGGTAGAAGCATTAAAAAAAAAAAAAAAAAAAAGAACAGATAACCACATGTACAACATACATGAAGCAATAGGAAGGAAGGTAGGAAGGGGAAAAAAGACAAAAAGGAACTGGTCCTTTTAAATAAGAAAGACACATTACTTCAGAAAATGGCAGCTTCCCTTAGTTTGGAACCTAAGCTTTAGCTCTATAGTTCTAAGTGTCTATTTTAACAGCAGTTATTACTATGTGAGCTCTGTACTCTCAATCCAGGGAAAAGAATCTTGCCACTAGAAGAATAATTTTAAAGTGAGAGTCTGCTTTTGATACAAATATTTGATACAGATACTAAGTGGAATAAACATAGCAATCTACCCTTCTCTCTCCTGAAAAACTGTCTTTATCACATTTTACTTTAAATTTAAAGACAGTTTAAAAAACTGTCTTTATCACATTTTACTTTACTTTGCTAAAGAAAAGGTAATAAAATATTATTAAAGGCAATGCTTTAATTATACAGCATGGAAACCACTCATTTGCACAATGAGCATTTTATAGCTGAATGAAACTCTTCTCAAGCTTGGGGAAAACACTCAGAGGTATTCAAAATAATTAGTCCTTTGATCCTTCATTTGGTTTCAAATGGCCATAAGTGACTCTCCAAACTTGGTCAAGGATCTGGAGTTATTATACACAGTACCGCCCAACAATCGTCTTGGTTAAGGCTTTCTCACTGACCCAAAAACATGGCACATAGTGAAAAACATTTTCCTTAAATGTCTAAATTGCTGCTGGAATAAATACTGGAAAAGATTAGAAACTTCCAATGGAAAACCCCCATATTCCATTCAATACTTTTAAATGTAAAGGACATTTATTTTTACATCTTTTACACAAAAAGAAAGTAATCATATAGAACAATCCTAACTCCATTATGCTTATTCCTCAAACCATTAGGCCCCCATATGTACCATCTTTTCATCCATCTCTTCAAAGTACATTTGAATTCCTTTTATCTGACTAATCATACATTAATCATATATGATTTACCTAATGAGATATCTGATTATTCTTTCTAAAGATGAAGGAAACTACCATGAGCTCAGAGGATATAAGGAAATGAAATGAAAGAAAATTAGATTCAGTGGAACTAGGAGAAACACAGATGTAATCAACCCATGTGCATCTAGTCAGAGGCCAACTTCTCCCTGGCAAAAGTCCCCCAGTGTGTGAGCAACAGAGACTACTGCACTGATACCACTTTATGACTAAAAACGGAGGAATACTTTACAAGTCAAAACTTTTTTTTTTTTTTTTTGAGACGGAGTCTCACTCTGTCACCAAGGCTGGAAGGCAGTAGCCCAATCTCGGTTCACTGCAACCTCTGCCTCCCAGGTTCAAGTGATTCTCCTGCCTCAGCCTCCCAAGTAGCCGGGACTACAGGCTCACACCACCATGCCCGACTAATTTTGTATTTTTAGTAGAGACGGGGTTTCATCATATTGGTCAGCCTGGTCTCGAACTCCTGCCTTGTGATCTGCCTGCATCGGCCTTCCAAAGTGCTGGGATTACAGGCGTGAGCCACCGCGCCCGACCACAAGTCAGAACTTTTAAATCAGTGGCACTGAACATTTAAAAGCTGGATTGAGGCCAGGCGTGGTGGCTTATGCCTATAATCCCAGCATTTTGGCAGGCCGAGGCAGGTGGACTGCTCGAGCTCACGAATTCAAGACCAGCCTGGACAACATGGTAGAATCCCATCTCCACTAAAATACAAAAAAAATTAGCCAGGTGTGGTGGTGGGCACCTATAGTCCCAGCTACTCTGGAGGCTGAGGCAGGAGAATTGCATGAAACCAGGAGGCGGAGGTTGCAGTGAGCCAAGATTGTGCCACTGTACTCCAGTGGGGGAGAGAGAGCAAGACTCCGTCTCCAGAAAATAAGTTAATTAATTAATTAATTAATTAAAGTAAAAGTTGGATTGAAACATTTATATGGACGTTAAAAAAGAGGAGAAATCACAGTAGATAATATATATGAAAAATTATAAAGAAGAAAAACACATCATATGGTACTAAGATACTAATTATGGACTCTTGAAGAGGGTAATTTTCTTTTATTTTTCTTTTTTTTTTTGAGACAGTGTCTCATTCTGTTGCCCAGACTGGAGTGCAATGACGCAAAAAGGCTTACTGCAGCCTCAACCTCCTGGGTTCAAGTGATCCTCCCACCTCAGTCGCCAGAGTAGCTGGGACCACAGGTGCATGTCACCACGCCTGGCTAATTTTTAAAATTTTTTTACAGATACGGGGTCTCACCATGTTGCCCAGGCTGGTCTCAAACACCTGGGCTCAAGCAATCATCCTTCCTCAGCTCCCCAAAGTGCTGGAATTACAGGCATGAGCAGCTGTGCCTGGTCTATAGGGTAAAAATTTTAAGGGCAAATATAATACAGTTCCTCTTTCCTCTGTATGTTCTGCCAATTCCCACTTCAACTTTCAGTAAAAAGTAAAGGGTTGTGAAAATAAGACTGAGTTGACAATTTTAAAACTGGCTAAAATAAAAATGAAAATTATGAGGACCTCAGGCATTTTTCAAAATAAACTAGAAAGAACTTTCCTTCTGATAGTCCATTTACGAGTAGCAAAGTCTGTCATACAGGGATTCTCAATTCCTTCAAAGACTACAAAGAAATACAGTATGACAAAGATACAGTGTTAATTGGTTAAATTTTTACATAAGCATAAAAACTACTTACTCTTTATAAACTTGATATTGACCAGAAGGCAGTTTTTCATCTAATATCTTTGAAAAATCAGCAGTTAAGTAAAAAATATCAAGACGATTTTTGGAACACTTTAATCAGCAGTATAGAAGCATACAAATGAATTTTAAAATAAAATCAATGCATCAGTGAGTAATATCTAATATGAAAGTACTCACATTTCACGATGAGACTATGATCAGATGCAGAAAGGCAAAGGTCTAAATCCCAGTAGAGAAGGGATGGGTATGAGGGACAAAGGGCCCTTGGACTGAATTATCAAGAGTGATGTCTTCAGCTTTCAGATTCCCAAAGCCCCTGTTGGTAGTTTGTGATAAACATGGTATTTGGTCACAAATAGCAACAGCAGGTATCTCCTGTGTCTAGAATGGGAAAGGAGCTCAGAATCCTGTGGAGACTGCAAACTCCTGACTCCATAAGAATGAGGTGGAAGGTCTGAGAACAGATGCCCTATTCAATTGTAAAGACCTTAGTAAACAAGAAAAATAAAATTAAATACTGTATGTGTATTCCATAGGAAATTATTTTTATTGTTTCTTTTTGTGGGGGAGAACACCACTATATGCAGTTTTAGGAGGAAAAGATAAGAAACATGAATTCTCAGAAGCAGATTTTAACCCCCACAGCTCAAGGGTTACATTAAAAAAGAGAAATGAACTGCTGCTGAAATTAGAAGCAAGAGAACCCGCCCTGGTCACATCCACTGTCAGATGCAAAAGCTTTGTGAAGTGTTAGAAACTGGGCTGGGCATGGTGGCTCACGCCTGTAATCCCAGCACTTTGAGAAGCCGTGGTGGATGGCTTCTGGGCCTTTTGGCTAAGATCAAGTAAGAAGCTGTGGTAGGCGGATCACCTGACATTAGGAGTTCGAAAGCAGCCTGGCCAACGTGGTGAAACACCATCTCTACTAAAAATACAAAAATTAGCCAGGCGTGGTGGCGTGTGCCTATAATCCCAGCTACCCGGGAGGTTGAGGCAGGAGAACCGCTGCAACCCCGGAGGCAGAGGCTGCAGTGGCCCTGCACTCCAGCCTGGGTGACAGAGTGAGACTCCGTCTCAAAAAAAAAAAAAAAAAGAAAGAAAGAAACTGAGCATACCCATTTCCAAGGAATTCAACACCATTGGTGAACTCTTTTTCAAACTGAAATCAAACTCTTAGATAACTGCATTAGATCCTTTACCTCCCACACTGTAATACTTTGAAAGGAAGAGCCAATCAGAATTTTTAAACACTGGAAATTTCTATATTTTACATGTTGGTATAGAGAAGGAAACCCCCTTTTTTTTTTTTTTTTTTTTTTTTTTTTTTTTCCTGAGACGGAGTCTCACTCTGTCACCCAGGCTGGAGTGCAGTGGCACAATCTCGGCTCACCGCAACCTCCACCTCCTAGGTTCAAGCAACTCTCCTGCCTCAGCCTCCTGAGTAGCTGGGATTACAGACACACGCCACCACGCCCAGCTAATTTTTGTATTTTTAGTAGAGACAGGGTTTCACCATGTTGGCCAGGCTGGTCTCAAACTCCTGACCTCGTGATCCGCCCACTGCAGCCTCCCAAAGTGCTGGGATTACAGGCGTGAGCCACCATGCCTGGCCTAGAAACCACTTTTGTTTTGTTCTTGAGAGCAGACATAAGAGATGGGAATAAATGGAAAATGTAGAAAATTATTTGGAAGACAGAATTTACTCACTTTAAGTTTCAACATTCATATAAACAAAAGCAGTTGGAAAGAACTCATGTAGGAATTCCCCGTAAGCAGAAGGAAGACTGTTTTGTTTTGGTTTTTTTTTTAATTGTCCATATTACAACTTAAATTTACAACTTAAGCTTTTATCATTATTTTAAAAAAGAGAGCAGTATCATCTATAGTCATAAATGCACAGCCTACTGAATTTAAAAGAGGCGCACATTCCAGTTTTAGGCATAAGTACAGTAACTACATAGACTTGAACAAGAAATTCCTTATCCAGTACAGATTTTCTGAGCATTTGGCACCATACAGAAAACCATGATTTACTAAGCACCAATCAACTGACCTAAGTTACACTGTAACAGCACCCCTAGCCTAACCTCTGCTTTGCACCATGTCCCCCTCCACACATATCCACCCGGTTTTGGTAGTGAAATAGTACCTAGAAGACATTTGTCCTCATCGGATTTTATTTGAAGGAAGAAGTCAGAAAGGAATCACCTAGTAATAACTTAGTTACAATTTCAGGTACCAGCAGAGAAGCCGAAAAATGAAAATTAATCTGTGTACAAGCTAAAATTGTCCCTAGTTCTGAAAAGAGAATAGTCAGAACTTAGAGAGTTCCTTTTTGATTCCAAAGAGGGAGGGAAGGAAGGAAAGAAGGGAGGAAGAGAGGGAGGGAGGGAGGACTTAGACACTAAAACATGCTTTAGGACTCTGCCAAAGTCTTATAAAAAAACTAAGACAAACCTCATAGTTAACTACTGACAGTGGCATGTGCTTTTAATTATATTCTGAAAATGTGCATGCAAGCAAGGCAAAATTATATCATGGTTCTCATTTACATTTATCATTGCCTCACTATGGGAATATATAATCACATACGGACATCTGTGGATGATTATATACGAAGATGGGCCTTTCAAGATCGAGTTTAAGAGTTCTAGTGTCTTGCTATTCATACACCAATCATGAAGCAATTCACTAGAGCTGTTTTAGGGAATACGGAAATATTTGGGGAAGTCCAGAGGCTGTCTCCTCATCACGTACAAAAATTTTGTAATAATTTCCTTCACCTCCCCCTCTTCCCACAGTAAAGCTCAGCAGTGACATTTCCTTTCCCCTGTCTAGTTATATGAATCACTTTGTACTTTACAACATTTTTAGGGATCCTGTGTTTTTACCTTCAACCAAAAGTGATGCCAAATTATCACTAATACATCTTGACTCTTCTGATCCCCAATCAGAATTTCCCCTCCCCTAACTGAAAGTGATATTTTCTAGTACAAAAATTTTCACGCAAAATGAGGTTAGAATAGAATAAATATGAGTCAGATGAACATGAACTGAAACAGAAAAATGTGCTGGTGCAATCCCTCCCTTAACAACTTTATCTCACAACCCAAGATGTTTAAAAATGATAAACATGATGACCTATCCAAGAACAACCTGGATATCAAGTTTTCGTTGTTTGTGTTTTGCTGTGAACTAGTTCAGCATGCTTTGCTTGTTATACACCAAGGATGCCTCTACATCAACTCAGAAGGAAAGACTACAATGCACTGTTCAGGAAGATGGGGCTTTTAGTCCAAGCACTGTAGCTCACACCTGTAATCCCAGCACTTTGGGATGCTGAGGCAGGAGGACTGCTTGAGCCCAGGAGTTCAAGACCAGTCCAGGCAACACAGAGAGACTCTCTCTCTTAAAAAATAAAATAAAATGAGCTGGGCATGGTGGGACACACCTGTAGTCCCAGCTACTTGGGAAGCTGAGGTGGGAGAATCACCTTAGCCTGGGAAGTCGAGGCTGCAGTGAGCCGTGATTGCGCCACTGCACTCCAGCCTAAACGACAGAGTGAAATCCTATCTCTAAAAAAAAAGAAAAAAACACAGGGCTCTTCATGATGATGAATGATCAACTAGGGGCAACTCCCCTTCAGCCATGACAGATATGAGATGTCTAGCAATATCTATCATGACCAGTCACTAGTCACAATTGACTAGTGTCAGTCAATATGTGACAATATTAAGAAAAATGTGGTGCTTGGCAAAAAAGTCCACCAAAACTATGACTACATTTAACTGGAAGTTAATTTTGAACTCTATCACACTACCTGTACTTTTAAGAAAATACATTTAAAGAAAGTAAATACTAAACACAGTATCAGGAAGCTTTATAAAGGAAATATCAAGCTACGGCTCTCTCTAAAGTCTTCCTTAAACATTCTTTCCTATTCTAATGGCCATCAAAGTTAAGGATATAATAGGGTTAAACAAGAATCTCAATGAGAGAGATGGTGAACATATACAGTCTGGGGTAGAACACAGTTACAATATCCCAGGACGTGAGACAATAATCTCCCAACCTCCCAACACGGAAAGGGACAAGAATTCACTCAATCTGGCTGTAGTTTCAGGAACATCTGTGAAGCATTTCCCAGTATTCTCAGTAATTTCTACACTTCCGACCTACAAAGGATATTCTACTATTTGTTCTCTTGTCAAAAAAGAAAAGTTAGGCCAAAAGAGATTTTAACACAGAACACTTAAGCTAATAAAAGCAGAGCTGGTCTTTCACTTTTATTTGGGTTTTTGCAGATAAGACACACATCTCAAACCAACCATAGAATCCTCCCCCAAACTCTTTCCCTGTTGTTTATCTTTTGATATTGCAAGAGCTCTGATGGGTCCCTTATGTAGTGGTCTCTTCCGGCAAAAGAGGTTTCCTCACATTGAGTTGAGCTCCGGCTCTTCAAAGCTAATCAGAACCACACCACACAGTATCTCGAGTATGCTGCTAGAAAATGCCTGTGGTGTGATGTTAAGGAGACAATTACATTTCTCTTTGTTCTCTTCACAAGACAATTACATTTCTCATCTTTTATTTGCATACCAGCCACTCAATAAAAACCAGCCTACAGCCTAGTGAAAAAAAAAAAAGGCCAAGAATGGGCCTTGCCCACAGCTGCAGCTACCACCCACTACTTGCCCACCCCTTTCTCAAAAGAAAAGTCAGGGGGAGGCCATGGCACACACCTCCTGCTCCTTTCAGGGTCTTCCATGTCAGAAACCCTGCCACATTCCCCACGTCCAAAACTGTCTCAGTGCTTTGGTGGGAAAAAATTGGAAAATGATCTACAGAAGGTTGGGAAGCTGGAGGTGGAGGGTACTTGGACAGCACCGAAGGTTCCCTTGTGCAGACAGCAGGAGGCCTAGCTGTGGCACTACCTATCTCTTACCCAGGTTTGCTTTCACACAATTCAATCTCAGTAACAAAAGATTTTAGGGGCGAGAGTAGAGGTAGACAAAGCAGGAAGAAAAAACAAATTCATTAAGGAAACATTTTGTAATGAAGAATGAAAGTGACAGTGCTGTGCGCAGCACAAAGATGGCTTTCTCAAACACACAGAGAAAGCCTCATTGTCTAAATCAGGCCAACGTTCACAGGGCACTGACAGCTCTAGAGAGGGCCAGAGGCAAAGAAACTGTAGCCTCTTACCTGGGGAAAAAGAAGATTTTTAGGGCCTCTTCTGTCAAAATAAAATAAAAATCAACTTTTCACAAAAGAAAGCCAATGAAACATGCAACTTCTCCACTTCACCACCACAACCACAGCAGGCCTGAATCCCACTCTGAGATGTCTAGAGTTGCAGTCTAAGATTATTTTTTCTTTAAAAGATAAATGGTCATTCTCAGCAAGCTAACACAGGAACAGAAAACCAAACACTGCGTGTTCTCACTCATAAGCGGGAGTTGAACGATGAGACACATGGACACAGAGAGGGGAACATCACACATTGTGGCCTATCGGGGAGTGGAGGGCAAGGGGAGGGACAGAATTAGGAGAAATACCTAATGTAGATGACGGGTTGATGGGTGCAGCAAACCACCATGGCACATGTATACCTGTGTAACAAACCTGCATGTTCTGCACATGTATCCCAGAACTTAAAGTATAATTAAAAAAAAAAAAAAAAGATAAACGAGCAATCATTCCTAACATGTTTCAGTAAGCAACTATAATTGTAATTTCAGAATCATCAGAAAAAAAATTCTAAGCCAGTACCTTTAAAGGCTCCCTTCTCCAGAAAATGACAGTTTTATTTCATCAAATTATTTCTTTTTTTTTTTTTTTTTTTCACTTTTTGTCTCACAGGCTGGAGTGCAGTGGGGTGATCTTGGCTCACTGCAACCTCCACCTCCCGGGTTCAAGAGATTCTCCTGCCTCAGTCTCCCCAGTAGCTGGGATTACAGGCGGCTGCCACTACACCCGGCTAATTTTTGTACTCTTAGTAGAGACAGGGTTTCACCATGTTAGCCAGTCTGGTCTCAAACTCCTGACCTCAGGTAACCCACCTGCCTCGGCCTCCCAAAGTGCTGGGATTACAGGCGTGAGCCACTGCACCCGGCCTCATCAAATTATTTCATAATATCATCCTGAAATTTCAGTTGAATGACAATTTTTTCAAGCACCACATATATACCAAGTACAGTATTTGGCAATGCAGAGAACACAAAGACAAAACTTGTTTCTGTCCTAAAGAAATTTATCGTGGCTCCCAGCACTTTGGGAGGCTGAGGCCGGTGGATTGTGTGAGCTCAGGAGTTCAAAACCAGCCTGGGCAACATGGCGAAACCCCGGTCTCTACTAAAAATACAAAAAATTAGCCAGGTGTGGTGGCGGGCACCTGTAATCCCAGCTACTCGGGAGGCTGAGGCAAGAGAATCGCTTGAACCCAGGAGGTGGAAGTTGCAGTAAGCCGAGATTCCACCACTGCACTCCAGCTTGGGCAACAGAGGGAGACTCCCTCTCAAAAAAAAAAAAAAAAAATCATCATGGGAGTGGAGGGTTGGGGAAGCAAAGGAAGACGGTTCTACTTACAGGAACAACGTGTTAAGTGCCACATGAGAGACCAAAGTACTACAGAGTACAAAGTCCCACTGAGGAAAGAGAAAGCATCTTGGTGGTTGGGTTGGGGGTGAAGGGAGACAATTCTGAGATAGCCTCATAAAGAAAGTGACGTATGAGGAACATCAGGAAAGACAGATGTCAACAGGCCGAAATGAGGTGTGTTCCTGGAACCTGCCATTCTGGGCAGAGCAGTAGAGCAGTTAATCTTACACTTCTTAATTTTGTGAATTAGTAAAATGCGCGGGGGAGAATAAAAGGTGGTGACAGGGAGAATAAAAGAAGGTGAAAGTCAGGCACTATCTATTCCATAAAGTTTGCTTAGGGAGAAAACTTATCTCCCTTAGAGAAACAAAATAGCAAGAATTCTATTACAATAGCTTTTTTCTTTCACAAATGACAGTGAGATAATGACCATCTATTACTACCAGCATTTTATAAGTAAAGGACCATTTTAATTCCAAAAATGTAAGAAGCACATCATCTCAGAGACTTAAAAATGATATTTCTTCTCATGTAAGGGCCTCTAAAACCCTTACACTGGTCAGGTGAAAATGTGGCCACAGTCCACCCAGCACAGATGTTGAGGGTCCCTGGATGAGAGTTTAGGATTCCTGTAAAAAGCAGAGAGAGATACAGCTGCAGCCACACTGTAGGGAGTTTGGAATGATAGGCCAATGATGATATATTCCAGTGGACAAAGTAAAAAATAAGATTTTTAAGGGAGGGATAAGGGATTAATATGATCATCAGAGCTATGCTCTAAAACTAATTTGCTTGAAGTATATAGAATGGAATTGGGGAAGGACACTGCTCAAATGAGACTGGAAGTGCTCGGGTCACTTAGGAGGATACGGCAAAGTCCAGGAGAGAGGTACTGAGGGCCTAAATTAGGGTGGCAGAAGAAGGAACGGAAAGGACTTGGCAACAAATTGTACATAAGAATTGAGGAAAAGGGGCCAGGCGCGGTGGCTTACGCCTGTTATCCCAGCACTTTGGGAGGCTGAGGTCCGCAGATCATGAGGTCAGGAGATCGAGACCATACTGGTCAACATGGTGAAACCCCGTCTCTACTAAAATACCAAAAAAAAAAAAAAAAAATTAGCTGGGTGTGGTGGTGCGCACGTCTGTAGTCCCAGCTACTCAAGAGGCTGAGGCAGGGGAATCGCTTGAACCCGGAAGGCAGAGGTTGCAGTGAGCCAAGATCACGCCACTGCACTCCAGCCTGGTGACAGAGCTAGATTCCCTTTCCAAAAAAAAAAAAGAAAAAAAAAATTTAAAAATTGAAGAAAAGGAGAGTCAAAGATGATTTCCAGGTTTTGAGCCTAGATACCTGAAAAAAAAAATGTTAAAAAATATATGACAATTCATGAAAGGGTACTAGATAAAAAGAGGAAATGAACCAGCTGTGGGGTGGGATGCACACAGAGGGGTCTGAGAGAGGCTGGGAAGAGGAGGAAACAGAAAGTTGGGTAGTCACACATGGAAGGGAGCAAGCTTAGCTCTATCACCACGTGGGAGCTTTTGAGCACTTCTACATGCCCAGCACTGCGCTAGGAGCTATGGATATGATGAGAACCATGATAGATCTGGTATGTGCACTCGCAGAGTTTACAATCTGGCAGGAGAGACGGACATTAATGCAATAATCACACAGACGGGTATAATTACAAATTTTATTGAAGTGTCTAATTCCTAAAAGAGAAAAAAAGGAAAACACAGAGAACAGACACTTGGAAGTGACTTCCATTAAAAGGCAAAATGAGAGACCACCCATGGAAAGGGGAAGCGTGGTTAGAAGAGTAGGAAGTATGCTGGAGCAGACAATTCCTGGAAGCCGAGAGAGGAATGAGTTTCAAGGAGCAGATAATAATAAACAGTGTGAAATGCTGCTGAGAGGCCAAGGATGACAAAGACTGAGAAAGGACCGCTGGACAGTTGTTAATAAGCAGGTCATGATGACCTGAGTGCAGTTTTGAAGGGGGCAGAGCAGGACTTTGAGGGGTTAATGAGTGAGGAGATGGGGGACAAGACTTACTCTTTCAAGAAATCAAGGAACAAGGAAGGAGAAAGGGGAGATGGGTGACTTGAGAAAGCAGTGAGTTTACGGGATATCCTATTTAGAATGAGGATGATTTCAACAGGGTTGAAAGCAGAGCAGAAAGGGCAAGCAGAGAACTAGACAGAGAAGACAGAGGATAGAGGAGAGGAGGGGAATGACTGTCAGGGCCAGGTCACAGGAGAGTGGAAAGGTATTATTACATCAAGCATACCAACCAACAGGTTAGCACTGGCTCCTTGGAGAGAAGGGCGAAAGAAACAAGGAAAGGTGAAAATATCCAGAAATCAGAGATGGAAGAAAGGACGCTGGGGAAGCACTTGTTAGGGAATAGGGGATCTTTTCAGGAAAATGAGGGGGAGAGGGGAGTCTTCTGCTATGATTTCAGTGAGACACCAACAGCTGGGACTTAAGGCGATTGCTATGGGCAATCAACTGCACAATCATTAAAAAAACATTTACTGAGGGCCTTCTCTGCACTAGGAACTGTACATATTTATGTGTGGCATAAATGAAGTTAGCAGGCATTTGCTACTATAGATAAATACTCTGGGTAAAAAAAGAAATGGGCTGATTTTATTGCTTTCACATCTAGAAAAAGACCGTAGGCAATAATAGGTGATAATTACACATCCTTTGAAGCGCATGTATGTGCTAATGGAGGAGATATCACTACTGCAGGAGCCCAAGAGTCATTCCTCAGAAGGAAATACATGGTGTTAGTTCACTTATTCCAAAAACAGATACTGTGTGCCTAAGCACCAGATAAAAGAGCTCTGAAGACGCCAGTCATAGTTCCTGTCCTCCGGGAGCTTCCAATTGGGTATGACAGGCCCTGAAAGCTCCTGCTCTTCTACCATGAAGGCACATTTCACTGCTGTTACTGCCCATGAACTAAACTCCCCATCACAAATCTGTATGTTTTATTAGAAAGTAAAACTCTCACCATCTGAACATTTTTTACAATATGCTTTTCTGGGTACATCAAAATTTTAGGGAACAGACTGGACCCGAGAGTTTCATGGCATGGGTTTTCAGTGCCATTAAACTTCAAAATAAACCTCTCTTAAAACTGCTTTTAAAATTATAAATCAAATGTGTCACTTCTTATGAACCTGACATGTTTTCAGAGCAAAGAAATAAAATAAAATGTGTCACTTCCTTGAACGTAACTATAGTCAGAATAAAATCTGTCCTCCTTACACCGCCCCGCTTCATGCCCTTGTCCCTAGTGTGTATTTTTTTTTTTTTTTTTGAGACAGGGTCTCACTCTGTTGCCCAGGCTGCAGTACAGTGGTGCCATCATAGCTCACTGTAGCCTCAACCTCCTGGGCTCAAGTAATCTTCTCACTTCAGCCTCCTGAATAGCTGGGACTACAGGCACATGATCACACCTGACTAATTTTTTAATTTAATTTATTTATTTATTTTTATTTATTTATTTAGAGATGGATTCTCACTCTGTCACCCAGGCTGGAGTGCAATGGCACGATCTCGGCTCACTGCAACCTCTACCTCCTAGGTTCAAGCAATTCTCCCGCCTGAGACTCCCAAGTAGCTGGGATTACAGGCGCCCACCATCATGCCTGGCTAATTGTTTTTGTAGAGACAGCGTTTCACCATGTTGACCAGGCTGGTCTCAAACTCCTGATCTCAGGTGATCCACCTGCCTTGGCCTCCCAAAGTGCTGGGATTACAGGCATGAGCCACCGTGCCCAGCCAATGTTTTTATTTTTTGTAGAGATGAGGTCTCCCTATGTTGCCTAGGCTGGTCTCTAACTCCTAAGCTCAAGCGAGCCTCCCGCCTTGGCCCTCCAAAGTGCTGGGATTATAGGCATATGCCACTGCACCCAGCCCTCATCTTTGTATGAGAAAAAGTGTTAAAGGGAGGAAATCACACTTGATGTTCACTTATGCACATTTCTTTTCCTAAATCTCCTGAGACAGTTTAAAGATGAAAAAGAAACTAACAGCATGTATTGCTACTGTAAAAGTATGATTAATGACTTTTTTGAGATGGAAGTATCACCTTGATTATCAGGGAAAGAAAAACCTATTAACTAACTTTCAAGTTGGATAATTTACTCCATTAAAATCAGCTTCCGTGTTTTAAGATTTAATGTATTGTTCGAATTCATGTATGCAAACAAACTCATTAAAATTCAGGAGATTTCACTCAGAAACTCACTGTACTTAAAATTCAGGGCCCTAACAGAGGGTATTGAACTAGAATATTTAAATGGAAACATTTGTCCCTTCTAGACAGGGTGTTCTACGCTGTTTTTTGTTTATGTTTTCACCCAAAGTAGGAATTCAAGATGCCCTGAGAGTCTGCAGCAATTGGAAGAACTTGCTCCTTATATTACACTAACATGCTGCACCCGAGGTCACGGGCTGATTTTCAATGCCTCCTTATGCCCGCTGATGTAGGGGATAATCATCATCACTCTGGGGATGAGTTTAAAGACAAATATTTCTAATTCCAGCTTTGTAAAATGCATGTAGTCCTAAACTTTATTAAGAAGCAATCTTCTAAAAAACTTACATTCCTTTAAGTAACCAAAATGAATGCTCCCGCTCATATTTTGTAGGGAACTCATGCTAACAGGTGCTTCTTATGTTACCTGGATTTGGAAAAAAAAAAAAAAAAAAAAACCCTCACCATATACTGAGCCTGACTGCGTGATAGGCCCTGTGCTTCATTAATGCTTTACCACAGTACTTCATTCAACCTCCTCACGACAATCCTCTGCAGAGAAGAGGAACTAAGGGACTACGCAGGTTAAAAAACCACATCGAGGTCACCCAGCTGGTAAGGAGTGGCACCCACAGTTCACCCTGCACCGTACCACCTCCCTGAAGATAACGAATCAGAAAAAATACTTCTGAGTCACTGTTGGGATAGAAAAAAAGAACGGCGGTTAAAAATGGATTCTGGAACTAGACTACCATTTACTAGCTATATGACCTTGAAAGGTTATTCAACCATTCTGTGCCTCAATTACCTCATTTGGAAAATGGGGATAACAGAACACAACTAAGACGCTGTTGCAAGAATTAAATGGGTCAATAACATTAAATAATGTTAATATCTAGAATTTGGTATACAGTAAGCATTCAATAAATGTTAGCTCTTATTAAAATCAAGTGCTGTAACAATGAAACCCCCAAAGATTACCAAGGTTCTTATAACTGTCTGGACCTACCCTCAGTGAACTATGGACTGATTTCATTCATATGAATTTACACACACTTTTTGTGTGTGCTTCCCATGTGCCAAACATATCACACACACAGTAACAGCATTCAATTCTCAAAAAATAAAATAAAATAAAAGTCCTACAAGGGAGTTACTATCCTTCTCATAATAAAGAAAATGGCTGAATAATTTGCCAAAGGCTCTCAAATAGGAAATCGTAGAATCAGAATTTGAACTTTGGAGTTTCTATCTCAAAAGCCCAAGTTCTTTTAGCTACACCATTATTTTGAGTTCTTATATCTACTTTTTCCATTTTGTCAGTAAGTCCATTGGCTATAACCTAGGATCACAGTTTGGACAGAGACTTTGTATCTAGTGTATCTAGCACAACATTTCCTTTTCACACATGAAAAAATAAAAGCCCAGGAAGTTTACTGTCGACTTGTCTGAAGTCATATAATGAATGTTTTCCATAGTCCCACACTGCCACTTTTTCCTCTCCGATGCTGGTGGCCTGCCTCCAAGAGGCCCTCAGCCCTGCTCCTAATCCTTTGGGGCCATACAGAAACCAATGACCACTGCATAAATCAAGACTATAAAGGCTAAGAGAGGGCTCAGAGACTTAACTATGAGGCAAGCTCATGCGTTTTAGCAAGTGGACTTTGTTGTATCAAAAGTTGAGCTGCTCAGGCTTCCCTACTTTCTGGATCACACTGGCATTACGGAGACTCAAAGAAAACAGGTGTTCATATAGTCTACAGTGCTACTGTGTCTGTGAGGAAAACTTTGCCAAACAAGGTTTTTACAAACAAAAGCTAGAGTAGATAAAATTTCACCCTCAAATAAAAGGACAGGCTGACATGAAGTTTAAATTTAACTTGCCAAAGGAAGGAAGCTCACAATTAAGGTAGCTGTTCCTAGCACTTAGTAGTCTAAGGCCAACAGTATAGAGCATAACAAACCAACAGTCCCCATGTGGACAGACAACACTGAGATTTCTGATATAATTAGCTTCTTTTTCACAAAAGAGTCAGATTCATTATTAAACTCTGTCCCCTCCTGTTCCCATTCTGCTGTACACATATTTGATTGCTTCCTAAGGGCCTGAGTTAGAAACCAGGAGACAGCCCCAAATCACAAGTCCACTGACCTCCAGGGGCCAAGAGGGAACTTGATGCGTGTTTGCATTAGCTATTACTCAGGCTTGTCCAAAGAGAGGTTGATTTCATCTTCCCACTCAACATACTGTTCAAGGGTTTGTTAGTCAGTTTTAATAGTTCTTACAGACCACTGAAAGGGACTGGTCCTATGGCTAAGTGCCCAACACACTGAGTCCCGTGGAAAACTCCAGCACCTGTTTTGAGAGGAACAGGTTGTTGTGGCTAGAGTACAGCCCAGAACTGAAGTGCGAGGCTCATGTGTTGGCCCCTCTAGCTTCTTACTTGATTAATCAAGTCAATTACCCTCTCAGAACTTTAGATTCCTTGTCTACAACAAGGAGATATCCATCTCCTTCTACCTTATATGATTATTGAGTAGTTTACATGAAGTAATAACATAAGTGAAAGTACTTATGAAAGTGAAAGTAAACCGCAAAGGTCCAAGTGAAGCGAATGGGCAAATGATGTTGTCTCTTAATGTCCTAATTGGCCTCCCCATATATGATCCTACAGTGGCTCCCTACTGCTCCAGGATAAAGTCCAGACTCTTGAATAAGGTTAGAAGCCCTTCTGCCCTCTAATGACCCAACTTCACCTCTTGTCAAATCCCCCACTTCCCTGAGGCTTCAATCAAACAAGATGTCCTCAAGTTCCTCCTTCAAGGGCTATGCTATCTCTCTGGTGGGCAGGAGTGGCCCTGCCCGGAGAGCCTCCCTTCCTTTCTCTCTTCCATTCTACACAACTAACTCCTCCTTCGGGGTCCAATCTGAGCTGAGACGCAATTCCCTCCTAGAATCTTTCCCCGACCTCTCCTCTGCACGCTTTCGTAACACGCAGATTTACTCCTTTGTAGCCTTTTTCATCATTGTGCTAAAATTGCCTGGATACTCATTAACTCTTTCCCCTTTCAAAATTTTGCAGACCAAAAAGTGTTGAATGAGTGAATTTAGTGAAAATGATAATGACCTAATGTTTGGCATGAGTAGCTGACTGACAAACCAATAGAGCACCCCCACCCCCAACTTAATAAGCAAGGAGGAAAGAGGTTCTTGGAGATCTAGTTAAAATCTCACCCACCCCAGCCACTCCCTTTTAACCCTAAAGCAAAAGGCTAATCAAGGGCCGAATATGTACTTGCATCCCAGATCTCCTAGTCCAATTCCTTCCTTTTCTCCCACAAAATGTTGACTATGCCCAGACTGTATGCCAGACCATCAGTGTCTTTTCATAGCAAGAGAAATGAAGGCAGATGGGGTGTAAGAGAAAATAGATTTGAAATTAAAAAACAAATGCTCAATGTCAGGTTTTGTGTGACCTTGGGCAACTCCAATGCCTCTAGGCCTCAGGCCCACCATCTGTCAAATGGAAATTTAGCACCAGCAAAGGGCTTCCTATTATTTTAGACTATTTTTCACCTACCTCAGCACAAGGTTGTTTTTTTTTTTTTTTTTTGTCTTGTCTTGCTTTTTCTTTTTGTGGTGACGTGTGTCTCACTATGTTGCCCAGGCTGGTCTTGAACTCCTGGGTTCAAGGCATCCTCCCTCCTTGGCCTGCCAAAGTGCTGGGATTGCATGGGTGAGCCACTATACCTAGCCTCATCATGTTTTATAGGAAGAAAATGAGACTATTCGAAAATGCTTTATACATTTCTTCTCAAATAAATAGTTTTACAATTTTCAAGAAGTTATTTTTCTGGGGATGTTTAGCTTTATTACTCAAACCAAAGCATTTTAAAAAATAGGATTCAAAAACATTAAGCAATCTCTTTAGTACAACAAAGATTTTAGCCAATTTACAAGATCAATACAGGCTTATCTGAATTAACTAATACTACTTCTTCTGTCTTCATGTCATCAAAACACTAGCATCTACCAGTGCAAAGAATCCTCATCCACAGTCATTAACTGAAGAAAGAAAAGGACAAACGCTTTTATAGACACTGTTTGATTTCACAGACTCACAGAAAGCTGCAGCCAGAAGAGACCTGAAGACCATCGAGGCCTGCACTCACCCTTCATGATCAGAAAACAGTTTAGTCTGATGTTTTCAGGAGGGGCTTGTGCCATGAATAATTCAAACACAAACCAATTTTTTGTCACAGGCCTATGTACTTTTTAAAATAAGAATTAAGAGATAACTTGAACAAAAAATGGTAAATCATATAATAAGATCACAACATAAATTTAAAATGTAATAGTGCTTATCAAAGTTGAAGGCTGGCCGGGGACAGTGGCTCACACCTGTAATCCTAGCACTTTGGGAGGTCGAAGTGGGCAGATCGCTTGAGCTCAGGAGTTCAAGACCAATCTGGGCAACATGGTGAAGCCGAGTTTCTACAAAAAATACAAAAATTGGTTGGGTGTGGTGGTGCACAAGAGGCCACTAATTCCAGCCTGATGACAAAGTCTCAAAACAAACAAACAAACAAACAAACAAAAAACCCAAAGTTGAAGGCTGAAGGGCCAAAATAAAGACACAACTCTGATGATATTATATATACTTATATATGCATGTTTTTCAACTTAATTATAATGGAATTTTGTGTATGTTAAAGAAATTATTTCACTTTTTCCACAAATTTGTCATCCTTCTATAAGGTTGGAAATTTTCAAAATGATGTAGACAAAATAGCGAAAGGAACAACTCAAATTATTTTGTTTGTGGACAACACCCTGGTCTGTGTTCATTACTGGCTATGACTGAGACAGGCACCAATTTTTAAAAATTATCTAGTTCTAAATTTAAGAGAAAAATAGAAGTCAAAGGTCACTATTAATTTTCAAACTATTTTACAGAGACATTTCTAACTCTTCACCCAGTAGTTTACTCCAGCTGCTAACAAAAGCAAAAAGAGACTGAACCAAGTAGCCAAAGAAACAGATAGGGGAAGGGAAATGTTTTCATTTTTCTCTTCCCAACCCAATCCCCTCTCCCTCAGTTTTGGTACGGGTGAGGTGCTAATGGACAGCGAAGTAAGAAAGTGGTTGGAGTCATTCCAAAAGGGGAAAAGTTGACTTTCAATAAAGAATTGTTTTCCATGCTGTATCAAGATTTTACTCAGAGCTATTTAGAAGAGAAAAAGTAAATGATTCCTTGTTGAAAACCATAAACAGCTATCACATCCAAATTCATAAGTAATAGACAAATTACAGAAGGGTTAGTTACTGACATCTCACAACACAAACTCTTTTTTTTTGTAATGGATTTTGTGTATTCGTATGTATGTGTGTATAAGGAGATTAGAGTATGCTGCAATATCCATTCCAGATAAACAAATATTGCATAAGAAATGCATTTACAATTCAACTTCTAATATATCATCGAATACTTCACATGAAAACTTGACCATACATCTTCAGAGACTGTCCTTCCACTTTATACATCAGAATAACATCTATGATTTATTAAAATAATTACCGCCAAGTTCTTGCCCAAAATATGCAAAATTATAATGTGATATGGGAAGCCACGCCAGTCCTAGCTCTGCCAGCAGAAGGCCGTGCAATACTACATGTTGCTTAACAGCTCTGTGGATGGTTTTTATCAAGATGAAGTGGGATTCCATACCCAACTGAGCTGTTGCAAAGTGCTTTGAAATCCTGCAATACTGTCACGAGACCACAAGTAGCACCATTATCCAGGCTTTCTCAGAGGTAGCAAGCCTAAATATGATGAACATGGTAACAAGCAGAGTGTTAGCAATTTCCCTGAGAGCCAAGAATTAAAATTCTGGGCTGAGGAAGATGGGAGCTCCCTGGAAAATGTCCAAAGTTGCAGTAACAGGTAAATACCAAAGTGCCTACTTAAACTAACGCTAAATGCTACAAGTAGGACAGCAAGAAAATACTTTCATCACAGCTAATTGAGCTGCTGTGGAAAACGTGGTTTCCAAACTATTTCCACCACTTTATGTGGCCTCCCAAAGGAAGTCCCAAGCAACTAAGTAACTTTTTTTGAAAAGTAGATTTATTTCTTCCTTTAAGGACAATCATGTACCTACCTCCTTTCAAGTTCTTATTAATTCAACTCGTAATAAGAAAAATCCCAAAACACAAAACTGAACATAGGAAAAGGGCACCTCTCCAGACATACTATATCTAATAATTATTTACTAATATTACTAATACTGAAATTTAGCCATAACATATTGAACAGCAAATAGCTACCTAATCATTTTAGAAAACAGCAAATGTGTAGGAAGTTGCCACCCTCCCTCTCTTTCCCTACTGTCCATGGCAGACATTAGGAATACATCACAGCCCTCAGCCTTGCTGAGCTCAGACAGGACCTCAGAACTCAACAAAAAATAGCATTCCTGGCAGCCACTATCAATCCATCAGGATTGATATTTTTCATCCTAGTTTTGCATATTCCTCAACATACTACGCCAAAATATTGAAATGGGTCTTTAAAGAAAGTCACTGCAGCCAGGTGTGGTGGCTCACACCTGTAATGCTAACACTTTGGGAGGCTAAGGCAGACAGATCACTTGAGCTCAGGAGTTTGAGACCAGCCTGGACAACACAGCGAAACCTCGTCTCTATAAAAAATACAAAAATTGGCCAGGTGCGGCGGCTCAAGCCTGTAATCCCAGCACTCTAGGAGGCCGAGACGGGCGGATCACGAGGTCACGAGATGGAGACCATCCTGGCTAACACGGTGAAACCTCGTCTCTACTAAAAAATACAAAAAACTAGCCGGGCGAGGTGGCGGGCGCCTGTAGTCCCAGCTACTCGGGAGGCTGAGGCAGGAGAATAGCGTGAACCCGGGAGGCGGAGCTTGCAGTGAGCTGAGATCCGGACACTGCACTCCAGCCTGGGTGACAGAGCAAGACTCCGCCTCAAAAAAAAAAAAAAAAATACAAAAATTAACCAGGCATGATAGTGTGCACCTGTGGTCCCAGCTACTCCGGAGGCTGAGGCAGGAGAACTGCTTGAGACCAGGAGGTGGAGGCTGCAGATTGCCCCACCACATTCCAGCCTGGGCGAAAGAACAAGACTCTGTCTCAAAAAAAAAAAAAAAGGCAAAGAAAAAGAAAAGAAAGCCACTTCATGACAGTTTTAAGACTAATGATCATTTTTTCCCATAAGATGAGAATAAAACATAACCATAAACATCAACACTACAGACATATGCTATTCCAGTGAGATACACAAGGGGTCTATATAAAAATATTTATATAAATTTTTTTTTAAAATAGAATTTGGCCTTATTCAACCCAAACGCCTAGTCCAGGTCTAATCCACTCGCTACCCGGTCACTCAAATGAGTGCTGGGCAGAACGCAGACACAAACACAGCTCCATCTGCTAATTTAAAATGGGCATGAAACTGTTAACAGGCATCTGTTGCATTGTTTGAAGCTAATGGGCAGAGACAAAGCTGAAATGGCTCTTATAATGCAAACCCAGTGATTTCACTCATTTTCTATTTGGTATTTATGTTAGTGGGGGGTTGGAAGCTGGTGTTAAAACAGCTTATTATGGAGACTGAAAGATAAGTGAAATATCTTTGATAATCTAAAACAACCCTTTAAAACTGATTATGGAAAGATATACAGCATTTTATACTGGGGGAAGTAACATTCCTGTGTTAAGAGTCCAAATTAAACACTTTTCATCTTAACTCAAATATCATCTAATAATCTACAATATTGTGAAAGAGAAGAGTAACAAATTCAAGCTATGCTTTACAGCTCATATAGGGCTTTCACAATTCATCCCTTCATCCATTCATTCATCCAGTGTGTAGACATTTAATATAGGCCTTGGAGATTTAAAAGGTGAATATGACTTAATTTTTGCCTTAAGGAGCTCACAGTAACTCTGAAAGGTAGACATAGTATTCTTACACTATGTTATAAGAAACTAAGGCCCTAGAAGGACAACTGACTGCCCAAAGCCCACAAAGCTAGAAGAGCAGATGCCCCGTGGCTCTTAATTCAACACGCTATCTCCATAATGCCAAACATGCCAGTCCACTTCATCTGCCCGTAAAATGAAAATAACTTAAGGCTTTTTCATGTCAATACCAGCTCTGATAAAGGATCTATTTTAAAGTACTGGAACCAGCACACATCCTTGATGGCCATGCCTGCTTTGCAAGCTGGTAGCTCACAGGCATCATCTAGCCCACAGACATGTCTGTTTGGCCCTTACTGTAATGACTCTCACATTGTTTTTTGTTTGTTTCTATTAATTGCCCATAAAGTTCGATTTTTATAAGAAATTTTCAGCAAATCTTGAAATACGTGATGATTTTCCAGCATGGCAATTGTAAAGCTGCAAATAAAAGGCAGCCACTCCCTCAGAGAGGGGAATACATACAATCCAGGGTCCACATCACACCCTGCTGCTTCCCATTCTGGTCCACTCCCCTTATTCATAGATCCCACCAGACCCAATTGAGTTTGCAACCCCTAACCTAGGCAGTAAGAATCTACAATCTTACCTTGAATTTCCCTTTTTATGTTTCTATGGCTACTTGCATTTCCAAAGCTTAGCGATATCATACCCCACATTACTTGCCACCTAAAATCTACTTCCCCATCCTCACCCCAACCCTCTTCTCATGCTATGAAAACTCTATTCCTGCAAAATATTCTCAAGTAACAGTTCTAACACACACAGGAGAGCTGATGTCCAGAGCTGGGTGCAGACAGGAGGACCTAGACTAGAGCCGACCTGAGGCCGACAGCTCCCTACCCATCCACTTCAGGATCTATGGTTCTTTTCAGATTCAGTTATGGAATTCAATTCAAAAATATACTGCTAAATTTTTCTTTGTCCTCACAGACTATTTACCTCTAAAACAATACCTAAACCTATGTCCCTCCAGCTTTTCTCAGTGGATCCAAACAATCTCGCTGCTGTTGCCAAGAGAACCTCCTCCCTGACTTGCTGCCTGCAGAACAGCTGGTGAAGCTCTTCATTAAAGTACACATTCTTCAGACCGATCCATATTTGTACCCAAGACTTAGTTTCCCCATGTCCATCCTTTATATGTAGGAAGGCTTTTTTCATTCACTAGAACATGGATTGAAGAGATGAGTTTAACCCTTTATGATCAAGTATTAAATTCGACTTTTTCTGAACCAGAGTCATTATCAAAGCTATCGCTTAGATGGGAAATCTACTGGCAGCTTTGAAAGAACACAATGACATTAAAATAAGGCTTTATGTACAAAATGTTCGATTTGAACTTGCATGTTCCTTGCATATTTTTGTTTGAGAAGCTGAAACCAAGGAAAACAACTATGAAAATGAAAATCAACTTGCTCTACATATCTGGACTATGCTCAGCCAAATGTTGATATCATCTTGGATAAAAATGTAAATATGACAAAGTTTGTTTTTCAGTCAATAAGTCTTGATAAAAGCTTTGAAATGCTACCAACCAAAAACAGTTTTTAATTTTAAGCAAGGATCAGCAAACTTTCTACAAAGAACCAGTTAGTAAATATTTTTAAGCTTTGTGGGATACATATGGTCTCTTGTGCATATTGCTTTATTTTTTAACAACCTTTAAACAAATATAAAAACCATTCTTAGCCTGTGATCTGCACAAAAACAGACTGCAGGTCACACTTGGCCCATGGGCTGTAGTGTGCCAACCCCTGATTTTAAGGAAAGTGAACCCAAGAAAAATATCCAATGTTACAGAATAAAATGTCTAAAAGTACTCTGATGAGACTAAGCTGCAACAATTACCGACATACCCGCATTCATATGATTTTATTAGTTACTTTATGTATGGAATAAATTCTAATTATGGGATACATTTTCTTCTCCTAATCTGAAATTACAGACACAGAAAGAAAGGGCAAAGGACTACTATGCACTAAGTTATTCCAGTATAAAGTCCAACAGAACTCAGAGTCATTGTAGTAACATTTGCTATTCACCTGAACAGACCTGGCTAATCGAAATGGAAATGTCTCAACTTTCCTCACATAAAGGCGTATGTGCAAACTCTACTTCTTCCCTGGAAAAGGTGATGACTTGAATTAATGCGGATAATCATACTGATTAGGAATAGTAGCAGCTCAGTTGTGAAAAGTGACACAGACTTGAATTTGGGGTTTCGCTACAGGATCTGCTATAATCAGCTGTGTAATTTTCAGGGTGTCAAACCTTCATTTTTTTTTTTACTTATAAAATTGGGACAGGAATAAAGTAGATAATATCTAAGACTCTTCCTGCTATTAAGCTATGACTATACTAAATAGTGAAACCACTCAGGAAATACCTAACAGGAAGAAGGGGGCAGGGCAGGAGAGAGATGGCAAAGGGAAGAAGCTCTGATTGTCCTGTCAAGAGGACAGAGCTGGGTTATCTCTTTTTGTTCAGCCAGCACCTTTTTCTGTGTAGAGCCATTTCAAGATGTCAGTATGCCCTCATATCAATATTAAAATGCATCCATTTCCCATAGAAAATATAATCTATAGCTGACTGTATTATCATTCCTAGTTGTCTTTATGTTACATTTTACAGGCATTTAATTAAATGTGTTTTTGTTTGTTTGTTTTTTGTTTTTTGTTTTTTTGAGACAGAGTCTTGCTCTGTCGCCCAGGCTGGAGTGCAGTGGCACGATCTCGGCTCACTGCAAGCTCCGCCTCCCGGGTTCACACCATTCTCCTGCCTCAGCCTCCCAAGTAGCTGGAACTATAGGTGCCTTCCACCACGCCCGGCTAATTCTTTGTATTTTTTAGCAGAGACGGGGTTTCACTGTGTTAGCCAGGATGGTATCAATCTCCTGACCTTGGGATCCGCCTGCCTTGGCTTCCCAAAGTGCTAGGATTACAGGCATGAGCCACTCTAGCCAATTAAATGTTAATTATGATCACATAGGGTTTTTTAGAGCCAATAAAAAAAAATTCAATTTTCAAACATTTGAACTGAAAGGCGGGTTGGTCCTAGGCACTGGACCAATAATTTCAAATGGATAAAACATCCCTTCTTCATAGTTAACTAAATTATTGACAGATATACTAGAAGATCTTCAATAAGTAGGATAAAATAAAATCTACCTTCCACCACCCCTCAAAGAGCAAAAAGAAAATTGCGATATCGGAGAAGATAGCAAAACCTTATTTATTTACTTATCTATTTATTTTTTAGAGACAGAATATCGCTCTGTCTCCCAGGCTGGAGTGCAGTGGTGCAATCATAGCTTACTATAATAACCCTGAACTCCTGGGCTCAAGTTATCCTCCTGCCTCAGCCTCCTGAGTAGCTAGTACTAAAGGTGTGTACCACTCCACCTGGCTAATTTTTTAATTTACTTTTTGTAGAGATGGGGTCTTGCTGTGTTGCCCAGACTGGTGTCAAACTCCTGGCCTCAAGTGATCTGCTTCAGCCTCCCAAGTAGCTATGACTACAAGCACACACCACCACGTTTGGTGAATTTTTGTATTTTTGTAGAGATAAAGTCTCGCTATGTTTCCCAGGTTGGTCTTGAACTTGGGGCTTCAAGTGATCCTCCCACCTCAGTCTCCCAAAGTGCTGGGGTTACAAGTGTGACCCCAGCAATAGCAAGACCTTAGAGAACTGAGAAGAAGAAAGTATCTGTGAGACAACTGTATCTGGAATCAAAATGACTAATTGTCTCCTTCCCTTCTTGATGACAGAACCCCTATCAAAACAGTGTCGAAAGATGGCAGATTCCCATTTTTAAAACTGCTAAAACTTTGACAAAGCAAAACTAAGACTTAAAATGTATCTTCATGGGAAGAAACAGACACCCATACATATCTACCAAAACACATACACACAAACCCCAGGCGTTAAGAAATGCATCTTTTCCGTATGACACGGAGCTTATCAAGTGTTGCCAGCAATGCTGTGGCAGACCTCATCAAAACCCAGTCAGAAAAGCACAGGAACTTACACACTTAGGTACTTCATGACTAGGGAGGAGACGGGCTGTCACCTCAATAACTTCAGATCACCTGGGAATGAGGTGAGGGGCAAAGAGGGAGTGGCTGCTAGAGATGTCAACACCCAAAATCTATACTTGTAATCAGTGAAGAGTCTGTGGAACCAGAATGATGCTAACATTCACCTTATTTTCCCAGCTTAATTTTGACTGCAGAACATTAGGTTTCAGGTATACAAATTCTGCTGTTTGAAGGCAGTGTGCTACCACTTCCTGTTGGAGCTCTGGGGCTAAATAAGAGGTATGGGATTTCCCCTCCTCCACATCAACTGAAGACACAGTTCACAGCCTCTTTTTACCACATCCACCTCACAGAAAATATAAAGACCAAGATCTCACATGAGATTCACCTCCTTTTCATGTTCACTTCCTATTCTAATCTGTTTCAGGGCACTGGTTTTCATGCCTCATAGCTGTCACCCTCCAAAGAACCTCATTTCCATCATTTTTTGAAATCCACTGATAGACTTGAACCCTTCAAAATGAAAAGTAATTTTTAAAAGGTACTATTTTAAAAGGAAGCAGACACCCTTAAAGGAAACATGGGACAAAAATTAAGGGAAAAACAGAAAATGAATAAAGATATTACAAACAAGCAAGTTGTCCAAGAAGCTTAACAAAAACAGCATCAGTGAGATTCACTTACTTTCAAGGCAGGAGATACTTCTGGGAGGCTCAAATACAGAATGGACAAAAGGACACCCACTCAACTTGTTAGAAATTATCCTTTACCATCTGTACTGCAGTATGCATTCAACAATGAAAAGTCATTATTTGAGGCTTTGAAATTAATACCAGTGTCAAAAATTAACGCCCTTTAGTTGCTGTACCAGCAGCTACCACCAAATCTTAGGAATATACTTTAGAGATGACATTTAAAATCTGCTTTTTCAGAAAAGAAAAAGTCCCACTCAAGACTGACTGCCAAGAACTTGCAATTCAAACTTCCTTAAGCCCAGACATCATAACACCCAGGAGATTTTAGACCGTTCAAGCTATATGAAAGAAGCCAGAATGAGCAAACCAACCATAGCCTTTTCTAATACTTAAAGAGTGTTCTACACCAAATACTCTTTTTAAAATAAAAGATAAATTATTTGTAAAAATACACAAATATTTAAACACACGTATTACCAAAGCACCAGCTCTCTATTATTTCCCAACCCAGAAATTCATGGGGAAATATACTATAAGAACCATATGAAAGATGCCTAAATAAGCCACTATTAGAGGCCAGAAACATCACCAAGACAACCAAAAGCTGAGATATTCTTAAGGTACTTAATTAACCTGCAGCTATTTAACAGGAGAAATGATGTTAAGGTAGTCACTTCTAAGACAGCTTAAAACCAGCTTTGACTTGGTCTTCAGTTTATGGTAAGTTAAGAGATTTTGTTACCTGAACACAGGGTCTTCCAGTACAAAAGTAGAAAGGACAGCTCCCAGCCAAGATCAGAAAGACTCTTGAATCAATTGGAAGTAACTTAGAGGTGTATCACATGTTGTGATTCATTTAACAATAATTAGAACCAAAGCAAAATATACAGGGTAGAACATAAGATCAATTCCTTGGCTGAGAAGTTGTTAAACAGTCAAATCCAAGGATTTAAAATACTGAGAAGTCTTGCTTCTCAGGAGATCATAGTAAAGAGGTGAACCATATTTTCCTGACCACATCATTTCCAAAAGTCACCAATTCCCTTAACATCCATTAACACTCACAGAACAAATTAACGCTCTACAGGCATTATTCCATCATTAGTCACATTTTGCTTTCTCCTGCACTTGATCCAAAGGAAGTAAAGAGAACATGGTAATCAGTTACTGGAGCAAGTCCTGCGCCCCACTACTTTCCATTTCCTCTCTTTTCCATCTCCTCTGTCTTCTCTGCTCAACCTCCCTTTACTATGATGTTGCTTCCTCTTTTCCTTTCTGTCTCACACCCAGATCTCCTTTACTTTCTCCACCAAGTATCCTCATTCCGCCCTCTGATCCCTTGAACTCTTCTTCCACCTACAATTTTCTTCTGCCCCCTCCTACGACATCTCGGTCCAGACCTCCTGTGGCCAGCCGTCCCCTTCTTCCTCACCTCCTGACCGCTCATTCCCCTGAATTCCCTTCCAGTTGCCTGGTTCTCACCTCTCTGTCCCTTGTGTCCTCTGTCCCTTTACTTCACATCCCTCTCATTGCCCCATCCCTCATTTCCCCCTTCACATTTCCTTCCTCTCCTGTCTTTTAATCCATTTGCACGTCCACTATCCCCTTCTCTCTCTACACGAGATTTCCTGCGTCTTCCCCCCAACACATTTTGTCCCTCAAAGACCCCTCCCTGTCAGTCTGCAAACCCTCTCGTTCCCCCAATACCCCTAGTCCTTGTTCCTCTGTTCCCCTTCCCCTTCCTTTGCCCCCAAGTTACCCCTTCGCCCTAGCCTCACGTTCCCGCTCGCCCCTCTCCCTCAAACGCCCTCGCCCCTCTCAGTGCCCCCGCCACCTTGCAGTCCCCGGGATCTCCTCTCCCGGGCTCCCAAGCGCCCCCCGCCCTCTCCCCGTCCCCTCGTACCCGCCCCCCAATTCTCTCCCCGGTCCCGGGCCGCGGCCCCTCCCTCACCGATGGTGGAGATGAAGGTGGTGTTGAAGGCGTCCTCTGAGAAGCGGAACAGGAGGCAGGTCTTGCCCACCCCCGAGTCGCCGATCAGCAGCAGCTTGAAGAGATAATCGTACGTCTTCGCCATCTTCTCGCTCCGGCCCTCTGACCGCGGAGCCAGAAGAGGCAGTGGAGAGAAGCTAGGAGGGGGCCGCGGGCGAGGGGGCGTGCCCGCCAATCCGCCGCTGCTCGCTCCGCCCCGCGCCCCGCCCCTCCTCTCAGAGAAGGCCTGCGCGCCCCTCCCCGTGAGGCCAATCCGCGAGGGCTTCGTCATCACCGCCCGCGCCCCGGGGCTTCATGGGACTTGTAGTTCCTCCGGGGAGCCTCGGGCGTGCCCCGCGCGGACTGTCCAGGCGGCTCCAGCGGATAAAAGACCTGCTATGGGCGGGGTGACAGGGTGGAGGCGTTTCCACCCGAGCTGGGAAGGGACGCCCCGTTTCGAACTCTGCTGGTCGAGCCGCCGGAACTTAACTTTGTTATTTCTTTGTGTGCGGGCGCCTTCCAAATCCAGGACCTCAGAATCAGAGCCCCGTAGTTCCCGCATCTCTTCCGCCGAGACCTGGAGCAGAGATGCTTTCTTTCCTTGGCGCTGCTGTGGCGCAGCCTACGGGTTATCTGCAGAGTGCATTATCCAGCTTCTCCCCCAGGCCATGCCCAGAACCACTATAACCCCCCGCCGGCAGCCCCTCAGTCACAGAGCTGAGAAAGAATGGTTACCATGCTAACTCGAACCTCACTCGTGCCCCCTTCTTCAAGCCACACAGACCAGAGCCAAATACGATGAGTATTTAGAGAATCTGCTACGCTGATCTCTCCTCGCAGGAGGATGGATTTTTAAATCTGGGAAACCTTGTGCTACAGGTCTGTGCCCCATAAAACTGCAAGCGTCCTGTGAGGTGGGAACCGGGCCACGGGAATTTAGAGAGTAAGATTTGAATTTAGTCTCGGGTTTGCTGCATAACCGCTGTGACAAGTCACGCAAACACGGTACTTTTCAGTTTTCTCATCTGTAAAATGGATATGAAACAAGATACTTCATAGGGTTCTAGTGAAACTTAAATACTAAATGTGGAAGTTCTTTGAAACCCATAAGGCACTGCTAGCATTGATGGTAATATTCATTAGTCTTCAGTAGGCTCTCACTTAACTGATGACGAATATAGGGGGAAACAGTATTCTGTTATACTCAAGTTAATCCTTTATTATTTATTGTCTTAGGCTAATTCTTTGTTTTGTGGGTGTATTGTTCAGTCCCCTTTCATTTGCTAGTGGCAGAAACCCAACCGGATTAGCTGTTGTGAAAAGGGAGTTGACTGGTTCAGGTAATGTGGAAGCAAAAGGCTAAGGAGGTGTGGGACCAGGAGTCCACCCTGCCAGGGCTCTCTGTCTCTCATCTGTTGTTCTCCCTTGGAAGTTTTAATTTCTAATATGTCAAATACGGACAGATAAAACCCACATAAACAAAAGCTTCTTGGAGTCTTCAATAATTTTTAAGAGGATAACGGGGTCTTGAAACCAAAATATTTAAGAACCACTGGTCCAGACATTTACCATTTATCTTAGCTATAAGGAAACACCTTCTGGAAGGCTAGAGGTTATTAAGGGAACCAGTGGACTCCACCATTAGTGGAATAAGAAAAGAAAAAAAAACGTGGACAGTTAGTTGAACAAGCCAGTAGGCTTTTTAAGACACATACTGTGTGCCTTGTGACTTTATGAACAGTACCACTGATAATCCATTCTCGGTCGCATTGTGGCAGAAGACTTAGTTAGCGCTGGAATTGGCCTTCATTTTCTATGTGGGTAAAAGATGAAATGCATCATCATTAACTTATTGATTATACAGTAGCCAGAGGGCTGCTGCTGCTGCTGCTTACCGAATGTCTCATTCCTAGAGTCCACTAGATAGGAACAAAGCTCTAATAAGGTCAAAGTCACAGTGTCTGCCCCTAATGAAGAAGGATTCTGCTCTCTGGCACAGGCTGAGTCTCCTTGCCCAAGCCAGTCTTTGAGCAAGCCTCTGAACGTGACTTCAGCCATGGTCTGAACAGTGTGGATTGTTCTATACCTTCCTCCTCATTCCTGGAAAAGAAGGGGGAAAAATTCCGCAAAGACGAGTGAAATTTCTTTCTTTTTAAAAATGTATATTTATGGCTGGGCACGGTGGCTCACGCCTATAATCCCAGCACTTTGAGAGGCTGAGGCGGGCGGATCACGAGGTCAGGATATCGAGACCATCCTGGCTAACACGGTGAAACCCGTCTATACTAAAAACACAAAAAATTAGCCGGGTGTGGTGGCGCGCGTCTCTAGTCCCAGCTACTCAGGAGGCTGAGGCAGGAGAATGGCGTGAACCTGGGAGGCGGAGCCGAGATCATGCCACTGCACTCCAGCCAGGGCGACACAGCGAGACTCCCTCTCAAAAAAAAGAAAAAAAGTATATTTATTAAAATCATGTTTAGTCCCACTGTCTGTATGCAACTATTATCATTCTCTTTCTATATGAATCAAAATGTAGAAATAAGAATGTAGAATAAAAATGATATGGTAAAGAACTTAAGTTCAAAAGAGAAACTAGCATTAGGAATTTTAAAGTCCCTAAATTTTCTTAGGGGAATTTTGTTAATTGGTGGGAATTTTAAAAAATAATAATGTTGTCTTATTTTCACTTCCCCAGTTTTTCTCTGCTACCAAGTATATATAATATTGGGACTTTCTAGCTGGTAAGTTTGCGCACCACTGTTGAACCATTCAAGCATTTTGACATATTGATACTACTTCAAAAAGAATTAGTTTTTTTTCTCTTACACATTATTCATTTTCATATTTTGTGCAACAATGTTATTTAGATATCAGAGTCTGGTAATAGTAACTGAGTACTCTTGAATGAAGGCATTTTGCTCAAAGGACTGGACATTAAGTGTATTTGTAGCACTACAGCTACCTAAGGTAGCAGGTTGCTGGTTGCCACTGTTCCTTCTTTCTCTGAGAGCTATCAGTGGACCCCGTTTTAAACTCCAAGTTACTATGCTCTGAGTGAACCACATCAATACTTTCTGTCAGTTTCCCAAGCCCACCCTATAAATACTACATGACTGCAGAGCACTAGGCAGACCAGCACATTCAATTTGATTTAGCGAATGTTTATTGAAGCCTTCTATAGGGTTAACATTGTACATGACAGTTTGACTACAGTAATCTAGATGTCCAAGGAGTCTACCTGCTGTGAATTTTGTCAGACCAACACTCTTTCTGCTTTTGGAAAGCCACTCCTCTTTCTAATGGTGACTGTGAATCATGTCACTTCACTGCATATGCCACAGAGGTGGGCATATGACCTAGGCTGCGTCAATCTGAGTTCTTCCCTGTGAACTTTCTAAGGAAATGGGTTATTGCTGAAAGGAGGTCTGTTTGGTATGAGGTCTGTGTGAGCTTTTGGCTGGTTTTGATCAAAGTTTTCCTTCATTTTCCTGTGTTCTCTTGTTCCTGCTCTCCTCTGCGTTTACTTTGTCCTCAGGCTAACTTTCCTCATGGTAGCAAGCAAGACTGCCATGTTGCACAATGCCAAAGGCATGATTCACTCTCCACAGTAATGTATTCATCTTAGGGGTCCACTCCCAAGATTCCACAAACATAGTCTTGAGGGTCTGTGTGTTCTCTAAGCAAATTTTCAAAATAATTTAAGAATTATTAAACTGGTTTAAGTTGCTCCGTGACACTTGAGAGCAAGAAATGTCACCTTTCTTAATTGCTTTAATGAAATTAAATTTGACTGAGACTCCTGCTTATCAAAGGCTGGCAAAACCAATATCAGGTTTTTATTGTTTTTGAGAAAGAGTTTCACTCTTGTTGCCCAGGCTGGAGTGCAATGGCACAATCTCAACTCACTGTGACCTCTGCCTCCTGGGTTCAAGCAATTCCTCTGCCTCAGCCTCCCAAGTAGCTAGGATTACAGATGCCCATCACCATTTTATATATATATATATTTTATATTTTTAGTAGAGACGGAGTTTTATTTTTATATTTTTATATATTTTTTTATATTTTTATATTTTTCATATTTTTAGTAGAGACGGAGTTTCACCATGTTGGCCAGGTTGATCTCGAACTCCTGACCTCAGGTGATCCACCCACCTTGGCCTCCCAAAGTCCTGGGATTACAGGCATGAGCCACCACGCCCGGCCCAATATCAGTTATTATTGGGACTTTTCCTCTCCTTAATTGTATCTTATAAGAATCCAGGAGCTTACATGGTCCTGAAAAATTAAAGGCAAAGCAGCCTCTGGGAATCAGTGTGTACCCATCTCGGTTGACACTTCTGCCCAGCCACTCTTAGGTTCTGGCCCTCTGCCATCTGTTAAGCACAGCTGTCCCGGTGGGCTACAAAGATGTCCTTTATGGTGATTATCTTCACTGACTGATGACTCAGCTGTTGAATAAGTTCTCTCTCTGTTATTGAATGGTTTGTGTGCTTCTTTGTCTGCTCCCTTAAAAGTTGAGCTCTTTGAGGAAAGAGACTGCTAAGGTATTGCTGCATCCCCAGCATGCTTTATACATAGTAGGCACTCAAGGTGTTGAATGAACAAATGAATAAAGATCTGACTGGCATCTCAGCAGTCTAGCTAATTTTAAAACATCTGGACACCTTTAGTTTGTGATTTGCTATAATAGGTGTTTGAGACCTCACTAATACCTTTCTATTTGTACTCTACCTTGTATTTATATGTTATTCATTCGGTAAGTACACTATTCATTGTTGTGTTTAAGAAATCAGCATAATTATATATTATTTTTCTAGTTTGTCAAGATCACACTGAATGATAAGCCCTTAAAAACACCAATTTTTCATATTACCTGTGTGTCATAAAGAAAATGCTATTTAGTGATACTCCAGTGTATAATTCTACAATTATCCTAATCAGAGGGACAAACTGTACCCTTTCTACTCACTGATACTTCCTGAGCAATCACTGGGTGAAAAATGTCCACGCAAACATTCATTAAGTTCACAGTTTGAAACCAGCTTAGCAAGGCCACCTGGAGGATACAAAAAGATGTCTCATGTGGTCCTTGCCCTCAGTTTGCTCCCAGCTAATTGAGGGGAGAGCCCACAAGTGAAAAATTCAATGGTAAATGTAAGGCTTGTACACACTGTATTTATCTTGATAGGTCAAGATAAGTTGTCCATTCTGACTGGTTGGCTTTTCATTCGGATTAGTGGGGCATCCATTCTAATTGGTTGGGTGTTGATTTTGATTATTCAAGCATCCATTCTGATTGGCCAGGCTTCCAATCTGCTTGGTCAAGTGTTCCTGCCAAACTGATTGTTACATATTATGCATACCACCACTGGATGTAGAAGTTAAATAAAAGTGAGAGATTATGTACATTCTACATAATGTGGAATCAGTGGGAGCCCTGAGCTTGTTTTCCTGCAACTAGATGGTCCCATCTAGGGGTGATACGAGACAATGACAGACCATCAAGCATTAGATTCTTTTTTTTTTTTTCTTTTTGGGATAGAGTCTCACTCTGTCACCCAGGCTGGAGTGCGGTGGCATGATCTAGGCTCCCTGGAACCTCCACTCCCCAGGTTCAAGCGATTCTCCTGCCTCAGCCTCCTGAGTAGCTGGGATTACAGGCGCACACCACCATGCCTGGCTAATTTTTGTGTTTTTAGTAGAGATGGGGTTTCACCGTGTTGGCCAAGCTGGTCCCCAACTGCTGACTTCAGGTGATCCGCCCGTCTTGGGCTCCCAAAGTGCTGGGATTACATTGTGAGCCACTGCGCCCGGCCTAGGCATCAGATTCTCATAAGGAGTGTGCAGCCTAGATCTCTTGCACACACAGTTCACAATGGGGTTCGTGCTCCTCTGAGAACGTAGTGCCACCTCTGTTGGAACAGGAGGCGGAGCACAGGTGGTAATGCTTGCTCACCTTCTGATCACCTCCTGCTGTGTAGCCCAGTTCCTAACAGGCCGCTGACTGGAAACGGCCCACTGCCTTGGGGGTTGAGGACTCCTGCACCCAAGGGTGGTTTGGAAGGAATTCATTCTAATACCTTTTATATTATTTCTTTCTCTGATAATAAAGTTGCTGACAATAAAATATTAGTAAAATTCATTCATTTCATTAAGCTAGGCATTGTTATTTTGTGGGATTTTGTGTAAAGTAAGACGTGCAATAAGGACTATGCATTTTGGGTAGAGCTTCTTGTAAACTTGAGTTTTTTGGTTTTGTTTTTTTTTTTTAAGTCTCTTGGGGCCAACTTTAAATGGACTCTTATCCAATGGCAAAGTCAAGACATGCTGAAACTCACAATCAGCATCACAACAGGTATTGGGATGCTTATGGTAGTAAATAACAGAATACTACATGACCTAAATAAAAATACTTAAGTAAACCATAAAAATATTTAACCCTAAACTAAAATTATCAGATATAGGCCTAGTGACAGGTGAGGCTTAATCCAGTAGCTCAAATTACATGCCCAGTTCCTGGTTTCTCTCTGTCAGCATCTTAGCAACACATCTTCGAAATAGCACTTATTTCAATAGGCTAGCCCCAGGTGGTTGCAAAATGTCTTCCTGAAACTGGTGGGGCTCCTCGCTTCCATATTCACACAGAGCAGAATGTAGAGAATCCTTTTCCCCAAGAGTTCAACTAAATACCCAGGAATTGAGTTCCATGGGCCTTGACTGCCCTTCCCTGAACCTATCCAGGGCCCAAGAGAGTGGCCTCGGTCAACTGATGTAAGCCACTGGGACTGGGTGTAGAGTCAGCCTCACCCTAAACACAGGGTTCTCTTCGTGAAGACTGGAGAAGATAAGGCTGGGAAACCAACAAATGAGCACCATCTGTGTTTGCGTGTCAGATGCACATGGATATCTGTTTGCTTGTTTTTGAGACTGAGTCTCATTGTATTACCCAGGCTGGAGTGCAGTGGCGCGATCTCGGCTCTCTGTAACCTCTGTCTCCTGGGTTCAAGCAATTCTCGTGCCTCAGCCTCCTGAGCAGCTGGAATTTCAGGCACACGCCACCACACCTGACTAATTTTTGTACTTTCAGTAGAGACAGAGTTTCACCATATTCGTCAAGCTGGTCTCAAACTCCTGACCTCTGATGATCTGCCCACCTTGGCCACCCAAAGTGCTGGGGTTACAGGTGTGAGCCACCATGCCTGCCTATCACGTGGATATTTGTGTCAAGTACTACCAAGTGATGGATTACATTGGAGAAATCACAGAAATGAATCCAGAAAAAGTGTGATTTGTCATTCTCTAAACAGATGGGTTGATGCTTAACTGGGAAGAAGGAAATATGGTCTCCTTGAGGAGGGAATGGGTAGCCCAAAGCCAGAATTAACCAAAGCACTTCGACACCTGGTCCCTTTTCTGCCCTACTTCAGGAATCAGCTAAGGGTATAAGGCCCATTTTGGCAGCAAAGAGTTTAAAATGGGCTTTATACCCTTAAATGGCTCCCGAAGCAAACTTTCTGATTTTTCTATCGGGCTCTGACTAATCTGTCCTGGAACTTTGTAATTGTAAAAAGGACTGAACTCAGCATCAGATGACCTGAGTTCTGTTTCCCGTCTGCCACTAACTAGTTCTGTGACCTTAAACAAGCACAGCCTTTCTGTGCCTCAGTTTCCTTAACTGTAAAAATGGGAGGAGCTGAATGACATCATCCATTCCCATCTGTAAAATCCTTTGAACTCTTGAATCCAGGCCTCCATAACAGATATCCTGAGACCTGGAAGTTCTGGTCTTTCACACAATAGTCTCCTGAGCCACCCAAACACCCTGGTGAATCGGGGGATTTATCAGCAACGTCAGAGGCCTTGTGAGTCCCATTGAGGCCATGTAGGGTGTGCAGCTGGGAAAGGAGCCCAAGACACCTAGTTCCTTGTTCTGAACAACATTCGATTCACCCTTATGACTCAGTTATCAGTGCTTCTCTCTTTCCAAGGAGCACAAAGTTTCAGTCCTGAGATAGCAACAGTGATTTATTGGGTAGCCAAACTACTGGGTTAAGAGAAAAATGAAATTCTGCTTTGTATTTTGAGCCAACTCCAATCAGATTTCTGCCTGCAATTGCTACTTAATATGAATAATCATAATCATTTCCCGAATAACCTTAAGCATAGACATCTATATATAAATAATTTATATATATATATATATATATATATATATATATATATATATATTTAGAAGCAGGGTCTCACAATGTTCCATAGGCTGGAGTACAGTGGCTATTCACGGGCATAATCACAGCTCACTGTAACCTCAAACTCCTGAGCTCAAGTGATCCTCCTGCCTCGGCCTCCCGAGTAGCTAGGACTACAGGTGCACACTACTGCGCCTGGCTCTGACTTTTTTTTTTTTTTCTAGTTTAACAATAGCAAGGGCTTATAAACAGAGTTAATCACGGAACATGTTGAATTGCTCCAGAACCTGTGATAAAACACCACACGCTGAATTGCTCCAGAACCTGTGATAAAACACCCTGTCCCTTTGTGAAATTCCTTGCTCTCACTGGTTTAGACAGAACTGAAGAGTTAATATGAAATCAAGCAAGACTCTTTGATTATTCACTTTTAAAATTACAAGGATAAATGATGATGATAACCTGATAGAATGCTGAATAAATAAGGCTGAATAGGTGATTCCTTTGGGCCAGGTTGAATATTCAGATTAAGAGAAACCGAGAATGAAATCCCAATCACGTTGTAATTTCCCACCTACCGCTTTCTGAAACTCAAGTAGCTATATGGTCTAATTAGGCTGTTTGGGGGATTATCACATTTTATTTCTGCAATGAAAGGCATCATTCGGGGTTTAATATTTATTGAGGCTTTTATGAAACAGAGAGGTTTCCATATGTCTCTAGAGCAAAACATTTGTGTTTGCCATCTGCTACTCAAGAGTAGTTTTGTAGAAAAAGAATGCAAATTGCTTGCTTCTTTAATTACTTTGGGGCTGGGCTATACTATAGTTGGGACTGCGGAATGGCCAGTGGAATTAACTGCTGGGAGAATACCGTTGTTTACTCAGGCACCAACTTAAAGAATTCTTTACAAGCAAACTGCATAAAAAGAGATTAAAGCCTAAAATTATTTTCGTTCTTTTAACTCAAGGCAAAGACCAAGTGAAGAGATGTGTGAGATTTTTTTCGAGCTGGCAAAAAGGTGACCCTATCTAGGAGACAAGGCTTTAAGGTCAGTAGAGTATCAGTTCTCTTTTTCAAGACTGACACCAACTGAATCTGTGACTCATACTTAGTACTTAAAAAAAAAGGATCTCCTTGAGCTCAGTATCAAAAAAAGTAATTTACTTTTCATCACCAGGAGCTAATTACCTGGGCTCTGGACTCCATACTGTTTGTTTCCCCTTTCCCTCTTCTCACTGGCTTCTCGAACTGTGCATAAGTCTCTATTCAATAACACCTTCACTAGCTTGTAGATAGTCATCATTAGAAAATATAGTATTTCTAATCGCTTTTGCTTAATCAGGAGTCATTTCAACCAACAGGGCTCACCGAAAAGTAGAAACTCTGGGGCTTAGGAATTGTCTGTGGATTTCAATTGCTGATGCTTTTTCTAGCTTTCCTCACAGTAAAATTTTATTCATCAAGGTTATGAGAATACAGAATGTAAGAAATTGACAGATGAAAGGGACCTAGTCTGCCCGCTGACTAACTGAGATCCTTGATAGCTTATCTAACCTCAATGGACCTCTGACTTCTAAGATTACTTCTTGCTTTAAGAGGCCATAAAAACCTGCCGGGCGCGGTGACTCACGCCTGTAATCCCAGCACTTTGGGAGGCCAAGGCAGGCGGATCACGAGTTCAGGAGATTGAGACCATCCTGACCAACATGGTGAAACTCCGTCTCTACTAAAAATACAAAAATTAGCTGGGCGTGGTGTAATCCCAGCTACTCGGGAGGCTGAGGCAGGAGAATCGCTTGAACCAGGGAGTCGGAGATTGCAGTGAGCTGAGGTCGCACCATTGCACTCCAGCCTGGGCAACAGAGCAAGACTCCTTCTCAAAAAAAAAGAGGCCATAAAAACCAATGGCGGACGGGCGGATCACGAGGTCAAGAGATCGAGACCATCCTGGCTAACACGGTGAAACCCCGTCTCTACTAAAAAATACAAAAAACTAGCCGGGCGAGGTGGCGGGCGCCTGTAGTCCCAGCTACTCGGGAGGCTGAGGCAGGAGAATGGCGTAAACCGGCGGGCGGAGCTTGCAGTGAGCTGAGATCCGGCCACTGCACTCCAGCCCCGGCGACAGAGCGAGACTCCGTCTCAAAAAAAAAAAAACCCATGGCGGCCGTGCGCGGTGGCTCAAGCCTGTAATCCCAGCACTTTGGGAGGCCGAGGCGGGCAGATCACGAGGTCAGGAGTTTGACACCAGCCTGGCGAATAGGGCGAAACCCCGTCTCTCCTAAAAATACAAAAATTAGCCGGGCGTGGTGGCGGGCGCCTGTAATCCCAGCTACTCGGGAGGCTGAGGCAGGAGAATTGCTTGAACCCAGAGGCGGAGGTTGCAATGAGCCGAGATTGCGCCACTGCACTCCAGCCTGGTGACAGGGCGAAACTCCATCTTGAGAAAAAACAAAACAAAAAACCAATGACTATACAGATGTATTCCAGGGTTTCTCAAAATGTGTACCTCAGAACACTAAGTGAGTCAGCAGGTGCTAGTAGGTGACACAAGAAGAAAAGATTTCAGGGCTAAGCGTTTTGAGAAATGCTGCTATCAGTTGTTTAGACGGTGCAGCTTCTCTGACATCAGTGTGCAGAGGAGCAGCTGTGAGTCTCCACGGCAAGGTGTGGCACACGGTTTTCCCCACACTCCAGTCTGATGGCGCATCTTATGGGGCTTGTGTCCTGCAGACTGTATGGTAGGAAACTGATTTAATCTAAACCTTTTTTTTTTTTTTTTTTTTTTTTTTTTGAGACGGAATCTTACTCTGTCGCCCAGGCTGGAGTGCAGTGGTGAGATCTCGGCTCACTGCAGCCTATGCCTCACGGGTTCCAGCGATTCTCCTGCCTCAGCCTCCGGAGTAGCTGGGACTACAGGCGCCCGCCACCATGCCTGGCTAATTTTTTGTATTTTTAGTAGAGACGGTGTTTCACCATATTGGTCGGGCTGGTCTCAAACTCCTGACTTCAGGTGATCCACCCGCCCCGGCCTCCTAAAGTGCTGGGATTACAGACGTGAGCCACCACACTCGGCCCTTATTTTCTTATTTATTTATTTATTTATTTATTTTTGAGACAGGGTTTCTCTCTGTCACCCAGCCTGGAGTGCGGTGGCACGATCTTGGCTCACTGCAACCTCTACTTCCCAGGGTCAAGGCATCCACCCGCCTCAGCTCAAGGCATCCACCCGCCTCACCTCAAGGCATCCACCCGCCTCAGCTCAAGGCATCCACCCGCCTCACCTCAAGGCATCCTCCCGCCTCAGCTCAAGGCATCCTCCCGCCTCAGCTCAAGGTATCCTCCCGCCTCAGCTGGGACCACAGGCCCGCACCACCACGCGCAGCTAATTTTTATTTTTATTTTTTGGCAGAGACGGGGTTTCACCATGTTGCCCAGGCTGGTCTCAAACTCCTTGACTGAAGCGCTCTGCCCGCCTCGGGCTCGCAAAGTGCTGAGATTAGAGGCTAAGCCACCTCCCGCAACCTAACCCCCTAGTTTTAGATATGAAAACACTAAATAGCAAAGTTCTACTATCAAGTTGAAAATCAGCATGTTTACAGGAAGCTATGAGGAAAGACGGCAGCATCCATCTCCTGAATTCCTGACAGACTGGCCTGAGAACACCCGTCCCTGCCTCCCAGGTTTCTCCTGCGTCCCAGGGTAGTGCTCCCTGCTGCCGCCTCTGTCACTATCAGATCCACAGAAAGATCAGAGAAGAAGGTGGGGCGCTGTGATGTCTCTCTGTCCTCCACACCTGGGGAGACCGCTTCACGCTCAAGCTCTGGGGGACTGGCAGACGTTGTACTAACCTGAAATGAAAATCACCTTCTGTGCAGAAGCATATTTACCCAAAATTCTGAATGAACATTCTGTATATTGCGTTTTTGAGAAAAAGACTAATGTCAAGTAATTAAGCTAACATTGGCATTTTTTGTTTTGTCTTGTTCTGTATTTTGAACGAATTATAGGCTAGGTTAGAAGGTCAAATCACACCCAGGCTAATTTCCCACGTTGACATTTAAAGTGCTGTAAAAATGATCTGCACAATGAAATGCTTTTACAGAAAAATTATTTAAATTTCTTGAGGGCATGAATTATATTCACATTGTATCCCTAATGACTGACTAACACAGGCTTGGCATATATTAGCCACATAGTGACAAATATGTTTGCATTAATTAGTAAATTATAATCTACTGAGCAGGTTTTAATAAAATTAAATAATGGTAATAATACGCTCACAGCACTAATGGTATCCTACCTTTTCAGATTAATTGGCTTATCATGGTCAAGGACCATGAATTCTGGTTAAGGCTTATTAACAGAGGCTATTTAACAGTTTTCACTTGTAATCTCCTGGTTTCATAAACATGTTCTTTCAGGTGATAATAAATGAGATCATTTCTATATTTGACTTTTCAACACATACACACAGAATTGGAATGAGCTGGTAGTTATCAAGTCCTATCTTCCAGTCACTGAAGAATTCCCTGTTCAACCACTTGGTCTATGCTTAAACATCCCCATAGATAACGCACATAATAACAACCTTGAAGAAATGTGTGATCCTGGAGGGCCCTCTGAGTCATCAAAGAAGGATTAAGTCATGTTAGTAAATGATAGTTTGTGTTCTATAGTTTCATTCATTCAACAAAAACTCTTTCAGCACCTACAATATATAAATCAACTTGCTAGATACCATAAGAGGAATAAAGATGAAACTGACACAGACCACTCAATAAGAAACCTATGGCCTTCACAGGAGGTGGGACCCACACTTAAATAGTTAAAATACTAGGTAGAATTATGATATGCTGGTAATGTACTGTTGTGCTAGTTTATAGTTCTTTTTTTGTTTTTTTTTTTTTTGAGACAGAGTCTTACTCTGTCACCCAGGCTGGAGTGCAATGGTGCAATCTCCGCTCACTCCAACTTCTGCCTCCTGGGTTCAAGTGATTTTTCTGCCTCAACCTCCCAAGTAGCTGGGATTACAGGCACGTACCACCATGCCTGGCTAATTTTTTTTGTGGAGATGAGGTTTCACCATGTTGACCAGGCTGGTCTTGAACTCCTGACTTCCAGTGATCCACCCGCCTCGGCCTCCCAAAGTGCTGCGATTACAGGCGTGAACCACTGTGCCCAGCCTTATAGTTATTTCAAAACTAGTTTATATTTCTTTAGATACTGTTAGTCTATAATTAAGTGGATTACCCAGTGTATTAGAACACCTAATTCCCTAACTATTGTTGATAAATGGAAGGTTACAACACTCAGTATCAGTGACATCGGGTTTTACTAGCAATCATCAGCATCACCTAAGAGAGATGCTCTTGGGTGAACAATCCCAGCAAAGTCTTGCTGACCAGCATTGAGTCACCTCCTTTAGGAACAATATTATTGGAGAAAGTTGGAGGAACCCTTGTCTGAACCGAGAATCCAGAATTCAATGCTGTTAGCATTTAAACACACAACAACAAATTTGCATCAAAATAAACATTGTACACATTTCCTTACATCTTTTGCCTTGAGTATTTGGTGATGAAAATACTTTTTACATGTGGACATTTTTCCCTTAATATTAAATGTTGTAAATTATTATGCAAAACTGAGATATGGGTGAACAATAAGGAAACTCATAATTTTGGCTTCTTTGCATCTTAAAGCCAGGACTGTGATCATGACGCTGATTCTGAAGGAAATGATGTGGACAGAAGCTGTGTTGTCTGACAGCTCCTCACAACCTTGACTGACCCAAGCAACCCCCACAAAAAGCAATGCCCAGCGGTCCAGGGAGTCAAGCTTCTCTTCTTCCTCCCCCTTTGTCCATTCTGGGGAGGCAGCAGCAGTGGCACTGACCTTAGGATCACCCTCTAGAGTTTTGATGTCTGGTTTTGCGTGGGAGTGCAACCGTAGCAGTAAAATATTTACTTATGGAGCTCATTCATTCATTCTCTGGCTCTTATACCTACTGGAGATAATGCCTACTGCACAGTATAAGTAAGTTATTTATTGGAGGTAGCAGATAAAATATTGAAACAGCTCATGCCTCTGTGTTGTATAGTTGAGGTAGAAATAATAGTACCCAGATTCGTGCAGACTCTATTAACTCACACCTTTGGCTTATTTATTATTTGTCCAGATACGATTTGCTCTTAGGTCTTGGCAAGAGGGGCCTCTCCCCTGGGGCCCACTGTGTAGAGAGCCCTATGATACCCTTGTTCTCTTCTGGCCAGTCCTCTCCACTGGGCAAGGAGTTTACAGACAAAGTGGATTTACTCACCCAGAGCCATGCCATCTTTTTAGGCTACATTCCAGGTACCCAGAACTCAGGATTCCCTGCCAATGGCCCTGCTTCCAGGATTGGTATGGACCTCATCTCCTTTTCCTTCCTTCCTTCCTGCCTGCCTGCCTTCCTGCCTGCCTGCCTTCCTTCCTTCCTTCCTTCCTTCCTTCCTTCCTTCCTTCCTTCCTTCCTTCCTTCCCTCCTTCCTTCCTTCCTTCCTTTCTTTTTTTAAATTTTTTTTGGAGATGGAGTCTCACTCTGTCACCCAGGCTGGAGTGCAGTGGTGTAATCTTGGCTCACTGCAACCTCTGCCTCCCGGATTCAAGCAATTCTCCTGCCTCAACCTCCCAAGTAGCTTGGATTACAGATTACAGACACACATGGCCACGCCCAGCTAATTTTTTGTATTTTAGTAGAGACAGGGTTTCACTGTGTTGCCCAGGCTGGTCTCAAATTCCTGAGCTGAGGCAATCCACTCGCCTCGGCCTCCCAAAGTGCTAGGATTACGGGCATGAGCCACTGCGCTCGGCCCTTTCTTTTTTGAAACAGAATCTTGCTTTGTTGCTTAAGCTGGAGTGCAGTGGTGCAATCTCAGCTCACTGGAAGCTCTGCCTCCAGGGTTCAAGCGACTCTCCTGCCTCAGCCTCTCGAGTGGTTGGGATTATAGGCGTCTACTACCATGCTCAGCTAATTTTTGTATTTTTAGTAAAGAGAGGGTTTCACCATGTTGGCCAGACTGGTCTCAAACTCCTGACCTCAAGTGAGCCTCCCAAAGTACTGGGATTACAGGTGTGAGCTACTGTACCCGGCCCTGATCTATACTGAGGGTGGACTGTACAATTGGGCCATAGGCCCAAGTGGCAACCAAAAGGGGGTGATGATATGGCCAGCGCTTGGACATATGGACTGGAATCCACATCCTGTGTGTGTGAGGCCCTTCATGATGTGGGCCCAATTTGAGGGGTGAAGGAAGGACACTGTTCTGGGCCAGGGCTGCTCTCCTGAGCCACCACGTTTTGGTATGGAGCTCTAAGGAGTTGAAATATTCTAAATTCAAACCAATTATCTGCATCATTATAAAGGTATATCTGTCAAGGTAGGAAACCTAAGTTTGTTAGCTTTGGCTAGAATTTTTAAATATTTAGACATATGATATGTAGGTTTTCGTTTTCATTCTTGCTCCAGGCCCCACAAAATGAGAAACCGGGCCTGTCCTTGGAATGTGTTTGATTTTCAGTTTGTTTAAAATTCTAATATAAAGGCTCTGGTAAGTGGTTGGAGTGTGGGTAATGGGTGGGCCACTTTGCCACCAGGTCAATCAGAGCATTGCTGCCAACCAGCGTTCCAACTACGTTCCAACATCCTTCTGCTCCCTGATCCAACAAGAGAAACTGTGTGTGTGCGCATGTGTATAATATCTACTGAAAATCAGGAAAACATGACATGGCTGCGCTCACATCGTCCAAACCTCACACTGATGTTCTGTTCTAGATCGCCACGGCTGCTCTGCCAAGCTCCTCTTCCCACTTGGCTTCCTTTAGCTGCTCGGAGTTAGGAGCGAGGCATTTTGAAGGCCTCCTCCAGGAGAAGAAGAATGAACTAGAAAGGGAATCATGCCAGGCTTCCCTGATTGAACCCCACTTCACTTCAGCAAATCCTTAAGCCTTTCTGTCTGTTTTGTCAGCTGTAAAATGAGCAGACTAATTCAGCTCTACCTCAGAGGGCAATGAGTGGCAGGTTTAATTAATGCTGATTGTGACGGGCTTTGTAATGTAAAGTTGTATATAAATGAAAAAGAGCTTTAGAGCCATTTTATCCAAAGTCAGCTAAGTTTGGAGTGCATCCTGCTTTCCACGGCTGTGGTTAAGCCTCTACGTTCTGATCACAGGCTGCTGCAGACAACAGAGGAGCAGGAAGGCACAGCCGGCTCACATTGCCTGAACAGAAAGCAGGGCTTAGCAGTGGCAGTGGGGGGCAGAGCATGTAATCAACGCACGTCTCAGATGTCTGCATGGCAGGCAGCACCAAAATTCACTGGGTCCAGCTGGTGGCAGATGATGGGCTGGTTTTTGCAATCAAAGTGCAAAGAACAAGGTGTATCCATTTATTCCTGGGACTATTTTGGAGAGATCCTTGAGATCTAAAGTGTCACACAGAGGGAAGAGCTCTTTCCGAAGATCTCCTCTGCGGGTCTTCCTATCATCCCTGCCAGGGTTTGCTGGCTGACAGCTCATGATAGGAGTCTTTTCTTCAGGGACAGTGCTTCCCGAGAACACGCTACAAGGCTCAGGCCTGTCTAGGATCCATTCCTTCCTTCCTTTAAAGTCTTGTGTCTTTCCTACTTCACTTAAAGGTATGGTGATATGGTTTGGATTTGTGTCCCTGCTGAAATCTCATGTGTGAATTGTAATCCCCAGTGTTGGAGGAGAGGCCTGATGGGAGATGATTGGATCATGGGGGCAGTCTTCCCCTTTGCTGTTCTCATGATAGTGAGTTCTATGACATCTGGTTGTTTAAAAGTCTGTAACACCTCCCCCTTCGCTCTCTTCCTTCTGCTCCGGTCATGTAACACGTGCTAGGCCGGGCGCAGTGGCTCATGCCTGTAATCCTAGCACTTTGGGAGGCCAAGGCGGGCAGATCACGATGTCAGGAGATCGAGGCCATCCTGGCTAACACAGTGAAACCCCATCTCTACTAAAACTACAAAAAATTAGCCGGATGTGGTGGTGCGTGCCTGTAGTCCCAGCTACTCGGGAGGCTGAGGCAGGAGAATTGCTTGAACCCAGGAGGCGGAGGTTTCAGTGAGCCGAGATCGTGCCACTGTACTCCAGCCTGGGCAACAGTGCGAGCCTCCGTCTCAAAAACAAAAACAAACAAACAAACAAAAACGATGTGCCTGCTTTCGCTTCGCCTTCCACCATGATTGTAAGTTGCCTGAGGCCTCCACAGCCATGCCTCCTTTACAGCCTGTGGAACTGTGAGTCAAACCTCTTTTTTTTAAAATAAATTACCCAGTCTCAGGTAGTTCTTTATACCAATGTGAGAACAGACTAATATACATGGCTACCTAACTTAGCAGAAGTCATAGTGGTCCCACTGAGGATCACACCTGGGAACGGTTGGTTACTGTGGCTAACATGGGATTTCTGTCTCTCACACGATTCATCTAGCAACATTCACCTGCAGCAAATCCTAACTTGTATATGCTTAGTGGACATGACCACTCCTTCCCTTAATCTCCTAGAGCCCTGTGTCTAGGATGACAGATCATATTCAGTATTGTGGTATAATTATGCTTATACAGGCTCTTCCTCATATTAGATGACCTTGAACTCCTCGAAAACCCCAAGAGGGTCTTAAGCATTTTTATATTGCCCTTGACCTCAGTACTTCTTTATAGGAAACATAAAAGACACTTGTGCAAATGCACTGGAAATAAAAAGACGTAATGAGTGATGAAAATGATAGGAAAGCCTAATGTCCATGAAGGAGCTTTGTTTTCAAAATTAAAAAAAAAAAAATCTTGTTGGAAGATCTAGATATATTATATTCATAAGGATTAAAGGTCTTCAGCTTCAGTCAGACTTAGGTTTATAGCTTGGTTCTGAGAACTTAGGAATGGTACTTAACTATCTCTGTGCCTCAGTTTCCTCATGTGTAAAATGGGGATAATATTACTATCTACCTCATAGGGATGTTGGAAAGATCAAATTAGATAATCCATGTGAAGAGTGCCTAGCATGGTGCCTGGCACAAAATCAGTGCTCAGGTGATATCATCATCATCATCACCACCACAACCACTATCAGAGATTGTGGGGGAAGGAGTCTTAGCTGCTCCTCAAGGCTCACAGTATAGCTTTTGGATTTAACAATGTGCCCCATAGTTCCCTTAATGGCACCTGATAAATCAGAAGCAGGAATCCACTTAGGTAAGAACCTCTAGATTTTCTGCTTCTTGCCCCTAATTTCAGATTTTCTTCTTTGGCCACTTGAAGAAGTGTGAATAAGATAGTTCTCATTTAGACATAATGTGAGGGCTGTTTAAAATGAATTACTTGTATATTATGCATAGTAATTTTGTTGGTTGTAAAATATACTGTTAGACACACGTAGATCCTTGTAAACTGACTCACTTCCAATGTACTTGGCATGTCTTTAGTTTAAATGGTTTCTCCCCTCAACATGTGGTCCCCAGATTTGATTATTCCATATGAAAAAATGTTTTTGTTGGCCGGGTGCGGTGACTCATGCCTTTAATCCCAGCACTTTGGGAGGCTGAGGCAGGCAGATCAACCTGAGGTCAGGAGTTCGAAACCAGCCTGACCAATGTGGAGAAACCCCATCTCTACTAAAAGTGTGGTGGCTACTCAGGAGGCTGAGGGAGGAGAATCGCTTGAACCTGGGAGGCGGAGGTTGCAGTGAGCTGAGATCGCGCCATCGCACTCCAGCCTGGGCAACAAGAGCGAAACTCTGTCTCAAAAAAAAAAAAAAAAGAGAGAGAGAGAAAAGAAAAAATGTTTTTGTTGTAGACATTCACCACCAGTTTGCTGAAGTTTGTGGAGAAAATGTTTTCAGTTAACAAATGATGTCCCATTAATGCTGGGAGTTTGAGGGAGAAGGCAGGCAGCCTGGAGGGGAGGGCGCAGAGCCACCAGCTGTGGTGCCAAAGGCAGCAGAGACGCCTGGAGGGAGTGGGCACCTTTAAGGTCTTCTGTTCGGTCTGTGCCTCCTTTCCTCAAAGTTGCCCCCAGCCTCCTTCCATAGGTGTGGCCCCAGCAGTCACTATCTCCTCAAGTGGCCCTGCAGCTCTACCACAGATGACCAGGGTAGACACTCCTGACCCAAGCTGAGACAACCAGATTCTCTCTCCAGGGCACCTGGAATTAGGACACAGGCCTCTGGTCAGTCTCAGTTGGCCCTGGAACTAGGACAGCTTATAATGGGGGGCTGGCCTGGCCATTTTCACTATGTACTATGGAACTGGGCTGTGCAGAAAGGAGACTGACACAGTGTCAGGGAGAAAGAGAGATGAGAAACCAGGTCACCCCAAGAGAAAAAAGGAGGTGGCAAGAGTATGGCTGTCTCCATTCGCAGTGGCCTCTCAGGGCTTTGTTCCCACCCCATGAGGCCCAGCTGCCCTTCCTGCCCTGGCCCATGCCCAGCACACTCTGCATTTTAGCTCAGGCAAGTGTGAGATATCTCTGTTACTGGAAACCCAAGGAGCCTTGGCTAAGTCCATGGGCTGGCAGGGAGAGAGGCTTAGCCAGAGATTTTGGTTGCACAGAAAGGGTCTGCCTGTTCACACCTACCCTGCTAGTCCCATCACACTCAACTTGCCCGTCTAAATCAGACATGCACAGATAATTTTTACTGATGATAATATTAAATGTAACAGATTCACACTTATCCCTAAAATAATGTTTTCTCCTAGTCACTTCCTGATATACCTTCTTGTGTTGTAGGAAAGTGGATGGATGGCATTATAGATGGCATACCCAGAATGAAACAGGATTGGCACTGGTCTTGCCAATTCCCCTGACAATCGGTCAGTTCCATTGCTGGGGCATTTGATACTCATCTGTAGCTTTGGCCCTGCCCCGGGTTCACATGCAAATCCTCTGTCTAGATGGAGGGCTTTAAGAAGCCCTGTCTCAGTGGTTCAGGAGACACAGTTTACTCTGTGAGTTGTCCTGCATTTTTTTTTTTTTTTTTTTTTTGAGACAGAGTCTCGCTTTGTCACCCAGGCTGGAGTGTAGTGGCATGATTTTGACTCACTGCAACCTCGGCCTCCTGGATTCAAGCAATTCTCCTGCCTCAGCCTTCTACGTGTGCTACCACGCCCGGCTAATTTTTGTATTTTTCATAGAGATGGGGTTTTGCCATGTTGGTCAGGCTGGTCTGGAACTCCTGATCTCATGATCCACCCGCCTCAGCCTCCCAAAGTGCTGGGATTACAGGCATGAGCCACTGTGTCCAGCAAGACAAGTTTCTTAATTTCTCTAGAATCCAAAGGGATTCCTGAAAAGATCATATGTGCCTGGCAAAATTTAGCAGGTATTTAATAAAATAAAACTGTCTTTCTTTCCTGCACTTAGTTTTTTTAACAGGTTTATTGAGATATAATTTACATACCATAGAGTTCACCAATTAAAGCATACAATTCATTGGTTTTTAGGGCAGGGCACGGTGGCTCACGCCTGTAATGCCAGCACTTTGGGAGGCCGAGGCAGTCAGATCACGAGGTCAAGAGATCAAGACCAGCCTAACCAATATGGTGAGACCTCCCCCCACCTCCTGTCTCTACTAAAAATACAGAAATTAGCTGGGCCTGGTGGCGGGTGCCTGTAATCCTAGCTACTTGTGAGGCTGAGGCAGGAGAATCACTTGAACCCAGGAGGAGGAGGTTGCAGTGAGCTGAGATAGCGCCACTGCACTCCTGCCTGGGTGACAGAGCAAAACTCCATCTCAAAAAGAAAAAGTGAAATAGCATTGGCTTTAAATATATTTTTACAGAGACGCATAATTGAACAATCTACTAGAAGGGCTATTGTCATTTAGTAGTGCCAGGCCAGTAGTCATCGGGTAGCATAGACTCTCAAGCAGTAGGGTCAATGAGCTTGGAGATGGGGAGGAAGGGGTAGGTGTGCTGATCAGTAGCGTTTGCTAATTTACATGGTGCAAATATTCCCACTATGACCACTTTCAAACTACTAAAGTGAAGTCAATTTACAGACAGTTGGGAAGAGACGAGCACAACCTTCTGATCGGTAATACCTAAGTCTTTTTGGAGTATTTCCATTATCATCAGAACTGCTAATAAAATACTGTATTGATCATTTTGGGATTCTTTTTCTCTATCCTCTGATCAGAAAGCAGGGAGCAGAAATGAAACATGAAAGAAAGAATGATCTGTTAGATTAATCCACAGACTGGAACATTGGCCTTGAGTAAAGAAGAGTTGACCTTCTTAATAATTTTACCTGCCTGGGTATAATACATTGCACAGAGTAAGGGCTCTATGGGACATGGCTTTCTGACTTGTAAATAATATGGTTATATATTAAAGATAGAATTTCAGATTAGAGGCCAGGTGTGGTGGCTCACGCCTGTAATCCTAGCAGTTTGGGAGGCCAAGTCAGGAGGATCACTTGAGCTCAGAAGTTCGAGACCAAGCTGGGCAACATAGTGAGAAATCATCTCTACTGAAAAAAAAAGAAAAAAAAAATCATTTCACATTAGGGACAATCCACTCCAATTTTAGACAGCTCTAATTGTTCCTTATATTGTATCAAAATCTGCTTGCTTTTTAATTTGAATTCACCTATCAAAGTTCTGTCTAGGGAGGGAACATAGAAATACGTATCATTCATTTTACAAACAAGTCTAGGCTGGGCACAGTGACTCACACTTACCATCCCAGCACTTTGGGAGGTCAAGGTGGGAGGGAGGATCACTTGAGGCCAGGAGTTCAAGACCAGCCCGAGCAACACAGGGAGACCCTATCTCTACCAAAAAAAGAAAATTAGCTGGGCATGGTGGCACATGCCTATAGTACCAGCTACTCAGGAGACTGAGGAGGGAGGATCACTTGAACCCAGGAGTTTGAGATTATGAGTGAGCTACGATCTCACCACTGTACTCCAGCCTGGGCGACAGAGTGAGATTCTGTCTCTAAAAAGATAGAAATAAAAATAAACTGTAGAGCTAATTAAGGACGATATTTCATCTCCTCTAAGGCTTTATTTCTCCAGGATGAGTATCACTGGCTCCTATAAACAGTTTCCCATCACCCTTATCACATTTCTCTAGTCATGCTCCAATTTGCCCCTTTCTCTCTTAAAATAGGCCCAATGACTGAACACACTGCCAGCTGAGAATAACAGGGAATTATTACTTGTCCTGTTCAGATTATCATAAGTGTATCAGTGTATCACTGACTGCTATTTCACGTTTGTTTGAGGGCAATTAGAATTTAAGTGGTTTCATTTCGTTAATGAGTTTCAGATGAGTGAAATATTGGGGGAAATACTTAGGGAAGACTAGATTTCCTAGTCTCACCTGCCCTGTAGGCCATATATTCTGTCTTTAGGAAAACCCAAAATAACTATGGTCTGTATATTGAAGGGGCCTATTATGCATAGCTACTTATGGAATGACTATGTAACATGACTAGGAAGACATCTCCAAGGTGAAGGCCCCCTGGAAACAGGAAGTTAAAGTTCTCTGCTGGCCAGCGCTTGTCCTGTATAAGTGGCTCCTTGTGCCAAATATTGGATCTTGAAATAACAATCTCTTAGCTTTTGATTCAGAGATTCCAGTAAGTATTTTTTGCAGATAGAACATATTCTCATAATCTTCCTTAAGGCAGAACTGTTGTAATGACATTGCATTTTACAAGTTGTTATGAGGGAAATGCCATCAGTCCAAGATTCCCAGAGCCAACTGATTTATTTTGCAAATTCTAAGCACCCCGGAGAACTTATACAGCAGTGGTTCTCAACCCTAGCTGCTATGGAATTACCTGGGAGTTTAAAAAAATACTGCCACCTGGGTTCTACCCCAAGTACTCTAATTTAATTGACTTCAGCTTCTCCTTTGGTGATTCTAATGTACAACAAATTTGGATTTTATTGACTTAAAGAGTTCCTAGAAGTGGTAAAAGAGAATGAGAGTTGCTGGAATGAACAAAGTATTTTTGTTCATTCTAAATGAAGAGGGGAAGAGAGGTGCTTTCCTGCTCCATTGTGGATAAAAATCCTTGATTTGTTACCCTGGAGTAGTAGGAATCTGGGTTCTGGCTTCCTGACAACCACTAGGAATTACAGTTGGCATTTATTGAACACTTGCAGTATACTATGCCTCATCTCATTTTTTCTTCATATAATCTTATGAAATAGGTATAAATATTTTCATTTTAGAGGTAGAGACACAACTTAGAGAGGTTAAGCGGTTATTGAAGTTTCTGTGCTCCCAGGAAGTAGGGTTTCCAAATTGCTTACTGCTTTGTATAGAGCAGACATTCCATAAATAGTTGAATACGTTTTTCAGTGTGAATAAATAGAACACCATTCTTCTTTATACTTTGAGCCCTTTTAACTCATTAGCCTTTTAGTCAGCTTTTATTTAATGGAAAAACAGAATGCTTTTCACTTATTTTGCTTGTACTCACTTTACTACAGTGTCGCATTAATTCTGCAGTACTTTGAATCACTTTTCTCATTTTATCTTATTTATTTGTTTGTTTGTTTTTGGAGACAGGATCTCAATGTCGCCCCGGCTGGAGTACAGTGGTGCAATCATGGCTCTTTGCAGCCTCACCCTCTTGGGCTCAAGCAATCCTCCCCCCTCAGCTTCCTGAGTAGCTGGGACCACAGGCACATGCCACCACGCTAATGTTCTTTTTTTTGTAGAAATGAGATCTGGCTGTGTTACCCAGGCTGGTCTTGAACTTCTGGCCTCAAGCAAACCTTTCACCTTGGTCTCCCAAAGTGCAGGGATTACGGTTGTAAGCCAGCACACCTGGCCTTTCCTAATTTTAGAAACAAGTTAACTGAGGCTTCGCCAGAATTCAGTGTCTTTTGGTCTTTACATAACATGAAGGTGAGATAGAGGAATGATCAAAGGCGTGCATCAAGAAGGATCAACTAAAACTAAGACGAGAAGAAAGGGATTCTAGATAACTGGAATTGTTGTTAAAGAATGACCATCAAGTCAGCTCTATTGAGTATGGTACTCAGTATATTCCTGGAGTGCCCATTATGCACTGTGCTAGGCTTTCGGGGAGACGAGACCAAATCCTGATCTTCAAGAACCCCATGGGCCAGGCACAGTGGCTCACGCCTGTAATCCCAGCATTTTGGGAAGCCAAGGTTGGCAGATCACCTGAGGTCAGGAGTTTGAGACCAGCCTGGCCAACATGGTGAAACCCCCTCTCTACTAAAAATACAAAAATTAGCTGGGCATGGTGGTGCATGCCTGTAATCCCAGCTACTCAGGAGGCTGAGGCAGGAGAATTGCTTGAACCCAGGAGGTGGAGATTGCAGTGAGCTGAGATCGTGTGACTGTACTCCGGCCTGGGTGACAAGAGTGAGACTCCATCTCAGGAAAAAAAAAAAAAAAAAGCCAAAGGACTTTTGGGGAAGAGAAGGCATGACACACAGAAAGTGAAATAGCAGTATAAGAGCATTTTTTTAGAAGTTCATACAAGACAGCAGTAGTTATTGACAAGAGGTAAAGGTAGGCAATAAGAGTTCAGAAAAGGGAAAGATTTTATTTGCATAAATTTATGCCGGCCTCAGCACCTTCATAAAACACCTTGACACTATGAACCGTGGGTTATAATGAAGTTTGAGAGAACACCGTGCGTCTCAGTCACTCTCTTCCCTGGAGCCTCGGGAGGATAGTGAGAAGGTTTGCAGGAAGCAATGGTAGGAGAAATGAAGAGACCTGATCATCAAGGCAAGCAGGACAGGTGCTGGGAGATCTCACCTGGCTGCCAAGCTTGGCTATTTTGAATGGCTATTTTGAAATATTAATGATTTTTTTTCTCCTGCATGTTTCCCTCATTCTCCTTTTAAGCGTTAGAAGTGTATAGTACTTTCTGGGCTTTGCTTCTACAAATTCTAAGCCCTCCAGACAACTTATAGCAGGAAGTTCCACCCTGGTTGTTCACGGAATCACCTGGGGAGTTTTAAAAATACTGCCGCCTGGGTTCCACCCCTAAATACTCTAATTTAATTGACTTCAGCTGCCTTTGGTGATTCCAAAAAGCAACCAACTTTGGGTATCACTGACTTAAAAGTTTCCTAAATATGGTAAGAGAGAGTGAGATTTGCTGGAATGAATAGAGTATCTTGGAGAAGCAGTAGAAGAGTGCTTTCCTGTTCCAATATAGAGAAAAATACTTGGTTTGTTACCCTGGAGTAGCAGAAATCTGGGTTCTGGCTTCCTGACAGCCCCAGCAGGGAGGCAGGAAGACTCCAGAGAAAATGGCAGTGTGATATATCTAGGCCAGTGCTTCTCACACAGGGATGTGCACAAGGATCACCATTGTTAAAATGCAGATTCTTTTTTTTTTTTTTTTTTAATTTATTTATTATTATTAAACTTCAAGTTGTAGGGTACATGTGCACAACGTGCAGGTTTGCTACATATGTATACTTGTGCCATGTTGGTGTGCTGCACCCATCAACTCGTCATTTACATCAGGTATAACTCCCAATGCAATCCCTCCCCCCTCCCCCCTCCCCATGATAGGCCCCGGTGTGTGATGTTCCCCTTCCCGAGTCCAAGTGATCTCATTGTTCAGTTCCCACCTACGAGTGAGAACATGCGGTGTTTGGTTTTCTGTTCCTGTGATAGTTTGCTAAGAATGATGGTTTCCAGCTGCATCCATGTCCCTACAAAGGACACAAACTCATCCTTTTTTATGGCTGCATAGTATTCCATGGTGTATATGTGCCACATTTTCTTAATCCAATCTGTCACTGATGGACATTTGGGTTGATTCCAAGTCTTTGCTATTGTGAATAGTGCTGCAATAAACATACGTGTGCATGTGTCCTTATAGCAGCATAATTTATAATCCTTTGGGTATATACCCAGTAATGGGATGGCTGGGTCATATGGTACATCTAGTTCTAGATCCTTGAGGAATCGCCATACTGTTTTCCATAATGGTTGAACTAGTTTACAATCCCACCAACAGTGTAAAAGTGTTCCTATTTCTCCACATCCTCTCCAGCACCTGTTGTTTCCTGACTTTTTAATGATCGCCATTCTGTACGATGTGGTGCTGAGAAGAATGTATATTCTGTTGATTTGGGGTGGAGAGTTCTATAGATGTCTATTAGGTCTGCTTGCTGCAGAGATGAGTTCAATTCCTGGATATCCTTGTTAACTTTCTGTCTCGTTGATCTGTCTAATGTTGACAGTGGAGTGTTGAAGTCTCCCATTATTATTGTATGGGAGTCTAAGTCTCTTTGTAAGTCTCTAAGGACTTGCTTTATGAATCTGGGTGCTCCTGTATTGGGTGCATATATATTTAGGATAGTTAGCTCTTCCTGTTGAATTGATCCCTTTACCATTATGTAATGGCCTTCTTTGTCTCTTTTGATCTTTGATGGTTTAAAGTCTGTTTTATCAGAGACTAGTATTGCAACCCCCGCTTTTTTGTGTTCTCCATTTGCTTGGTAAATCTTCCTCCATCCCTTTATTTTGAGCCTATGTATGTCTCTGCGTGTGAGATGGGTCTCCTGAATACAGCAGACTGATGGATCTTGACTCTTTATCCAGTTTGCCAGTCTGTGTCTTTTAATTGGAGCATTTATGGAACCAAGTTGGAAAACACTCTTCAGGATATCATCCAGGAGAACTTCCCCAACCTAGTAGGGCAGGCCAACATTCAAATCCAGGAAATACAGAGAACGCCACAAAGATACTCCTCGAGAAGAGCAACTCCAAGACACATAATTGCCAGATTCACCAAAGTTGAAATGAAGGAAAAAATCTTAAGGGCAGCCAGAGAGAAAGGTCGGGTTACCCACAAAGGGAAGCCCATCAGACTAACAGCAGATCTCTCGGCAGAAACTCTTCAAGCCAGAAGAGAGTGGGGGCCAATATTCAACATTCTTAAAGAAAAGAATTTTAAACCCAGAATTTTATATCCAGCCAAACTAAGTTTCATAAGTGAAGGAGAAATAAAATCCTTTACAGATAAGCAAATGCTTAGAGATTTTGTCACCACTAGGCCTGCCTTACAAGAGACCCTGAAGGAAGCACTAAACATGGAAAGGAACAACCGGTACCAGCCATTGCAAAAACATGCCAAAATGTAAAGACCATCAAGGCTAGGAAGAAACTGCATCAACTAACGAGCAAAATAACCAGTTAATATCATAATGGCAGGATCAAGTTCACACATAACAATCTTAACCTTAAATGTAAATGGACTAAAATGCAGATTCTGACTCAGTAGGTCAGGGGCGGAGCCTGAGAGTCTCTAGTTCCAAAAAGTTTGTAGGTGGCTGGTCCACAAAGTGGCAAGGCTCTACATGGCTAGGACTATAGGCTGTCTCCTTTAAGATTCCCATATCCATTTCAAGCATAGAACAGGAGGCGCCACAGCCCGTTAAAACTGAATGGTCCCACAGTCAGGGACAAAGGATGTTTCTGCGGTGATTTCGTTTGATTGATGACGAGGAGCAGATGGACCTCAACTGCAAAGCCTTCTAGGCTAAAAGAGGACCACATCCTGGCAGGGGATCCTTGTGTCAGGGTCCTGGCAGATCACAGATGGCCACTCAAAAGGGATGACTGAAGAGAGTTTCATGAAGCATCCTCATGAATAACAGATAGATTGCAACTCTGCAGTTGGCACTTTGGGGGCCATGGGTGTGGTCCTGTTGGAGAACTGGTACACAGAAAAGACGCACACTTGCAGAAGTTGCTGCTGATTTTAGGAGTGTGTTGAGAATGAGCCACAAGCACTTTAATAACTGCCAACAGCTGGACAATAGAAGGAAGAGAAAAAAGAATGCAGTCTTGTTTTAGTTTCCTGATGACACAGGTTTCTTGGAGTATCTCAGAAAAATACTTAGAAAGGGTATGAAAAGTTATCTTTAGGTCGGGCACGGTGGCTCACACCTGTAATCCCAGCACTATGGGAGACCAAGGCGGGTGGATCACCTGAGGTCAGGAGTTCGAGACCAGCCTGGCCAACATGGTGAAACCCCATCTCTACTAAAAATATAAAAATTAGCTTGGGCGCGGTGGCGCATGCCCATAGTCCCAGCTACTGGGAAGGCTGAGGCAGAAGAATTGCTTGAACCTGAGAGGTGGAGGTTGCAGTGAGCTGAGATCATGTCACTGCACTCCAGCCTGGATGACGGAGTAAGACTCCATCTAAAAAAAAAAAAAAAGAAAAAAAAGAAAAGAAAAGTTATCTTCAGTCTGGGCAACATGGCAAAACCCTGTCTCCACAAAATTTTTAAAAAATTAGTCAGGTGTGGTGGTACACACCTATGGTCGCAGCTACTCTGGAGGCTGAGGTAGAATCGCTTGAGCCCAGGAAGTCAAGGCGACAGTGAGCTGTTTCACACCACTGCACTCCAGTGTGAGCAACAGAGTGAGACCTTGACTCAAAAAAAGAAAAGCTATCTTTAGGACCTCTACCTCAAACTCTAATATTTTTTTCTTTTTTTTTGAGATGGAGTCTCATTCTGTTGCCCAGACTGGAGTGCAGTGGCACGATCTCAGCTCATTGCAACCTCCGCTTCCCGGGTTCAAATTATTCTTCTACCTCAGCCTCCTGAGTAGCTGGGATTACAGGCACACACCTTGATGTCTGGCTAATTTTTGTATTTTTAGTAAAGACGGGGGTCTCACCATATTGGCCAAGCTGGTCTTGAACTCCTGACCTCAAATCATCCACCCACCTTGGCCTTCCAGAGTGCTGGGATTATAGGCGTGAGCCACTGCGCCTGGCCGGAATTTCTTAAAAGCAAAACTAAACTAACCCCTTGATCATCTTTCTGGAAAAAGGGCATAGGCATAGAAAACTTCAGTCCAGGGGAAAGTTGGGGATCTGATTTATTTAGAGCAGCACTTGGGGCCTGAAATTTAGCACTCGTTGGGTTCCCGGCTTAGCCTGCCGGAACACCTGTGTGTTTTCCCAGCACTAGAAGTTGGCGAAGGGAGGCTGGGCACGGTGGCTCACGCCTGTAATCCCAGCCCTTTGGGATGCCAAAGCAGGCGGATCACCTGAGGTCAGGAGTTTGAGACCAGCCTGGCCAACATGGTGAAACCCCATCTTTACTGAAAATACAAAAATTAGCCGGGCATGGTGGCGTGCACCTGTAGTCCCAGCTACGTGGGAGGCTGAGACACGAGAATCACTTGAACGCAGGAGGTGGATGTTGCAGTGAGCTGAGATCGGACCACTGCACTACAGCCTGGAATTCCATCTGAAAAAAAAAAGAAAAAAAAGAATTTGGTAAAGGGAGATGGGAGTAGAGATGGCCACACCCTTCTGAGGTGAAGGGAGCCAGTGCCAAATGGGAGGTTTCAGTGGCACCTACTTAGACCTGGCTAGCTAGAATAGCTGGAAAGTTTAAATAGCAGTAAACAGGATTTTGACTGGTGCTTTACAGTTCTTTGGAAAGCCAGGTGCACGATCCCTGAGAGCAGGCTGCCAAGGCAAAGGGACTCCAGGGCCCTGCATCTGCCATCAGTGCCGGGGCCTGAAAACATTTTAGGATAAATTGAGCTTTGGAGGAGAAGGCAGAGTTGTAATTACAGTCCAGGTCTTCTGGACCTTGAACATTTTATTTCTCAGGCTGCCTCTGAGTGTCTCAGAGGCTGGAGGGTTTTGACACTGTAATGGGCATTAGTTAACAAGAACTGAAGCCATAACTAGGCCTAATAATCAGAAATTGTTCTGAGACCTATGATACATGAAGTGCCAAAATAAATTCCAACTTAATTAAAAAGTTAAAGAATAAATATCATAACAAGAGAATTAGAAGAAAGCAAGGGCAAATATTCAGTTAATCCTACAGTGACCAATGCCTCTCTAAAAACAATAGCAAAAAGGAAAAAAGCAATAGATTTGAAATATGCGTGTGTGTGTGAATATATAACATTAAAAACTTCTGCATGATTAAAACAAATCATCAAAAAATAAAATTAGGCAGGGCACAGTGGGTCACAGTGTAATCCCAGCATTCTGAGAGGCAGAGGCAGAGGCAGAGGCAGGAGGATTGCTTGAGGCTGGGAGCCATGATTGCACCCCTGCACTCCAGCCTGGGAAACAGAGCAAGACCCTGTTTCAAAAACACAAGAAAAAAAACAGAAAAATGCTAATGGACAATAAGCATATGGAAAATATTAATTACAACAACAATGAAATATGACAAAATATTAGTTCAAAACAATAGTTCTTCTGGATTGAGATAGGGAAAAACATAATATCCAGTATTGTCAAGGGTGCAAAGAAAGGGACATTCACATACATTTATATCTGGAATATAAATTGGTTTCGCTTTTTTAGAGGGTAATTTGGCAGTTTATATTACAAACCTTAGAATGTGCATAGCGTATGACTCAGCAATTCCTCCTCCAGGAATTGATCCTAAGGGAATGAGGACAAACACAAAAACGTATCTCCAAGAATGTTATTGTAGTGTTAATAATGAAAAGTTGCTGGGGGGGAGTATTGAATGTTAAGCTTTGACAGAGCTAGGTAGTGGGTACACGCATCTTCATTATTGCATTAGTTTTCTATTGTTGCTGTAACCAATTACCATAAATGTAATGGCTTAAAACAACACAAATTTATTTATTTATTTATTTATTTATTTTTTGAGACAGAGTCTCGCTCTATTGCCCAGGCTGGAGTGCATTGGCGCCATCTCTGCTCACTGCAACCTCTGCCTCCCAGGTTCAAGCAATTCCCCTGCCTCAGTCTCCCGAGTAGCTGGTGGCTACAGGTGTGTGCCACGACGTCTAATTTTTGTATTTTTAGTAGAGACGGGATTTCACCATGTTGGCCAGGCTGATCTCGAACTTCTGACCTCAGGTGATCTGCCCACCTTGGTCTTCCAAAGTGCTGAAATTACAGAAAACAAGACAAATTTATTATCTTACAGTTCTGGATAGCAGTCTGAGCCAGGTCTTACTGGGCTAAAGTTGAGATGTTGGCAGGGCTGTGTCCCTCTTTGGGGGATCCAGGAGGGAGTCAATTTCCTTGCCTTCTCCAGCTTCTAGAGGCTGCCCACATTCCTTGGCTCATGGCCCTCTTCCATCTACAAGCCATCAACATAGCACCTCTCAGACATTCTTCCATTACCACATCTCTTTCTCGCTCTTCTGTCTTCCTCTTCCACTTTCAAGAACCCTTGTGATTCCACTGGGCCTACACAGATAATCCAGGATAATGTTTCTGGATTAAATCAGCTAATCAGCACTTTATTCCACTTGCCGTGTAACTAAAGGTTCTGAGGATTAGGACACTGATGTCTTTGGGGGCCATTATTCTGTGTATACAATTCTATCGTTCTATATACTTATCCGCAAGAAATATTTAATATTTACCAATATTTTATTAATTTTTAAGTATCAAATATTTAAAAACCCAAACCTAATGCCCAATTTCATGTATGGCTGAAATTAATATATATATAGTCACAGGACAAATGCTACATGCCCATTAAGAAGCATAATGTAGAATATTCCAGCCTGGGCAACATGGCAAAACCCCATCTCTACGAAAAATACAAAAATTAGCTAGGCGTGATGGCTTGCACCTGCAGTCCCAACTACTCAGCAGGCTGAGGTGGGAGGATTGCTTGAGCCTGGCAGGTCGAGGCTGCAGTGAGCCAAGATCATGCCACTGCACTCCAGCCTGGGCGACACAGTGAGATCTTGTTTTTTAAAAAAAAAAAATGTAGTGACATGGAGTGATGCTCATTTTATAGTAAGTGGGAGGAAAACTCAAGTCTACAAAAGATTATGCACAAGATGATCCCAATTAGGTTAAGTCAAAACCCAAAATAAACCTATATCCAAGTGAGTAAAAAATATTAGGAAGTATATAGGTCAAAAGTTAAAAATGTTTATCTCCAGATGGTAAATTTTCTTCTATTTTTCTGCATTTCCCAAAATGTATATTATACATGTATCCTTTTTGCAAAGACAAATAAGGTGATTAAGAACATCCAGTTAGGGCCGGGTGCAGTGGCTCACTCCTGTAATCCCAACACTTTGGGAGGCCAAGGCGGGCGGATCACTTGAGGTCAGGAGTTTGAGACCAGCCTGGCCAACATAGTGAAACCACCCCCACCCCCCGCGTCTCTACTAAAAACACAAAATGTAGCCGGACATGGTGGCAGACGCCTGTAATCTCAACTACTTGGGAGGCTGAGGCAGGAGGACTGCATGAACTTGGGAGGCGGAGGTTGCAGTGAGCCAAGATTGTGCCACTGCACTCCAGCCTGGGCGACAGAACAAGACTCTGCCAAAAAAAAAATCCAGTTAGGCCAATTTTCTGGTCAAGTGTCTTTCTGGTTTCCTGCCTTTTGGTCGCCCATGACACCATCTTTCAAGCATAGAGTTTCCTCCTCAAAAATAGAGCATGCTGTCACGCGCCTGTGGTCCCAGCTACTTGGGAGGCTGAGGTGGGAGGACTGTTTGAGCCTAGGAGTTGGAGACAGCCTGGGCAATATAGCAGGACCCTGTCTCTAAGAAAAAAAAAAAGCAAAGTGGCGTCTTCCTGTGGTCCCAGCTACTCGGGAGGCTGAGGCGGGAGAATCGCTTGAGCCCAGGAGGTCGAGGCTGCAGTGAGCTGTGATGGCACCATTCCAGCCTGGGCAACAGACCGAGACCTTGTCTCAAATAATAATAATGATAAAGACTCATGTTCTGTCATCGGTGACATTCGTCTTTCTCAGGCCCCCGAGTTGTCCACTCTGCAAAGTACATGTAATCCTCAGAAGACAGAAAGGGGTGGGTCTCTTAGTGACCGAGGCACAGCAGCGAATCCGTGCTGTTATAAAAACTTATTTTCCGAACAAAGCAAACCTAAGGCACAGCCGCAAACCTAAGGCACCGCCACACCCCGCAGAAAACTTCGAAATCTCCGCCTTGGAAAGGGAAGCCAAAAGGATACGGGCCTCTTTCATAATCTCTCTGGCACGTATTAATGGTTAAGCATACTGTATTTTTTAATATACAAAAGAAGAGAATAGTGTCATCGCCGCGTGTGCCCACCCCCAGAGCCAAGCGACAGCGGCCGGGCCAGGGGGCCGGGGCCGGCGCTGAGGGCCCGCCGGGTTCGGAGTGGCGCCGGCCAGGGTGGCCACCAGCGCTCCCTCGCCATGGCCTAAGCCCGAGGCCGCTCCCCCGTCAGATTCTGGCCTCAGGCATCGCAGAGACCGCGGCCCTCGCCGACGAACCCGTTAGACCCACGGGACTTGGCACCCTCGAACGCGCACCATCCCCGGGTCTTCCCTGCGCCCTGGACCAGTGGACCTGGCTTGAGGGTCCCCGCCTACCACCGAGAGGAGGGCCTAGAGCGGACAGGCCCGCCCCGCTGCTCCTCCCAGCCGCCTCTATCCCGGAAGTTGATGCCGAGCGCAGATCGCGTGCAGCTTGCCAGCCGTGTGCGCTGAGAAGTCTGTGAGGGCTGGGCTTGCGAGAGGATCAACATGCCTGTAAGTTGTTTACGTCGGGCTCCGGGTTTGTTTTGGGCTTCTTTACCGAGGGTCCTATGGGACGGATGAGTCCGGCTGTTTCCCGGGCCTGTAGTGTCCGAGAGTGGCGAGGCGGCTCCAGTTGCGCAGCGTCTTCGCGCGTGGCGGGCATGTAGTGACTTGCCCGGTCAGCGCGGCGCGGCTGGCCCTGCAGGGGCGTGGGCTGCAATTCAGAGGCGGTGGCTGGGAGGGGAACAGCTCTCTGGGTAGCTTATGAGCCGTCTTGGTTTCTGAGGGGTGTCCCTGAGGCTGTGATCTTTGGGTCTTTTTGCTTTCCTAGTGCTTGGTGTTTCTCGCCCCCTCTGCCTTCTTTCGAAAGCGATTTCCTACTTGTTTTCCTTTTAAAAAAACTGTCGTCGTTGTTGCTTTATATATGAATTCCGTCAAGGACGGTCGCTCAGCCAGAATTCCTGTCAGATCAGCTGTTGAGCCCCAGGAGCAAAAATCACCCGGGCGCTGGCGATATCTGGTCCACTTCAGCAGTTTCTACTCCAAGCGAGTCCACAGTCGGGGTCACTTTCTTTTGTTAGCACCTCGACTTTGCGCAGTTTTCCCTGAAGACAGTTCAGTACGCAGTTGAGTAAAGGACAGAGTTTGCCTTACCATATGTTTCCTGATCGCCCGAAAGCACTTTCACAGGGACCTGGAGAACACAAGTATTACGGAAAGTATTGATGAAAGTTATTAACAGGTTTCGAAAAATAACTTTACTATCTGAAGTGTTGCTTCTGCCGAGGATGACCGTTATTCTGGTTTTTGCATGTATATTTTACGTATGGTTAAATGTGCCAGCATTGTGGTTTAAAACTAATAGTAATAATATGCTGCTTTGTTCAGTTGGCTAGAGATTTACTACATCCGTCCTTGGAAGAGGAAAAGAAAAAACATAAAAAGAAACGCCTGGTACAAAGTCCAAATTCTTACTTTATGGATGTAAAATGCCCAGGTAAAATTTGAAATCTTAATTCCTTTACTAAGGAAAATTTCTGTAGGGATTGCTAGTGTGGTGTGTATAGGTAAGATACATTAGAACCCTCTGTTGAGTAGAAGTGGGATTACAGAATTGGAAATGTCAGGGACATTTTCATAATCAATGTACTGAAACCATTGTAGAAACATTTCGGGGTAAGTGAAAACAGGCATTCAAAGGAGATATGCCATTTGAGTTAGTCTTTAAGCTTTTCAGATGATGAGTTTTCTATTTCATGATACAAGAAAAAGTCTGTTGATATTTTGGAAATACTAAGTTTAATAAAATTTATTATTGATTTTACCTGTTTTTAAAAATTATGTGTCGCTGCTAGAAAAGTTTATGTTACACATGTGGCTTGCTGTTTCATAGCACTAAAGTTCCTAATTTTTTTACATATTACTGGAAATGTTGAACAGGTGCTGTTTTCCTCTGCTTTTCACTTTTTTTTTAGGTTGCTACAAGATCACCACGGTTTTCAGCCATGCTCAGACAGTGGTTCTTTGTGTAGGTTGTTCAACAGTGTTGTGCCAGCCTACAGGAGGAAAGGCCAGACTCACAGAAGGTACATCATTTGGCATTCTCCAACCCAGTGATGAGATTTATGAGTATAAATGTCTCTATATTCACTGAAAAGTTTAAAGAAATCTTAATGATTACCAAAATAACTTATCTTTGGTTGTGTGCTTTCAGTAAAGAATATCCTGTTCAAATGGATATATTTATACTCTTGACCTTGCAGGGAACTCCATTGACTTATTTTTCTTAGTTTAGAACACCAGTTCTTTTATATTTATTCACTTAGTTTGCTTAACTTGGAATAAATTAAAGAAATCAGAATAGAAGCAAAAGAACAACTACATGTTATAGGACATACGGTTTTTTTGTTTTGTTTCGTTTTTTTAATTAGGAGTCTCGCTCTGTCACCCAGGCTGGAGTGCAGTGGCGCCATCTCAGCTCACTGCAACTTCCGCCTCCCGAGTTCAAGCGATTCTCCTGCCTCAGCCTCCCGAGAGTAGCTGGGACTACAGGTGCCCGCCACCGTGCCTGGCTAATTTTTTGTATTTTTAGTAGAGACAGGGTTTCACTGTGTTAGCCAGGATGATCTTGATCTCCTGACCTCATGGTCTGCCCGCCTCGGCCTCCCAAAGTGCTGGGATTACAGGCATGAGCCACCTCCCCGGACAGGACATATGGATTTTTAAAACCATATAGAATTTTAAAATTTCTTTTACAAAATTTTGTATTTAGTACATATAATAGTTTTTTTTTTTATCATTGCCAGCTAAGCAACAGATAGCTAATGTATAAGTTAAAACCAGAGTTTTTATTTTTATGAGCAACTGCAATGATTAATATAAAAACCTAATTTTAATTCTTCTTTCACTTTAGTGCAATAAGAAAAAAAAATTGTGTATATAGTTTCCATAGTAATACTTGTAAATTTACAATTCCATAATGATGTTAGAAATTTGCTTGTGATATTTTGGGGAGCTGTAAGTTCCATGTTCTCACTGGAAGAGTTCAAGTAGATTGGCAGCAAATCGGACATCTATTTGGTGTGACCTGGTGAGATCTAAATATGAAGTCAGCACATGATATTTTCAGAGTAATAGTACTAGGTATACTTGTGACATTTTTGAAACCTTTATTTCATGTCATGATTTTGGAATTTAGTGCCCATATGCTGACAGATGGTTTAATGGGTGTATCTGTTCTAGAGTTTTCCTAATAGATCTGAAAATACCTCTAATCAAAATTATTTTCTTGAGAAAAGTATTCAGAATAGTTCCTTTTTTTTTTTTTTTTTTTTGAGGCAGAGTCTCGCTCTGTCGCCCAGGCTGGAGTGCAGTGGCCGGATCTCGGCTCACTGCAAGCTCCGCCTCCCGGGTTTACGCCATTCTCCTGCCCCAGCCTCCTGAGTAGCTGGGACTACAGGCGCCCGCCACCTCGCCCGGCTAGTTTTTTTTTGTATTTTTTAGTAGAGACGGGGTTTCACTGTGTTAGCCAGGATGGTCTCGATCTCCTGACCTCGTGATCCGCCCGTCTCGGCCTCCCAAAGTGCTGGGATTACAGGCTTGAGCCACCGCGCCCGGCCTCAGAATAGTTCCTAAAAATTAAGAGTATATCTTCTGACAGCTTGCTTGAAACAGTCTTCACTGTTGAATTCAGGCTCATGGTCTTAAGTACACTTCATAGCATTTGATAAATAGGAGTGACAGTCATACCAGAGTAAACTCAGATATGATAGATGTATTATAGCAAATTTCTGGTATAAGAGGATAAATAATCTGTATATGAGTATTAATCCAATATTCTTAAAACTTCTGTATTTTACTTAAAAGTACTTTTTGTTATTAAAATTATAGCAAAGGTAGAATGCACTTGTTTAATATACTCTTATGATTCTTTTGCAGGGTGTTCATTTAGAAGAAAGCAACACTAATGATTCAAACAGCTTCCTGAATTTTGTGTTATCTCACAGAAAGCCTTATAAATTCCATAATTCTAATTAATTTACCAAGATAATGTAATTACATTTGGTTTTGTAAGGTATACAACAGTAATCTCCTATTTTGGTGTCCATTTTTCAATAAAGTTTTGATTATGGACAAATCCCCTCTTGTTCTTTTTTCTTTTTTAAATATATGTTAAGTATGCCATACATTTATATATACGGTGTATATGAATTTGGTTTAAACATTTTTAAATTATTCTGATTAGTTTGTGTCTTCTTCTTTTTGAGAGAGAGTCCTGCTCTGTCACTCAAGCTGGAGTGCAGTAGTGCGATCTCGGATCACTGCAACCTCCGCCTCTTAGGTTCAAGCGATTCTCTTGCCTTGGCCTCCCAAGTAGCTGGGATTACAGGCACACACCACCATGCCTGGCTAATTTGTGTCTCATTTTCAAGAGTAGAAACCCTAAATACTTTGTTTTCATTCCTTTTCCAAATTGCTATGAATGGGATTAAAGGATTACAAATGTAAAGTCTATTATTTGTGAATTCTAAATGTAGTTCTGCTGTTGTACCTATGGAAACATCTTAAAGAAGTACATATTTTGCACATCCTGCACATGTACCCCAGAACTTAAAATATAATTAAAAAGAATAGCTTCAAAAAAATACGTATTTAACACAGTAACGATCACAGTGTAATGCCTTGAATTTATGTGGCCGCCTTATACTACTATATGATTTAGGACAGTAACTGCTAGCTGGGGTCTGAGTTATTTACTGGAAGCTCCTTTTTCGGGTAGAAAATTTGAGGAGAGATCAGAAGTAGCATGATTTGCCCGCAGAAGTCCTGGTTGGGGATAGTAGATGGTGTTGAATTCTCTGGCCCAGATAGGGGCCAGAGACTACAGATGTGTGTTGAGTAGTTCTGGTGCCTCATTGTCATGTTCATAGTTTATGAACTGGGGAGCTGAGAGGGGGAGTGTATCCACTCACTATACAACTCCTCATCGGACTAGGAAGATAGTCCGGTTTCTACTCTGCTTCTATTTGATTTGTTACCTTACAGCAGGTACTTAAAACAGGCATTTCCTATCAACAGGTAGGCCTCTAATGTGAGTGACTGATCCTTTTACATACTGCTTAAATCAGAGAACTCTTGCACAAGAACTGAAGAATGATGGCAAGTTTGGGGTGTATATACTTGTACGAGGAAGGCTGGGCGCAGTGCCTCATGCCTGTAATCCCAGCACTTTGGGAGCCTGAGGCAGGTGGATCACCTGAGGTCGGCAGTTCAAGACCAGCCTGACCAACGTGGAAAAACCCCATCTCTACTAAAATTGCAAAATTAGCTGGGCGTGGTGGTGCATGCCTTACTGTAATCTTAGCTCACTCGGGAGGCCGAGGCAGGAGAATTCGCTTGAACCTGGGAGGTGGAGGTTGTGGTGAGCTGAGATCGCGCCATTGCACTCCAGCCTGGGCAATAAGCATGAAACTCCATCTCAAGAAAATAAATAAATATTATGTATATATAATATATATATTTTTATTATGTATATATTTGTATGTTATATATACATATATACATAACATATATATAAAATATATATATAGAAGTAGATGACCCAGAGATTCTCAGACTTTTGGTTTCTGACATCGTTAGAATCTCAGTAATGTTTTTCAGGTTGTCCGTTGGCCAAAAGAAATACCTAACAGTTACGTTTATTAACTTACGTTCTAACAACTCTAGTAGCCGTTTGAAAAAAAATTATACACGAGCAAAAGTGATGTGATGATTTTTTAAAAAATAGAGACAGGGTCTTGGCTCTGTTGCCCAGGTTGGAGGGTCGTAGCTCATTGTGACCTCAAACTCCTGGGCTCAAGCAAGCCTCCCACCTCTGCCTCCTGAGTAGCTGGGCCTTCAGGCATGTGCCACTACGCCCACCTAATGTTTTTGTAGAGATGGGGCTCTGGCTATGTTGCCCTGGCTGTAATGAGCTCCTGGCCTCAGGTGATCTGCCTTGGCCTCCCAAAGTGCTGCGATTACAGGTGTGAGCTGCTGTCCCCAGCCTGATGTGATAATTTTTATCTCATCCTTAAATCATCACAGTTACTAATGGAATGTGTGTGCCTTTTGGGCTCCATACAATTTCTCAAAATTGGAATCAGATTGGACCCCATTGTCCTTATTTCTTCCGCATTGATTTTTGCATGGTACTTTTTGTCACAGCAGTGGCTCCAAACCCAGCTTCACAAAGATAAGATGCCATCAAAGGGAATGTAGTGCCATATCATATTGAAACGGAACTACCTGGAACTACTAATTTATACAAAAGATGTGTCAGTGTCAATATTTTTCCTCAGTTACTCCAAGATACTTCAGCTTGCACAGTTTAGGATACTTGGCTGTGAGGAGAGCCAGTGGGGATGACAACTTTTGACGACAAGGAATCAAACCTATGATGAGGACTTATCTAACAAACCCCTGAAAATTCCCTTGGAAGTAGTTTTTAAAAAAGGATTATACTTTAAAGAACACATCTAAGGGCTGGGTGCAGTGGCTCATGCCTATAATCTCAGCAGTTTGGGAGGCTGAGGCCAGCAGATCACTTGTAGTTAGGAGTTCGAGGCCAGCCTGGCCAACACAGTGAAACCCCCTCTCTACTAAAAAACCAAAAATTAGCTGGGCATGGTGGCACACACCTGTAGTCCCAGCTACTTGGGAGGCTGAGGCACAAGAATTGCTTGAAACCAGGAGGCAGAGGTTGCAGTAAGTCAAAATCGCACCACTGAACTTCAGCCTGGGCGACAGAGTGAAGCTGTGCCTCAAAAAAAGAACACATCTAAGGATTTACTTGGCGTTGGGAAATGAATGGTGTATTTTTACTTTATTATTAATCTAGATGGTATTACCGGTTTTGAAAAGTGCTGAATAGGACACCGGGACTTTCCCAAACTTCAGGTCAGCCACATACATTATTATATACTGAATGTTTTAAATACTATTATTTATATTGACTTCATATTTTAATGTAAATATATTTTTAAAGGAAACCTTCCATAAATTTAATATGAGTGTATTTTTAGGGGATGCCTTCTATAAATGGAAAAACCAGTTACATAAAGATAGCTAAAAATAGGCCAGGTGCGGTGGCTCACACCTGTAATCCCAGCACTTTGGGAGGCCGAGGTGGGCGGATCACGAGGTCAGGAGATCGAGACCACCCTGGCTAACACGGTGAAACCCCATCTCTACTAAATACAAAAAATTAGCCGGGCATGGTGGTGGGCGCCTATAGTCCCAGCTACTTGGGAGGCTGAGGCAGGAGAATGGCGTGAACCCGGGAGGTGGAGAGTACAGTGAGCCGAGATCACACCACTGCACTCCAGCCTAGGTGACAGAGCGAGACTCCGTCCAAAAAAAAAAAGATAGCTAAAAATAAAATGAAATTCTTGGCTTCTGGCCTGATGAGATGACAAATGGTTTTGTGTCTGGTTGTTCCTGTAAGTCATCTGATAAAGCTCTAATTCCTTTTTATTTTATTTTTCTGGAGATAATGATTCAGATACTATAAAATCCAACCTTTTGTGATGTAAAGTTCAGTAGTTTTTAGTATATTTACAAGGTTGTGCAACCATCACCACTGTCTAATCCCAGACCATTTTCATCACCTTAGAAACTTCATACCTATCAGCATTCACTCCTTAGTCTTCCCTCCTCTCAGCCACTGGCAGCCACTAAGCTACTTTTGTCCCCATGGATTTGCTTCTCAGTATTTCATATAATGCTATTATTTCATATAAATGGAGTCATATGCTATGTGGCTTCTGTATGTTTCACTTAGCATAATGTTTTCAAGGGCTGTCCATGCTGTTGCATATATCAATCAATATTTCATTCCTTTTTTTGACAGTATTCTGTATAATAATATGCAATGTTTATCCATTAATCAGTGTATAGACATTTAGAGTGTTTTCACTTCTTTTTATTTATTTTTGAGATGGAGTCTTGCTCTGTTGCCTAGGCTGGAGTGCAGTGGTGTGATCTCAGCTGACTGCAACCTCTGCCTCCCAGGTTCAAGTGATATGGCCTCAGCCTCCCGAGTAGCTAGGACTACAGGCACGTGCCACTACACCCAGATAATTTTTTTTAATTTTTGTAGAGATGGGGGTTTCGCCATGTTGCCCAGGCTGGTCTTGAACTCCTGACCTCGGGCCATTCGCCCACCTCAGCCTCCCAAAGTGCTGGCATTACAGGTGTGAACCACTGCACCTGGCCAAATAAAGTATTCTTAATTACATCTGCGAAATCTCTTTTGCTATGTAAGGTAATATATTCGTAGGTTCTGGGGATTAGGGTACGGGAATCTTTAGAGGGCCATTATTCTGCTACCACAGAATATACAGTTGTAAAATTCTACCCCATATTTGGAAACTGAGATTCTTAAATTATGCCTTTGTAATTCTTCCCTTCCCTCCCTTTACCTTTCCCTTCCCTTTTCTTTTTTTGACAGAGTCTTGCTCTGTTGCCCAGGCTGGAGTGCAGTGGCATGATCTTGGCTCACTGCGAGCTCCGCCTCCCAGGTTCATGCCACGGTCCTGCCTCAGCCTCCCGAGTAGCTGGGACTACAGGCGCGTGCCACCATGCCCGGCTAATTTTTTTAAGAGTATTTTTAGTAGAGATAGGGTTTCACTGTGTTAGCCAGGATGGTCTCGATCTGCTGACCTCGTGATGCGCCCGCCTCGGCCTCCCATGTCTTTGTAATTTTCCATGGAAAAAAACATAAATCTTTGGAAGGAATAGAGTACATTGTTGCATTTCACAAAGAAAAGGATAACTTTTATAGAATAATGACCTTGTGTTCTTTTAGGAGTTTACAGTTACTTTTTCACAACTACAGGCATAGAAAATGACATCGGGGCCGGGCATGGTGGCTCACGCCTGTAATCCCAGCACTTTGGGAGGCTGAGGCGGGTGGATCACGAGGTCAAGATTGAGAGCATCCTGGCCAACATGATGAAACCCCGTCTCTACTAAAAATACAAAAATTAGCTGGGCATGGTGGCGGGCACCTGTAGTCCCAGCTACTCAGGAGGCTGAGACAGGAGAATGGCTTAAACCCAGGAGGAGAACGTTGCAGTGAGCCAAGATCGTGCCACTGCACTCCAGCCTGGGCGACAGAGCAAGACTGTGCCTAAGGAAGAAAATAAAAAATGACATCAGGTCATGGTGTTTGCTATTTATCGACATTGACATAGCCTTTGAATTTTGTTTCAAAGGAGATGCCAGAATAGCAAATTTTCTCCATTGATTTTTGTTCTACCAATTCTGGCTTGCTTCCCCCCTACTCTACCAGGTCTACTCTCACTTTCATGCCTAGCAAAACCTCACCTTTCAAAGAATTAGGCAGAATATTGCTAATTTAGTTAATAAGCTTTCATTTTAAATCTTAGGAAAGCAGTGTTAGTTTCAGTTATTCTACAGGAACAGAAATTGGAGCTGCTACCACCTTCTGAACCAGAGCCTGGCAGACCCTCAGCTTCAGCCCTGTTCAGTGTTTTTGTGTCTATGAAAGTCTTTTTAATTTTCTCATTACACATTTTAGATATCATGTTATGTATTTAGAACAGAGGGGGTGTGTAAGATTATGACCCTATGTTTTCTTTATCTTGTCTTTGTATTAATTTGAAGTTGTTTTTCTTTATTTGTAGCCAACTAATTAAAATAACAACATATATTTATTTTTATTCATTTTTATGTGACAAACTTTTAAACTGAAGACTGCATCAATAAAATTGCATGCCATTAAATATGACTTTTATTGGATTGGTAAATTTTTAGAGATGACTTTTTTTTTTTTTAAAGACAGCATCTTGCTTTGCTGCCCAGGCTAGAGCGTGCAGTGGTGCTATCTCACCTCGTTACAACCTCTGCCTCCTGGGCTCAAGTGATCCTCCCACCTCAGCCTCCCAAGTAGCTGGGACTGCAGGCCCATGCCACCACACCTGATTTATTTTTGTATTTTTTGTAGAGACAGGATTTCACCATGTTGCCCAGGCTGGTCTCAAATTTCTGGGCTCAAGTGATCCGCCCACCTCAGCCTCCCAGAGTGTTGGGAATACAGGTGTGAGCTACTGCGTTGGCCTAGAGATGCTTTTTATGGAAAGTCACGATAATGGTTAAAACAGGCTTTAGAGTCAGATATGTGTGGGTTTGAAACAAGTGCTAGTTAAATGTTTGTGACCTTGGGAAAAATAATATTTCTACTTAATAGAATTATGTTGAAGGTATAATGAGATAGCATATACAAAGTGCTTAGCAAAATGCCTTTCCCACAGTAAGTGCTCTGTTAATAGTTTGTGTGGGCCGGGTGCAGTGGCTGACGTCTGTAATGCCAACACTTTGGGAGGTCGCGGCGGGTGGATCACCTGAGGTCAGGAGTTCGAGACCAGCCTGACCAATACGATGAAACCCCGTCTCTACTAAACATACAAAAATTAACTGGGCGTGGTGGCATGTGCCTGTAGTCCCAGCTACTCAGGAGGCTGAAGCTGGAGGATCTCTTGAACCTGGGATGCGGAGGTTGCAGTGAGCTAAGAACGCGCCATTGTACTCCAGCTTGGGCAACAAGAGCGAAACTCCGTCTTAAAAAAAAAAAAAAAGTTTGTGTGTTTTTTTAAGGGGAAAGCAGTCATGTCTATTCAACATCAAGTATTTTAATGTTCCATTTTTTCCCTAAAGTTATTTATCCACCTTACCACCACACTGGAGCATAGATATGTTAACTTTTGCTACAAAACAAGTCACCCCCAAATCTAATAGCTTAAAATGTTGACTTATTACTATTTCTCATGATTATATGGGTTGGCCGCTTACTCCGTTGGTCTCACCTAGGTTCACTTACACAGCCACCTTCACCTGGAGGCTCAAATCATAGGTCTGGCAGCTGGTGCTAGCTGTCAGCTGGGACATCTCTGTTCCCCTCCATGTGGCCTCCCATCCTCCAGGAAGCTAGTCTGGCTTCTTTACATGGCAATCTTGGGGTAGTGTTCTTAGAGGGTGGCAGACAAAAGCTTGAAAACCACTTAAAGCTATGCGGTGGGACTTGTGCAACATTATTTCCACCACATTCAATGGGTCAAAAAGCAAATCATAAAGCAAGACCAGATTCAAGGGAGTGGAGAAAGAGCTCCACCTCTGGTTGGAAAAAGCAGCAAAATCACATTGCAAAGTTGCATGCATAATGGAATGAGAGGAAATCGTGGCCATCAAAGAATTGGTGACCGGGCACGGTGGCTCATGCTTGTAATGCCAGCACTTTGAGAGGCTGAGGCAGGAGGATTGCTTGAGTCCAGGAGTTTGAGATCAGCCTGGATAACATGGTGAAACCCCTACTCTACAAAAAATACAAAAAATTATCCAGGCATAGTGGAATGCACCTGCATTTCTAGCTACTCAGGAGGCTGAGGTGGGAAGATCACCTGAGCCTGGAAGGTCAAGGCTGCAGTAAGCCATGATTGTACCATTGCACTTTAGCCTGGGTGACAGAGTGAGACCCTATCTCTCACTAAATAAATAAATAATAAATAAATAAATATTCCAAATGGGGGCCAGGCATGGTGGTTCATGCCTGTAATCCCAGCACTTTGGAAGGCCGAGTTGGGAGATCACTTGAGCCCGGTAACAGTGAGTTATGATCACGTCACTGCACTCTAGCCTGGGTGCCAGAGTAAGATCCTGTTTCTAAAAAATAAATAAATTCCAAATAACATAAAACATTAACGTTAAAGAAACATTACATATTTAATGTTAAAATAACATTAAAGAAAGGCATGACATTTTTATGTGTATCTAAAGGCACAGATTGAAAATTTGACAAACATAAATACAGGACCTAGAGATCAGAAGTCAGAAAGAAAGAAGGAGATGAAACGGATCTGTTTTAGAGAGCTGCTCACTTTCTACTTCAACCAACTCAGAGATATCCATCTATTTACTTGTATAAAGTGTTAAGTGAAGAAGCAGATTTAGGGCTCAGAATTAAAGAAAAGCCCTTCTTTTATTAGAGTGTATAAAAATTTTGATTTCTTTTTGAATTTTCCTGAGTTCAGTGGCACACCGGTAATCTCTAGTACACATGATATATGGCTGTTAGAACAAAATTCCCCAATATGTTAACACTGCAGCCTCCAAAATGGCTCCTAATGATCCCCACCTTCTGGTATCCACTCCTTTGTACAGTCCTCTCCCACACCAAATCAGGGTTGGTTTCTGTAACCAACAGAATTTGGCATAAGTGATGGCATATAGCTTCCAAGGCTGAATTAGAAAAGACATTGAGGTGTTTGCCTGTTTCTTCAATCCCCTGCTCTAAAGGGAAGCCATAGCACAGACAAGCAAACCTAAGGAGAGGGCCACGTGGTGAGAAACTGAAAACTCTTGCCCAAAGCCAGCAAGCCACAAAGACCTCTTGCCCATGGCCACATGGGTGAATCATTTTGGAATCAGATTCTCCAGCCCCAGTCAAGCCTTCCCTCAGATGCTTAAAGCCCCTGCTGACATCTTGTCTACAAACTCACAAGAGACCCTGAGCTAGAAACACCCAGCAAAGCTGCCCCCAAATTTCTGAAACACAGAAACCGTGAGACAATAAGCTTTGGGGTAATTTGTTATGTGTAATAGATAACTAATATACATTATACTACAGGAAAAAGCTCAAGACACAGAAGGCCAGATATGGTGTGATTCCATTTATATGAAACATCCATAACAGGCAAATCCAAAGAGATAGAAGGTAGATTGCTGGTTATCAGGGGTTGAAGGACAGAGGAATGGGGAGCAAATGCTAATGCGTATGAGGTTTCTTCTTGTGGTGAAAATGAATTGGATAGTGGTAATAGGTATATAATCTCGTGACTATACTAAAAACCACTGAACTGTACATGTTAAAGAATTTTATGGCATATGGACTGTGAATTATATCTGAAGTGTGTGTGTGTGTGTGTGTGTGTGTGTGTGTTTGGAACAAAGCAGTGGATGGAAGTTGGAAGGACTTTGAGGAGAGTGTTAATGAAAACCTGAAGAGCCTTGAAGAAATTGTTGAGAAGTATGGCCTTTGAGGAGGCTCCATGTGTAGTCTTAAGGAAAGTAACAGAAATCTTATTGGCAATTAGAGGAGGGGATTCTTGTTTAGTACTGACAGAAAATTTAGCAACACTGACACCAGGAGTAACTCAGAAAATAGAAAATGTGCCTAATGAACTGGGTGACTAGCTGATGGGATTTCCATATACAGTGTTCTTTTGTTTGTTTGTTTGTTTTGAGGCTGGGTAATTTATAAAAAGAGGTTTATTTGGCTCACGGTTCTGCAGGCTGTACGGGAAGCATGGTGCTGGCATGTGCTTCTGGTGAGGGCCACAGGAAGCTTACAACCATGGCGGAAAGAGAAGGGGGAGCCCGGATGTCACAGGGCAAGAGAAGGAGCAGAGAGCCATACACAGTGTTGAAGTGCTTCCTTAATTCTTGTTGTTTATACTAACATGCAAGAGAAAGATAAGCTATAGGAAGAACTATTGATAAAGAATTGATACTTGATGGTTTAAAAAATTGCCAGACTTCAGATGGCAAATGATGCCAAAATTAAGAAATGGCTTCAAGGAAAAGATAAAATTGAGGGCACGTCCAGAAAAACATAGTCTAAAGGTGAAATTGAGGGCATGACTATACAATCCTTTCTCAAGACCTCAAAATGAACCAACATGGCGCTTCAGAGAACTATTTAAACAAGAGTTCATTAGATTATTAGCATAAGTAGTTCTTCCCATTATCTCGGCAGAGACAAGCCCCAAGTTAGAGAGGGGCTATTCTTAAGGGACTTTGGGGTAGCTTGTCTACTGGTATAAACCCCAGTAAGATTCACAGGATACTCTTAACATTTTTAAATGTTATATTGTCAGCTAATAGGGTTGCTAAAACAAATTCAAAAATTAGAGAAATAAAATATTATATTGGCAGAGTCACTGTTAACTTAGACTGAAAGGACAGACAGAGTACAAAAAGGCCTTCGGGTCTCCAAACTTCTACAAGTGGAAAGCAGACTGAGAAAACCACTCAGCTAGAAAGATATGCTACCTTTCATGAAAAAAAGGTATAGGGAAGTGGCCAGGCTTAGTGGCTCAAGCCTGTAATCCCAGCACTTTGGGAGGCCGAGGGGGGCAGATCACCTGAGGTCAGGAGTTCAAGACCAGCCTGGCGTCTCTACTAAAAATATAAAAATTAGCTGGGAGTGGTGGCATGCACCTGTAATCCCAGCTACTCGGGAGGCTGAGGCGGGAGAATAGCTTGAACCCAGGAGTCTAAGGCTGCAGTGAGCCGAGGTTGTGCCACTGTACTCAAGCCTGGGTGACAGAGGGAAACCCTGTCTCAAAAAGAAAAAGAAAAAGAGAAAAAAGTATAACTCAAGGGCTGGGCGCAGTGGCTCATGCCTGTAATCCCAGCTACTTGGGAGGCTGAGGCAGGAGAATCGCTTGAACTCAGGAACCAGAGGTTGTGGTTAGCCAAGATCACGCCACTGCACTCCAGGCTGGGCTACACGGCAAGGGTCCATTTCAAAAAAAAAACCTCAGATATTTGGAGGCTCCTGTTGAATGAGATTTTCCCTGTATTACACACGAAGAAAGTACATATTTTATCAGAATATTTTATTTCAAGAGTTAACACTTTTTTTCAAAAAGTAAAAACAATAGAATTACTTCCCTGAGTATAAAGAACCAATTCTACAATAAAAGACCATTACAAAATTAAGCAATTAGAGGTACATAATTCTCTGCATTCAATTATACTCTATTTCAAATTTATTCTTAAAAATTTCATGTTTTGGAACTTTAATGTTTCAAAAAATCCCCAAAACAACTCATTTTGCACCTGTGGTGTTAAGGTATCAGTCTGATCTGTCTTTATCAAATTCAAGGGCAATCTTCAAAGCGGTACTATTGAGGCCAACGGACTGCATGTTACATATGATAGAAACTATGATTCCTCTTGGGGGAACCTTGTTATTGATAGTCTCCGTATCTAGTTCTTCAGGAAGGACCAGCAGGACACTACTAGCACCCACGGCCCCTCCGGTATGTGAAGCATAATGTCGTTGCTTTCTACAAGAACCATACGTTTGTTTCTTTTCCACCACACCCCACGCCATTGCATATTTACCCTCTTTATCCCAAGACATCTCTGTGTTAGGGACTGGGGTCCACATCATAACCATGGTTTCTGGTTTGAGGTATCCAGGTAAAAGATTTTCATTTGAGTTCTTAAACAGCCCGACTTGGTAACCATAAAGCATTGCATTCCCAAATTTCAGAAGGTCACCCACTGTAGACAGAAATCCACCACCAGCCCATTTATAGGAGTTATCCACGTAAGGTGTGTTGACAAGACGTTTCTTTTTATTGTAAACATAAAATCTAAAAGGAAATAAGAAATGATCATTAAAAATTTAATAATCACTGACTTCACACATGATAGAAAAATGTGTACATGAGACAGATTGTATTTCAATGTAATGATCATACATTCTTAGAAACTATAAACTAACCACTAATTTTCAGTATGATTCAGGTCCTAATGACACACAGATACTAAGTAAGGTAGTCTAATTACCTTTTGAATTAAAGCATAGAAAGTGGTTTTTTTTCTATTGGTATGGCTTGTCCATGCTGAGTGTATCAAACTTTTAATACCTGCAAAAATTAATATAACACATGACATATTTGCCCTGTGCATATGGAGACACTTATCATTTGGTAGATATTCCTTGTCCTTGTGGTTAATGCTAAATCATGCCACAAGTGAATTTTATAACCAACACTGTAAACATCCAAAGCATATTGGGATGTTTAAGAATAAGGTTATTTGTAAGATGACTAGATTTCTTGGATAAAAATACCATATAAGCTGGGTGCAGCGGCCTGTGCCTGTAATCCCAGTGACTTGGGAGGCTGAGGCAGGAGGATCGCTTGAGCTCAGGAGTTTGAGTCCAGCCTGGGCAGCAAAGCAAGACCCTATCTAAAAAAAAAATTCTAAAAATAATACCATAGACATATCGTATATAATGATGCGACATGGTAGCTTCTTGGTGCAGTGGGAAAGGCTGGAGTTGGCAAACCCTAGTTTGAATCCTTTCTTCTTTTTTCAAGATTCTTATACATAACCTAAAAGTACAAGTCATAATATTGGGTGAAGTAGGGCTGGCAGTTAGGAAAGGACTGGCCACAGGTTTGTGTCTGAAGATTTAAAAAAAGAAAAAAAGTCTAAAGGGGATCTTAGCATGGTCTTTAGATAACCAATGACTTGATAGGTGGTTTTCTCATTGTCTCAAAATCAACATGTCTGTCATATTTCTTTCTCTCCATTAAAGCCTTCATTATACAACTTTTAATGACTTTCTTGCCCTAAACTCTCACATCCAGTAAGATGCCAAATCCTATTTATTCAGTCTCTGCTTTGTGTCTTACCCTTCTCCCTTCCTTCCATTCCTATGGCAACTCTCAAATTTTAGGCCCTCATTACTTTCTGTCTCAACTCCTGATTATATTTGTAATTCCAGCCAACCAAGTAAAATTAAATCTAAAAGAAGTTACATAATAGGAACACATTTTTTTTCACTGAGAAATAAATTTCCACTTTTCTTTTGAGACAGAGTCTTGCACTATTGTCTAGGCTGGACTGCAGTGGTACAATCATGGCTAACTATAGCCTCAATCTCCAGGGCTCAAGCAATCTTCCTGCCTCAGCCTCTTGAGTAGCTGGGACCACAGGTGTGTACCACCATACCTGGCTAAGTTTTTCCTTTCTTTTTTTTTTTTTTTGGTAGAGATGAAGTTCTCACTGTTGTCCAGCCTGGTCTCAAACTCCTGGCCTCAAGCAATCTACTCGCCTCTGCCTCCCAAAGTGCTGGAATTACAGGCATGAGCCACTGCGCCCAGCCAATAATCAGCTTTCTGTAACTCCTTTTTTTTGAGACGGAGTCTCGCTCTGTTGACCAGACTGGAGCGTAGTGGTGCAATCTCAGCTTACTGCAACCTCTGCCTCCCAGGCTCAATTGGTTCTCCTGCCTCAGCCTCCCCAGTAGCTAGGATTACACGTGCTGCCACCATGCCCAGCTAATTTTTTTCTGTATATTTACTTATTTATTTATTTTTGAGATGGAGTTTCACTCTTGTCGCCCAGGCTGGAGTGCAGTGGCGCAATCTTGGCTCACTGCAACCTCCGCTTCCTGGGTTCAAGCAATTCTCCTGCCTCAGCCTCCCGAGTAGCTGGGATTACAGGCATGCACCACCATGCCCAGCTAATTTTTTTTTATTTTTGTATTTTTAGTAGAGACGGGGGCTTCATCATGTTGGCCAGGCTGCTCTCGAACTCCAGAACTCAGGTGATCTGCCCGCCTCCACCTCCCAAAGTTCTGGGATTACAGGCATGAGCCACTGTTCCTGGCTGATTTTTTCTTTTTTTTTAAACAGAGTCTCGCTCTTTCGTCCAGGCTGGAGTGCAGTGGCACAATCTTGGCACACTGTGATCTCCACCTCCCGGGTTTAAGCAATTCTCCCTCAGCCTCCCGAGTAGCTGGGATTAAAGGTGCCCAACACCATGCACGGCTTTTTTTTTTTGTATTTTTAGTAGAAACGGGGTTTCCCTATGTTGGTCAGGCTGGTCAGGAACTCCTGATTTCATGTAATCTGCCAGCCTCAGTTTCCCAAAGTGCTAGGATTACAGGCGTGAGCCACCGCGCCCAGCTCTGTAACTTCCTTTTAACAGTAAAGCATTTCAAACCACTTACATTAAGACTGGAAACTAGAATTCCTCAGTTATTCCTCCTTTAAATATTAAAATATGGAGACTTCTAAACTTTAGCATTCTAGTTTTAATAAGCAAATTCTAGATTTTAATCTCTTAGTTCCTTTTCACATAGGACCAATGAGTACATTTTTATGAAAATAATTTTATTCAGCTGAAAGATAAACTTTACTATTTCAAATTCCTAAAACATTTCTGCTTAAAAGAATATAGACGCAAGTTCTTGACTAAGTTGCTGAAACATTTTTGTAACTAACTGATGGGACGATGCCAGATGACAAACAGCTTCTTCATACTTATTTATAAGAATCTCCAGATTCTGCACAAGAATGTTATATAACCACAGAAATCTACATCTACAAACTTATAAACTAAAAATACTTTTTTTCAAGGATGGGGGGACAGGGTCTCACTGTATCACCCAGGCTGGAGTGCAGCGGTGTGATCCTAGGCTCAGGTAATCCCCTACCTCAGCCTCCTGAGTAGCTGGGACTACAGGCACACACAACCTTGTCTGGCTATTTTTTGTATTTTTTGTAGAGACAGGGTTTTGCCATGTTGCTCAGGTTGGTCTTGAACTCCTGGGCTCAAGTGATCCACCTGTCTCCGCCTCCCAAAGTGCTGTGATTACAGGCATGAAACCACTGTGCTCAGCCTTATTTTCAAAATGCTTCTTAAATGTCTTTAGAGACAATATTCATCACTTGGTATGTATTGTTATAAGACGTTTGAAAACCAACAGAATTTCAAATGCATATTATAAAAACAATCCCACTTTAACATTTAGTATTTACATTTGGATTGAACTACTAGTAGAGAGTCTGTCAGCTAAAGGCATGAAAAAGAGCTTGATATGGAACAATTCTTAATTCTAGAAGAGACGTTAGAAATAGAAGGTAAAGGCCATATCCATACTGTCAAAATGCAGCCAAAGTTGAGAGAAGGTGGGATGGTTAATGGGTACAAAGGAAACAGAAATAATTAATAAGATCCAGTGTTTGATAATGTAACATGGTGATGATGGTCAATAATAATTGTACATTTAAAAATAACTAAAAGAGTAGGATTGGATCGTTTGTAACACAAAGGATAAATACTTGAGGGGATGGATAACTCATTTTACACGATGTGATTGGTATGCACTGCACGCCTGTACCAAAACATCTCATGTACACCGTAAGTATATACAGCTGCTCTGTACCCATAAAAATTGATATTAAAAATTTTAAACATTAAAAAATACAGCAAACACTCCAGAAAACATTCATTTTATTTGGTTTTCATCCCATCTAGTTATAAAATTAGAAATTTTTGTTGTAAACACTGTGCCAAACACATAAAAAAAATGGCCAAGTTCTAATAATAAGCTGAGGCATTGACTGAGGATTCCCCATCAACAAATTGAGTGTCTCTCAGTGGCAAGAAGAGTCAATGGGCTCCTTTGTGATGTTCACTTACAGAGTCATTTAGTGGACTTGCCTATACAGAGTATATTTGCTACACAGAATCAATAGTTATGCGCCTAAACAGAATCAATGTTCCCACTGTTCCATTTAAGAAAATCCCAATTTTATTCAAGACAACAACATACCCAGTTAAAAACAATTCTCTTGCCTCCCTTACAGCTAAGTGTGATCTTGTGACTCAAATCTGAGTGAAAGAATTTCAGTGCTATTGTTAGGTGGGATTCTGGTGAGATCCTTTAAACAGGTGACAGACACCGTGTGGTACTATTTTCAACATGTGCATAAACACACAAAGAAATGGTAAAGAGAAATATTTACTCCTGGAAACATAGTAACTCTAAAAAGCCTTAGTCAGGATATTATAAACAGGTTTATGGTTATACCCAACAAGCCAGTAGACTACATAACAAAGCTGGAAACATTTTTTCCCCTGCAAAATGGTACCATAAAACAAATCAATACAAACATATATATTAAGTTTTACTCTAAGGTTTTATTTTTGTCTGTATCTTTGAAAAGATTTCTTTTACTCCCCGAACTCCCCCCGAAAAGCTGGTGCCTTTAAACTCCTTTAAAATAATTACTACAAAAAAGAATCAGAGTTGAGTTTCAAAGGCCCAAATAGATACTGTATCAAATAAAACAAAGCAAATAGACAAAACATTTTCCTAGGTAACAATATTTCCTTCTTTTAGTGCCCTCTTTTATTTCAGCAGCCCATTTTATCTAACTAAAATGAATCAACTACCCTGTAGAACCACTGAGAACTACTACGAATTAAAACGAGACAAAACAAAAAAACCAAACCAAAAGCATCTCAGAGCTGATAGGGACCCTTAACACTAGAGATAGAAACCCATTGCCTTTTTTCAAAGAATAGAAAATAAAATGAGCTAGGCTCACGCCTGTAATCCCAACACTTTGGGAGGCTGAGGAGGAAGGATCATTTGAGGTCAGGAGATCAGCCTGGGAAACACAGCAAGATCTCATCTCTACAAAAAATGTTAAAAATCAGCCAGGTGTGGTGGTGCACATCTGTAGTTCCAGCTACTTGGAAGGCTGATACAGGAGGATCACTTGAGCCAGGGAGTTCAAGGCTGCAGTGAGGTATGATTGTGCTACTGCATTCCTGCCTAGGCAACAGAGTGAGATCTTGTCTCAAAAAAAAAAAAAAGAAAGAAAGAAAAGAAAATGAAATGAACTCACCATCATATGGCAATTTTGATTTTTGCGCAAGTCACAAGTGAATTACTCATCAAGAAAACAGGAAACAATAGCTGCTCTGCACTCTGCACATTCACAGAGCCTTCATTTCTAGCTTAGAAAAGAGGCTCGATGAGTGGACATAATGTCCTTCTCCCCTTTATAGACAGAGCTAGACATCCATTTTCAAATTTTCAAATGTCTAGATCTAAATCACAGTAAGGTCATGCATCTATGCCATCTTTACTAGAGAAACTTTTTTTAGATTCAACTGACAACTTCTGGTATTTGTCTTTTGTTTTTGAGACAAGGTCTCATTCTATCATCAGGTGAGAGTGCAGTGGCACGATCACAGCTCACTGCAGCATCAACTTCCTGGGCTCAGGTGATCCTCCCTGCTCAGCCCTCAAGTAGCTGGGACTACAGGCACATGCCACCATGCCCGGCTAATTTTTTTGTATTGTCTGACAGGGTTTCACCATGTTGCCCAGGCTGGTCTTGAACACCAAGGCTCAAGCAATACACCCCTTTCGACCTCCCAATGGTATTTATCATTTTTCTTGTGCTTTCCAGTAAAATATAATGCTAGATCCAAAAATAATAAACACAAAGAGTCTGAAGTAGTTGAGAACCACAGGCCATTTAAAAAATTAAAATTCATTGCTTGTTGCTAACCTATTTTGGGTCCCCAAGAAATCTCTTTTAGGCCATAGACTGATTTGCAATGCATATTTAATCCTTTTAAATAAGCTGATAATTAAAAAATTATAATTTAAATACAACAGATTGAACAAAACTAGTACGGAGATAGGAACATAAAACTAAAAAAATTTCCAAAAAAAGCCACCATTTCATCTATTTCTTTATAAAGTGCAATTAAACCATTTGTAAAGCATGTACCAATGGAAATATGCAAGGTAAAAGTAATAGTTGATTTGTTAAATGTGCTACCTTTCTAACAAATCAAATAATAAAATGGAAAATAAAACACCATAACTGTAAAATTCCTATTAGTAATTAAGCTTCAAAATTCTATCCCAAAACTCCTTTCACAAATTACTAGTAAAAAATATAATAAAATTTTAGTTTGATATATTCCACTGAATGGCTTTCAAACATTTTTTTTTAACCTCAACCCACAGTGAGGAATACATTTCTCCTTTCGACTGAATGAAAACACACACACACCCACACACACATACACACATCACACCCTTTTAAAACAGAAGTTTTATGGAGCAACACAGCGGCCAGTGGCATAGATAGCTGCTTGTTCACAAAACTGACTCTTCTATTCTTCCTTAGTAATAAAGTAAAGCAAGGCACATGCCTGCTCAGCTAGAAATTACATTTCTCAGTCTCCCTTGTTGCAAAGTTTGACCATATAGCTAAGTTTTTGCCAACAGAAGGTGGACAGAAATGAAGTGTGACACTTGCAAGTCTGGACCTTAAGGCACTGAGTACAAGCTCCATACCCTGTCTCTTTTCAGGAGGCTGGGGCACCTTCAGGGCCATGATTGAGCTTCAGGTGTACAGACAGGGACACCACTGTGGAGAGAGGAGCAGTAAGATGGATGAATCTGGCCTCTTAAAGGCTTGTGGGGAACCAATCAGAACTGTTCACCTTAGGAATGCTGCAAGGAGAATTAAACTTTTGTTTTCCTCACGCCACTGCATTTTGGTGTCTCCTTAATGCAGCAGCCTAGCCTTTATCCCAAAGCTTATATTTTACCTTTACTAACTGCAATGTACGTTATCATACTCTATTCTATTTTGTTCTATTAAAAAAAAGAAATCCTGCTACTCAACCCACTAAACTGATTTTCCAACTCAATAACTGGACATGCAAACCTACAGTTTGAATACCACTATGGTAGGAAGAGAGAGGAGTAAACAGATAAAACTCAGTAAATACAAATACTTAACAAACTGAATTAATTCTGACCATAAATAATCAAGATATAACTCAACTGGCCATTTTGTAAACTTCTGACTCACCCTCCTAACATTTGACACAACTGCCCTTTCATGAGTGTTCTTTGTTCTTTCTGAACAAAGTATTTCTGAAAAGTTATCAAGTATTTGCTTTCCAAATACTTTTTCCTCTAATAATAAAAATCCCAAATTACTTTAAAAGGTCAAACAAATTTTTATTGCATTTGCTAACACTGTGTCTCAAATTTTTCTCTACAAAATAAGCTCAAATGTTTGTAATTTTAAAATTCAATACTTCCATGTGTGATTTTTGAAGTATACCAGTTCAGATAAGAAATCTGTATTTGGTTCACATTATTTTAATCCTGTCTCATCTCAACCGAACATGTAAATTTTTTAGCACTTTTATATAGTCTTGTGCTTGTTTTATTCAATTAACCAAGTAATTAATTTTTAGAGACAGGATCTTGCTTTGTCACTCAGGCTGGAGTGCAGGATATGATCATAGCTTACTGCAGCCTGAAACTCCAGGGCTCAAGTGATTCTCTCCTCCTGATTAACTAGGAACACAGGCGTGCGCTACGACGCCCGCCTCCTTATTTAAATAATTTTTGTAGGGATGGGGTCTCACTCTGTTGCCATGGCTGGTCTCAAACTCCTGGCCTCAAATGATCCTCCTGCCTTGGCCTCTCAAAGTGCTGGGATTACAGGCATGAGCCACACAGCACCTGGCCTGAGTTATTTTAGATTATGTAAATTAAAGTTAAAACTCTAAGTCATAGAAAATGTCTCCATAACAGAAAGCATAAATTAAATTGTAAAATTTGTAAAGGCTAAAAAGCTGACTAAACCCTTTCCTGTTATAGTGGTAAATGAATCAAATATGAAATTATATAAAATCATAGCATTTTTCACTCCTAAGGGTAAAAATTCTAGTTAACTTGTCAAAATCTGTTCTAAAAGCCTCTCCATAAATTATATTAAAGTCTGCTTAAGCAATTCACCTAGGATTTTGTTTGAACACCCAATTCAAATTTACATAAGTAACTTGAACTTGATATTTTATATATAAAAGCTATAGAAGAAAATGGAGAGAAAATGTGGTTTAAATGTTTTAAATCTTAAATCTTACTAAAAGTACCTAAGGATGCCTCACTGTAAAATAGTGTTTACACCCAGATAGTTTTTAAGTATTCAATTACTTTAGTTAGATATTATTTTGTATTTTTATAATATATCAAAAAAAAGTTCTTTGGGACGGGGTCTCCCTCTCTCGCCCAGGCTGTAGTGCAGTGGTGCAGTCACAGCTCCGTGTAGCCTTACCCTCCCAGGCTCAAGTGATCCTCCCAGCTCCGCCTACCAGGTAGTCAGGACTACAGGCACACACTACCATGCCTGGCTAATTTTTTTGTACTTTTGGTAGAGATGGGGTTTTACCATGTTACCCAGGCTAGTCTTGAACTCCTGAGCTCAGATGATACACCCGCTTCAGCCTTCCAAAGTGCTGGGATTACAGGTGTGAGACACCTCGCCCCACCCCCAGAATCTTAACTACCCTTATTAATGGCATGTAGGAGAGGTCTACATAATCCAAATAAGAAGAGCATTTTAATGTTCACTATCATCACACATAAAATCAAGCAGAAAATCATTCATTTAAAAATATATACACATACATAAGAAAGAACAAAATCATGTCCTTTGCAGCAACACAGATGTAGCTAGAGGCCATTATCCTAAGTGAATTAATGTAGAAACAGAAAATCAAATACCACATGTTCTCACTTATAAGTAGGAGCTAAACACTGGGTACACGTGAACATAAAGATGGAAACAAGAGACACCAAGGACTCCAAAAAGGGGGACGCAGGGAGGGAGGAGGGCAAGGGTTGAAAAACTACCTATTAGATACTAAGTTCATAAGTTCATTATTTGGGTGACAGGTCCAAACCTCAGCATTATACAATATAGCCATGTAACAAACCTGCACATGTACACCCTGAATCTAAAATAATAATTACAAAAAGGAGGGGATTACCATGTTAGCTACATATCTAAAGGGCGGTGTGGCCCCACTGATAACTATGTTACATAATCATATTCTTTTTTTTGTTGGGGTGGGGAGTGCGACAGAGTCTTGCTCTGTTACCCAGACTAGAGTATAGAAGGGTGACCTCCGCTCACTACAACTTCTACCTTCTGGGCTCAAACAATCCTCCCACCTCAGCCTCCCGAGTAACTGGGACGACAGGCATGCACCACCATGCCTGGCTAATTTTTGTATTTTTTGTGGAGATGGGGTCTCACTACGTTGCCCCAGCTAGTCTCAACCTCTTGGGCTCAAGCAATCCTCCTGCCTTGGCCTCCCAAAGTGCTGGGATTACAGGTGTGAGCCACTGTGCCTGTTCATAACATGTATTCCTTTTGAAAGAAAATTTATGTACTTAATTGATTTATTTGCTGGATGTTGGTCTTTAAGCTCCTGGAGGGCAGGAGCTATGTCAGGTTAGCTCTACTATGTGGTACAGTATGTGGCATGTAGTATTTGCTCAATAAATATTTACAAATGTATGGCAAAACAAAACAAAAACTACACATATAGGTACGCAATCTAATAACCATTTACTGTTACAGTTTTAATATTTCATATACTATTTTAAAAGCAATATATTAAATAATGACAGTGACAGATTATAACTCACTGACTAAACTAAGAATCCATGAATGCATACTGGTATGAATAAATAAATAAGAGAGAAGTGAAAGCACTTTTTTTTCCTGAGATAGAGTCTCACTGTCACCCAGGCTGCAGTGCAGTGGCATGATCTTGGCTCACTGCAACCTCTGCCTCCAGGGTTCAAGAGATTCTCCTGCCTCAGACTCCCAAGTAGCTGAGATTACAGGTGCCTGCCACCACACCTGGCTGATTTTTTGTATTTTCAGTAGAGACGGGGTTTCGCCATGTTGGCCAGGCTGGTCTCAAACCTGGCCTCAAGTGATCCGCCCGCCTCAGCCTCCCAAAGTGCTGGGATTACAGGCGTGAGCCACCGCCCCCAGCCTGCACCTTCTTATAATAGAATGCCAGCTAATAAATATAGAATGGATGATGGAATTCGAAAATCACCATTTGACAACCATCACTGTAATAACTGATTCAGTCATGAATCATCGATAGATGCTAAAACTAGTAGAAAGTTTGATGAGAAACAGGATTTCTACATCATCTTAAATTATCTCCTCCAAATATACTTGTTAATTATAAGGTAAAAATAGTAACTTTACAAAAACCTGACAGGCACCACCTCAAAAAGTGATTAAAATACCATCAGCAATAATGGGACAAATTGATGTCATGTGACTTCTGATAGATATGACAAGTAAAGGCAATGTGAGATCATGGATTAGATCCTAGACCAGAAAAAAAGTTTTTCTGCTCTTTTGCTATAAAGGACATTATTGGAACAACTGGCAAAATTTGAGTAAGGCCTGTAGATTTGATAAAAGCATTGTATCTATGTTAATTTCCCAAATGTCCTTGGTTTTTTGTTTGTTTGTTTTCCTTTTTTGAGATGGAGTCTCACTCTGTTACTCAGCCTGAAGTGCAATGGCACGATCTCGCTTATTGCAACCTCCGCCTCCTGGGTTCAAGAGAGTCTCCTGCCTCAGTCTCCCACGTGGCTGGGATTATAGGCACCCGCCACCATGCCTGACTAATTTTTGCATTTTTAGTAGAGATAGGGTTGGTTTCACCACATTGGCCAGGCTAGTCTCGAACTCCTGACCTCAGGTGATCCACCCACCTCAGCCTTCCAAAGTGTTGGGATAACAGGCGTGAGCCACCGCGCCCGGCCCCGAATGTCCTTGATTTTAGAAAATACACATTTAAATATTTATAGGTAAAGGGGTATCACGTCTACAACTTATTTCCAAATGGTTCAGAAATAAACACGTGTAAACAGAAAGGTAATGCAAATGCGGTAAACTAACATTAAGGGAATCTGAGTAAAGGGGATATGTGAATTCTTTGTATTACTCTTGCAACTCTTCTGTAAGTATAAACTTATTTCAAAACAGTATGAAAACCATTAAAAACTAATAACACGTAAACAAAGCATTCGTTAAAACATAAGAAAAGGAATGGTTAAAGAGCAAATTACAGATGCTCAGGGTGGGTGCAATTTTGGTTTCATTAGTCACGTTTGAATTATTAATATTATTGCTGTCTTTCATCAAAGGGTCTTAGTGTACTTTATAAACATGTTTTACTTCCTTCACTCTACAGATGGGAAAACAGACATGTAGAAAAGCTCCGAAAATGTGGCAAGTTGATTTTGGAATGGAAACAAAGAAAATGTGACTTTTAATTAATACCATAGTGTTAAGATGTGATACAGCTAGACACAGCAGAAGGTATTCATTTACCTTGCTCTATTGTAAATCACTGGCTCATTTTCTTCCTGCACAGTTGTCAGCATATCCAAGTCTTGGAATATTTTCTGCATATAGTCCAAATATTTATAGCCTGAAGCTCTCTCTACTATGGCTGCCAGTAGGGTATAGCCAAAAGTTGAATACAAAAACTGACTACCTTGAGACATCATTGCAAGGAGGAAAAAAACAAAATGCTTGATTATTATTCAAAACTACATAAAATATATTCCCACTGAAAATTAGCATACCTTTAAAACAGGAATATTTTACTGCAGCATTTAGAAAAAGAACACAGGACAAACACATCAACAAATTGAATTAACTTTGCAATTGTCCTTATTCCAAGTCCTTAACACAAGAATAAAATTATGATCAGCACACTTAACCTTTCACATAAATCTGCTCCTTTCTCTGATAATAAAGTAAGCAAATAAATCCTACCTCAAAACAAAACAAAAATCTTTCAAAGTGACACCAAAACAGGAAGAGGAAGAAAAGCAAAGCAAATTTGATTTCTTGAGTCAACTTTGTTCTTAATCTACCTCCACTCATTGTTTAGGGCATAAATGGGCAAACATGTTCTTATTTTAATACAATATATGGGTCAGGAGCAGTGGCTCACTCCTGTATCCTAGTATTTCAGGAGGCCAAGAGGGGAGGATCACCTGAGGTCAGGAGTTCGAGACCAGCCTGGCCAACACGGTGGACCCTTGTCTCTACTAAAATACAAAAATTAGCCAGGTGTGGTGGCAGGCACCTGTAATCTCAGCTACTCAGGAGGCTGAAGAAGGAAAATCGCTTAAACGCAGGAGACGGAGGTTGCAGTGAGCTGAGATTGTGCCACTGCACTCCAGCCTGGGCGACAGAGCCAGACTCCATCTCAAATAAAAATAAATAAATAAATAAAATAAAATAAAATAAAATGTAGGCACACTAACCTTGTTTCAAATACATATTTAAATTTAAATACATATTCAAATATATATAGTATTTCAAATAAATAACTTTATATCATTTTGGGTTCTGGACAAACTCAAACTGGTTTGAGACAGGGTCTTGCTCTTGCTGTTGCCCAGGCTAGAGTAAAGTGGTATGATCATAACTCACTGCAACCTTGAACTCCTGGGCTCAGGGATCCTCCTGCCTCAGCCTCCTGAGTAGCTGGGACTACTTACAGGCGCAGGCCACTGAACCTGGTTATTTAAAAAACTTTTTTTGTAGAGACAGGGCCTTGCTTTGTTGCCCAGACTAGTCTTAAACTCCTGGGCTCAAGCAATCCTCCCACCTTTGCCTCCCTAAGTGTTGGGATTACAGGCGTGAGCCAACTGTGCCCAGCATGGAACTTCATTTTTAAGATAAAATCCAAAATTATATTTTATTTGCTCTTATTAGTTATATTTATATAATATCTATTCAACTAAAAGCTTTTAAAATGAAAATAGAATATAAGTATATAATTTATACTATGGTAAATTTAGATTTTAAGTAGCTTCAATAGGCACCAAATCAAAAAATAAAACAAAGATAATTATTTGTATAGATCAGTTTTTTGGGAAAAATTATTGATGAACGCTCATTTCTTTAAGAAATAAAGGCACAAAATAAGCTGAGCAATTTAAATTCTAACCAAGTACTAAAATATCAGCAATACCTTAACATGTCTATTTTGGTCCAGGTTGTATTTAGAGAACTATTATTCCAATATTTCTCCATAAGTTTGCATGAACATCTTGATACTGAGAATCCTCTAAATGACTGGGTAGTCTCCAATGAGGCAAAATTTAAACAACGAGCTGCCTGGATGCTAGGCTTTGTTAGAAACTACAGATAAAAACACAAGCACCAGACTAGCCCATATCACAAACATTAGCCTCACTGAATGCACTTGGGATGGTATCATTTTGGATTTCCTGAAAATTAACATTTCAGTAATGATGATTTTGTTAAGAGAAGGGATGAACACTCACCAGGCTTAAAGAACAAAGGATCATTTTTAAATAATCTTAGGGATTCAATTGAATTTTCAAACTTTTCTCTCAAATATAATTCGCCTTGTTCAAAATCATTCTTTTTCTTGCCAGGTTTTGAATTCCGGCATTTGGCTTCATTCTCCTGCTCTGTTTTAAATTTAGTAAAATCATTCTTTTCATTACTTTTGCCTTCTTTTTCTTGCTCAAATGCAACAGTCTCTTTCATCATCTTCAAGGCTTTATAAGCTTTCTCTTCTTTCACCTTTTTTATGTCCTTTTCATAATGACGAATTCCACTTAAATGGGAAATTAGTAATCTTGTTGTGACAGAAACCTAATTGTAAAAACACGAAAATTCAATTACAGTATTAACCCGAAAAACAGAAAGTTAGTTACCTTGGAATAATGTCTCAGTAATATTTTCCATTTTGAACTGCTGCTGGGAAAATGTCATGTACAAATCCTTAGCCTCAAATTTCAAAAAAATACCTACCTGATTATCATCTTGATGGAAAAAACCTAATACATTAACAATAACTAAAAAGCCAAAGAATCCTATGAAACATTTTAAATATAAATTCTAGCATAAACCATTTAACATGCCATTAGTAAAATGAACTGTGAGTTTCACTACCTTTTCACCTTCATATTCTTTTTCTGGGAATTCGGGAACATAATGTTGTACTGGAATATCAAGATCCAGTTTCCCTGCTTCCCACAATTTGGCAAGAGCAACCATGGTGAGACTTTTGCTGATGCTGGCAATTCGCATAACTGTCTCTGGCTTACATGGTACACGGTTCTCAACATCAGCATAACCTAAACCTTTGGAGGAAAAAAGTAAAAAGTCACTATTAAAGGCTTCATGGTCAAACAAGTCTTCAAAAACTGAAATAATACTATCTTTAAACATGCTGTGTTTATCTAAAAGAAAAGATACTCCACTTTTATAAGTTACTTAACACTGGACATGTAAAGGATTAAAATCTTAGTATACTGGTAAGTCTAACAATTTAACCTTATAACTAAAGTGAAATTGTACCGTTTGCAATAGCAATTTTCTATGACTTAGATACAAATTTTTCTTAGCTTATCTAAACAACTGAGTTATTCCATATTTTAAATAAATTATTATTTAAAGAAAACATCATTATTCTTCTTCAGATTATATTTCTTTTTAACTTTTGAGTAAATTTCCACCAAATTCCTTGAAACAGCCACTCAATAAAAGTAAGTGTGGGCCGGGCGCAGTGGCTCATGCCTATAATCCCAGCACTTTGGGTGGCCGAGGCGAGCAGATCGCCTGAGACTGGGAGTTCGAGACCAGCCTGGCCAACATGGTAAAACCCCATCTCTACTAAAAATACAAAAATTAGCTGGGCGTGGTGGCGTACGCTTGTAATCCCAGCTACTCAGGAGGCTGAGGCAGGAGAATCGCCTGAACCTGGGAGGCGGAGGTTGCGGTAAGCTGAGATCATGCCATTGCACTCCAGCCAGGGAGACAGAGTGAAACCCTGTCTCAAAAAAAAAGTGTGAAAAGATGTCCCGCAAACCAAATCTAGCTAACCATCAATTTAATTTGGCTGCAAACCAGAAGAAAAATTATGTACTAACTTAAAGCTTTTTCTAGAAAAAATTTTAAATTTGGTTTCCATGTTCTCACAGGTTGCAAGTGTGTAAATCTAACCAAGAAAGAGAAAGTGCCTGTAATCCCAGCACTTTGGGAGGCGGAGGCAGGTGGATCACCTGAGCTCAGGAGTTCGAGACTAGCCTGAGCAACATGGCAGAAACCGCATTTCTACAAAATATACAGAAAAGGGCAGGGCAGGGCAGAGCAGAAAAAAGCCTGGGGTGGTAGAGAGAGGAAGGAAGGAAGGAAGGAAGGGAGGGAGGGAGGGAGGGAGGGAGGGGGGCAGGTGGGAAGGAAGGAAGGAAGGAAGGAAGGAAGGAAGGAAGGAAGGAAAAAAGCCTGGCGTGGTGGAGTACACCTGTAGTCTCAGCTACTCGGGAGACTGAGATGGGAGAATCATCTGAGCCCAGGAGTTTGAGACTGCAGTAAGCCAAGATCACACCACTGCATGCCAGCTGGGCAAAAAAGTAAGAGACCCTGTCCAAAAAATAAATAAATAAATAAAAGACAGAAAACCAAGATCTGAAAATAAATAAAAGGAATACAATGACTATAAAATTGTATAATTGTAAATATCTAAAAAATATTTGCATAAAGTCCATAAAGCTGACATTTATGTAATTTTTGATTACGAGATTTATCATAAATTAGGTATAATGATCAGAGTATACTTATACTTGAAGGAAGAATCATTTTCCTTTTTTAAAAAATTTTAAGCCAGGCGCCGAGGCTCATGCCTGTAATCCCAGCACTTTGGGATGCTGAGGCAGGCGGATCACCTGAGGTCGGGAGTTCGAGACCAGCCTGACCAACATGGAGAAACCCCGTCTCTAATTTTTGTAAAAATACAAAAATTAGCCAGGTGTGGTGGTGCATGCCTGTAATCCCAGCTACTTGGGAGGACGAGGCAGGAGAATTGTTTGAACCTGGGAGGCGGAGGTTGTGGTGAGCTGAGATTGCACCATTGCACTCCAGCCTGGGCAACTAGTGAAACTCCAAAAAAAAAAAAAAAAAATTAATCATACAATAAAATTTTTTTTTTATAGAGACACAGGTGTCACTATGGTGCCTGAGCTCGTCTCAAACTTCTGGCCTTCAGCGATCCTTCCTCCCCGGCCTCCCTAAGCACTGGGATTACAGGCGTGCACCACGTCGACTGGCTCATTTTTCTTCAAATTCAAACCCCTACTGCTTCCATCAACTTACTGCCTTTAAATGGCATATGAAACTTTTTTTTTTGAGACAGAGTCTCGCTGTTGCCCAGGCTGGAGTGCAGTGACACGATCACGGCTCACTGCAAACCTCCACCTCCCAAGGTCAAGCGATTCTTGTGCCCCAGCCTCCCGAGTAGCTGAGATTACAGGCACACACTAGCATGCCTGGCTAATTTTTTGTGTTTTTAGTAGCGACGGGGTTTTGCGACGTTGCCCAGGCTGCTCTCAAACTCCTAAGCTCAGGTAATCCACCTGCCTCTGCCTTTCAAAGTATTAGGATTACAGGCGTGAGCCACTGCACCCGGCCTGAAACATCATTTTCTAAAAGTACAACTCCTAGAAACCTAGGATGACCAATTAGATCAATTTCTGTGCAATAGAGAAGTTATGAAAAATAATTCCTTGATAAAAGTATCATAAAATGAATAGAAATCCCTCTCCCTAAGTTTCTTGCCTTTTGTTTGAAAAAAATAGTTGACATCTCTGCCTGGTAAAAAGTCTAAGAAAGTAGACTGAAAAGTCATTAAAGACAAGGAATAGTGTATAACCCCAGTACTTAGTACTCTGCCTTTTACAGAAGAGAGGACTCAACAAATTGTTAACTTAATTAAAAAACAAAAATTCACAAATTCTGAGTTTTATCTACCCATAAATGTTACCTACAAGTACTCAGTTAATGGATTGTTCTACACAGTAGTCACCCCTTATCTGTGGTTTCGCTTTCCTCAGTTTTAGTTATCCATGGTCCGAAACTATTAAATGGAAAATTCCAGAAATAAACAATTCTTAAGTTTTAAATTGCATGCCACTCAGAGTATTGTTGTGACTGTTCTATTTTATTATTATTGTTAACCTCTTACTATGACTGATTTATAAATTAAACTTTATCTTAGGTATATATATGTAAGAGAAAATATAGAATATACAGGGTTCAATACCATCCACGTTTTCAGGCATCCACTGAGGGTCTTGGAATATATAAGGATAAGGAGGGACTACTGTACACAACTTTCAGACCAATAAATCCAGTCCTAAGAGAAAAGTGGGAGTGGATAGAAGCAAGCCATCTTTATGACTCCAATTTATTAGTCACATTTTAAGCCTTACTGTGATTTAAAGACACCTGATTCTTTATTATGTTAGATGTTTTCTCCACAATATGCATCGTTTTAAGTAAATGCAATAGCATTTCATGGGATCCACTCTAACCAGTAAAACAATATTTTATTTACCAACTGGCACAGAACAAAACAACAATTTTCTGAACCCACCTTCTGACCAGACTTCTTTTCCATCTACAGAAACTCCAACCACTATGCCCGGTGCTCCCACCTCATCCTAAGACCGAAGGGAAAGAACTGACAGTTAGAGGTCTGCTGAAAAAAGCCCAGATCACTCCTCTAAGACCTTCCAAGGCCCCGCCCCCAGAGCATGGGCCCCGCCCCCTCCAGCCGGGCCCCGCCCACCGCGTCCCAGGCCATGCTCACTCACTCACCGCTAGGGATGTTCCTGTCCGCCTCCTAGGGGGAAGGGGCGGTCCCCGAGACAGGCGGTGACCTCCGCCCAGATTTGGGGAACCCCCAAGAGCGTCTGACCATGGCTCGGCGGTGGGGAAATGGGAAGTCTTTCTCGGAAGCCGATCGCGGGCACCCCGCCGCCCCGGGTGGGGTCCACTCAGCCCCTGACAGCACCGCCGAGAGGGGTGGGTCCCCGGCCGCCTACGTCCCCCGCCCCAGTGGCCGCACCTTGATCCTGTGCAGCAGGTCGCGACTGCTCTCGATGGCTCTGGCGAAGCCCCTGGAGTGGGGCGGCGCTGGGGTCTGCGGAGACCACGGGGCGAGGGACTGCGCCTGTGGCGGCTCGGCCAGAGGCGACGCCTCAGGGTCGGGGGCCGCGGGGGACTGCGCCGGGGCCGCGCCCCTCAGCCCACCCGCCAGCTTCACCCCGAGCGCCAGCCCCAGCCCCAGCCCGAGGCCCCCGACCCAGCCGTGGCCGAGCGGCGGCAGCCCGGCGCGCTGATGGACCCCGCGTCGTCCGCAGCTCGAGGCCAAGCCCCCGGGGGCGGCAGCCCGGACAGTCACTGCTGACAGGAGCCGGTACATGGCGTCTCTGTACAGCCGGCCGCCACCGAACTCACTCAGACCCGGCCGGCCGCGGCTCGGGGCGGAGGGAAGGACAGGGGGCGGGACGGGGGCGGGGACCGCGGTCAGACCCTAGCAGTCGACGCCTGACGACCCGAGCGCCGATCGCATCGAGCCCTTCCTCATTTGCCTTTTCTTGTCTCTTCGTTGTTTTTCCTATCTTTCTGTCTCTCTTTCCTTTTTTTTCCTTTGCTTACCCTCAGATCAAGCGTCACCTCCAAGAAGACTTCCTAGTTCCCGTCCCATGGGCGTTCTCGCCCTAACCATCTTGCCCCTCAGTGTGCACACTTCCTTAACAACAGTTAACACTTTGTATCATTTAACTACTTGTCAGATTCCTTACCAGACTGGGACTTCTTTGGGGAGCCTAGAAGAAGTTTTGGATCCTCAACTTCTGGAACAGCGCAGGGCACGCAGTAGACGCTCAGCAGGCATCTCCTTTCCCTTTAGAGATGCTTTTCTCCTTTCCTTTCCCTTTCTCCTTTCCTCTTTTCTCTCTCTTGCCATCTCCCTTCTTTATGTCTCATTTCAGCTCCACCCATTTCCCTAAAGCTGTTTTAAAATCTATTGCTTCTGGAATTCTAGCTCCACACCGCACCAAAGATATGAAGTTACAAACAGACCTTTTATTACCTTTCACTCTTGTTGTCCAGGCTGGAGTGCAATGGTGCCATCTCAGCTCACCACAACCTCCACCTCCAAGGTTCAAGCAATTCTCCTGCCTCGTCCTCCCAAGTAGTACCTTATCTCTTTCTGCAGCGATTTCTTTAGAAGAAGGAATGTTCTTCTACAGCTTCTTCTAGCCACAAGTCCTGTCTTACTATATCTCAGTTTAGTGTATGCTATTAACCACATTAACAAGCTAAAAAAGAAAAATCACATGATCATATCAATTTATGTGAACGTATCAATCATTAGGCAAAACACATTCATGACCGAAAAAACTCTTGGAAAAACAGGAATAGAGAAAAACTTCTTCAACTTGATAAAGAACATCTAACAAAAAAATCTGCTAACATTATGTTTAGTGGGAAAGACATACGAAGCAAGTATTCCACTCTAATCATTCTTATTCAACAAGGTGCTAGAAATGATATCGAGTGCAATAAGGCAAGAAAGAAAATTAAAAGCACACAGATCAAAAAGAAAGAGATAAAATTGTCCTCATTTGCAGATGCCATGATTGCTTACATAAACAATTTTAAAGGACCAGGCGCGGTGGCTCATGCCTGTTAATCCCAGCACTTTGGGAGGCCGAGGCAGGCCGATTGCTTGAGGCTAGGAGTTTGAGACCAGCCTGGCCAACATGACAAAACCCTGTCTCTACTAAAAATACAAAAATTAGCTAGGCATGGTGGTGCATGCCTGTAGTCTCAGCTACTTGGGAGGCTGAGGCACGAGAGTCACTTGAACCCAGGAGGCAGAAGTTGCAGTGAGTTGAGATCACGCCACTGTACTCTAGCCTGGGCAACAGGGCAAGACTCCATCTCAAAAAAAAAAAAAAAATCTTAAAAGGCAAAGAAAAACCCAACACCTCCTAAAATTAAAATATGTGTCCAGCAAGGTTTAGGATACAATATAAGCATAAAATATCAATTATGTTTCTACGTGCTAGCAATAAACTTGTGGAAAAGTTTAATTAAAAAAATAAAGATGGCCAGGCATGGTGGCTCACACCTGTAATCCTAGCACTTTGGGAGGCCAAGGCAGGCAGATTGCTTGAGCTCAGGAGTTCAAGATCAGCCTAGGTAACGTGGTGAAACTCTGTCTCTACAAAAAATACAAAAATTAGCCAGGTGTGGTGGTGTGCGCCTGTGATCCCAGCTACTTGAGAGGCTGAGGTGAGAGGATCACTTGAGCCCAGGAGGTTGAGGCTGTAGTGAGACAATATTGCATCACTGCACTCCAGCCTGGGTGACAAAGTGAGACCCTGTCTCAAAAAAAAAAAAAAAAAAAGACGGAATATGAACCAGGATGAATGTTCTGAAACTCAAATATAACCATATCTAACTCCTATTCAAAATGCTCTAAAGCTTAACCAATAAGAGAAACTCCAGACTCCTATGGTTGGACATGTGGTAGGATAACCTATTGAGAAAAAAATGGGTTTTGTTTTTACAGAATCAGGTTCACCACAAAGGAATGAACTTCATTTCCTCTTCTGCCAAGAAGGGAGGCCAGGCCTCTGACCCTGGAAGGTCTGGGTTTTTCATAGCCCCAAGAGGGCAGTTAACAACTGTAACTGGTTGTTTAAGAGCTCCCAATCCACTGGAGTATAAACATCGAAGGTTTTGGTTTTCCCAGTAATTGCTACCTGCTTTGCTTGGCCAAATCCCTCCCCACCTGGGTAGAGGGGGATTTTGGTGATATCTCCATCTGGTCCAACACCTTATCGGTCACATCTAGCTATCAAAACAGTGTAATTTCAAGTGAACATTTGGTTGCTTCAGGTACTATTTCCCCTGCCAAGTCCACTTCAACGGCATCTCTCCAGGAGCTGACCAGGGTGCCATTCAAAGCTGCAGGGAGGTCCCGGCTGAAGCAGGTAGGTGGTGCCATCAGGAATTTGCTTTCCCAGTCCGTCTCCCTTCACTTGGCAGCACGTGTGTGAAGCAGGCCTCACCAATCAGAGGTGCACATATTCAGAAGCTGGCAATGCCATTGAGGGTGTTGGATGAGACATGCAGCTCTCTGGGCAGTAAACGGCAGGAGCTCTCATAGCATGGCAGGGCTGCCCCACTTTACCCACCACTGGATCAGTTGCAAGGCCGCTCTCAACGTCCCAGCTTCTAGGAGCACCCGAATCTTAAAAGACTCCGTTCATGTGTCCTTTACACTTGCAATCCTGGCATAATTAAAAATAACTCCACTTTCCCTCTCAAATGAGGAGACAAAATATGCAGCCATCCCACCCCACAAGCTTTAATAAATTCATTTTCTATGTAACTGGCCAAAGTGGTCTTTGAATTTGCAGCTAAGAACGTGCGTGATACAAACGGCTTCTCAGAATCAGGCTCCTCCCTCCTACCCCATCTCTATCCCGCTGTGAGTCGATTTCAGTTCTATTAAAATAGATGGCTGTTAAATGCCTCCAGGGCATTGGACAGGCTTTCTTTCTTCCTGGAACGTTTTTCCCTCCAGTGTCCACCTGGCAAACAGTGTCTTCCTCCCTCTTTGTGCCCTGCATTCCTCTATTGTCACACTTAGCCCCACGTTACAATTGTACTAGACTTCTTGGGTTTGTTCTTTGAGATTTCTCTGCCAATGATTTGTGAGTTCCCTCAGATTAGAGACTTAGTTTTCTCCAGGGTGAGCCCAATGCTGGTCACACGGTAAGTTTCAACAAACATGTATTGAAAACTTTATATGAAGGAATGTCAAACTGCACTTTTTATAGAAAAATGGTGAAATCAATTGGTTATGATGACTGATTTACAGAGTAGCTTTAGCAGTCTGCTACGAAGTTGAATTCTCTGAAGATTTTCATTTGTAGATCTTGAGTTTTAGCTGGAGAGAACCAAACCCATCAGGGGTCTGGAAAATGGAATTCAAGTCAGGAGTGGACCTTAAGTTGGACTAAGCCATGTCACACCTATAGGGAGACAAATGGTGACAGCTCATGATTATTATTAGACTGCTTTGTGACTGCTATGTGCTGGCTGCCTTATATACATTTTTTTTTTTTTTTTTTTGAGATGGAGTCTTGCTGTGTCGCCCAGTCTGGAGTGCAGTAGTATGATCGTGGCTCACTGCAACCTCCACCTCCCGGGTTCAAGCAATTCTCTGCCTCAGCCACCTGAGTAGCTGGGATTACAGGTGCCCACCAACACACCTGGCTAATTTTTGTATTTTTAATAGAGACAGGGTTTCACCATCTTGGCCAGGCTGGTCTTGAACTCCTGACCTCATGATCCACCTGCCTCGGCCTCCCAAAATGCTGGGACTATAGGCATGAGCAACCGCGCCCGACCTAGTAACAGTTTAAAGGATAAAGCAGGGAAGCACTAGGGACAAGAGGCAAGGATTTCAGGCCCTGTTCAACCACCAATGAGGTGGGCTCACTTCAGGCTAATGATTTCCCTTCCGAATGTTAGGATCTGTATCTGTAAACCAGCGTGCACTCTGAGTTCCCTTTCAGCCACATAGTACAAAAATTCTAAACCTCTCAGCAAGAGGTTCACAATAGAAGATGATGCTAGGTAAGAGGAAAGAAAAGAAAAGAAGAGGAAAGAAAAGAAAAGAAGAAGGAAAGAAAGAAAGGGAAAAGAAAATAGAGAGAGAGAGAAAGAGAAAAGAAAAAAACCTTCCCTAATAGTGGAAGTTGGAATAGGTTCAGCATTGTTTTAGGAAAGAGAAGTTCTTTCTGGAAGCTTCTCAAGCCTCTCTCTGTTCTTGATGGAACCCGACACAAGCACTCTGCATCTAGCAGGCCCTCCATAACAATTTCTTACTAATGAACAGCATCTAGGGTGTAAGAGTTGGATCTTGAGTCCTGGGTATATCTAATAATCTCATCTCCCAGCGCTTCACCCGGCCTGTGATAAACAAGTGTTTGATACGGCGACCCTCTTGTTTTCCAGACTTTTTTAGTTAGAGTTCTCTGTGGGATGTTTTTCAAACATTCTCAGGTAATGATAACAGGGCCATAATGATAACCTAGAGATGCTTGTAACTTTTATGTGATTAGCTGGGAGAAAGAATTAGAGGTTTTAAAGGTGACAAAAAAATTTTATTGAACCTGATCAGCCTTTGACATATGCAGACTGGAGCTTTAAGAGTTGCAAAATGGAGATAGTGATGCGGGATGTTTAAAGGTAGAGTAGAAGGCCCAGACCAGAGAGAGCAGCTGTTAGTTTCCTGAGGAAATGGTCTCCCTTCTCGTCACAAACTATTTCATTATCTATGTGTATATCAAAGCAGCATGTTATATATCTTAAATATATACAATAAAATCTTTTTACAAATTCCTTTCATTTATCTGTTTGCAAATTGGAGGAGCTAGAGACTAGGACGCAGTTAGGTCTGAACCATGCAATAGGCAGGTCGAGCTCATGACTGGTCAAGGAATAGGCAAGGCCAGGGGGAAGCTGTGACCAGGGAGACAGGTAGCCAAAGTGACACTCCTCAGATGTGGCAGCTGTGCCTCCCACCTCCCCATGTCAGCCCTTCCACTTGCCAGTACCTGCCTGAGGACTCTGGTGCTGAAGCCTGTCTTGTCCATGAGTGCAGCAGGCAGGAAGTGTTGGGGAGTAATTGCTGTCCCCTTCAAAAAAATAAAGACGGATGGGAGTAGGTGTAAAATGCCTCAGCACTTTTGCCCTTCTGGGATAACTGTTTCTGAGTTCCCAGAGGGGATCAAGCTTCAGCCATGTAGGTAACTTGCATGATCTCGCATCCTTCACTGTCTCCTTCCTTTCCCTGTCTCACATCTTCCGTGGTGTTTCCTAGGCTCATCTCCCACACACTACCTGAGCTGGAATCCTTGTCTCAGGTTCTACTTGTGGGGAAACCCCAACTAAGTCAGCAGGCCACTAGGAAGATGATGGGTAAGGTCACTGACTTGTAGCCAGGGGGCTAACAGAACACAGGGACGCCATGGGGCTTATAACACGGACGAGGAAGTAGCTGAAGTGTCCAGTATACAAAGAGATGAGCATGGTGAGACTCATGGGTATGTGAGTAGGAAGGGGCAAGCTTGATCGGAAGCCTACCCTAGGCCTGACCCTGTGTTTGGTATTAGGTACATATTGTCTCCGTCGATCCTTACAGAACTATACACTAGAGAGATGTCACCTCCGTTTTCCAGGTTGAAGGAAGTTAAGTAACTCATTCATGATCACACGACTGGTAGAGAGGGGCTGTGAACCAGGCCTCCCTGGTACCAAAGTCTATGCTGTATTCCCAAACCTCACCTGACAGCCCACAAATCATGAGTGATCAGTGACCAGTCGGTGTGGTTTTCATGAGGAAGAGCCAGCCGTTCCTCAGGCCAGGCCAGGCTTCCCAGGGTGGAAGGACCTTGGAGAGGTTGAGGTCAGCTACGTGGGGACTCAGCTTAGCAGATCCAGAAACTTGATTTGATGACCACCTAGCAATAATCTGGCCCAGGGGACTGAATGACAGATACCAGACGCTCCAGAGTCTGAATGATCTCCAGAGTCTGAATGAATGATCTGGGTTCTGATCTGTTGACCAGATATTTATGCTCGTTAGTGTATACGTTTTCTGTTGCTGATGTAACAAATGACTACAAACTTAGTAGCTTCAAACAATACACATTTATTACCTTACAATTCTGGCAGTCAGAAGTCTGAAATCAGTTCTACTGGTTTTAAATGAAGGTGTGGGCAGGGCTGCCTTCCTTCTGAAAGCTCTAGGGGATAATCAGTTTAATTGCACTTTCCAGATTCTAGAGACCACCTTCATTCTTTGGCCCCTTCACCCGCCTTCAAAGCCAGCAGCATAGCAGCTTCCAGCCTCTATGACTCTGACGACCTGGACTCCTTCTTGTTAGATTTGGCACATCCAGACGATCCTGGAGAATCTCCTCATTTCAACATTCTTAGTTTAATCACAGCCACAAAGTCCCTTTTTCCACATAAAGTAATGTATTCACAGGTTCCAGGGATGAAGACATGGACATCTGGAGGGGGCCATTATTCAGCCTATCTCCTTTGGTCAGTTTTTTTCTCTTCCCATAGCAGGATCATAGTTAAGCCAGCCTATGGGCAGAGGCTGCTGAGGAACCTGAAACCAGAGTACAGGGGTGTGTGCAACCTCCATGAACAGGTCATCAGCGGGCTGCAAAGCAGCTGGGCCCCAGTCTGCCATCCAATCAACAAGGAGAGGAAACTTCTGACACTCAGGCTTCCCTTCTTGTAGACACTATAGACTTTTTGTCAGATGGACTCCAGTGCTGATTGTCAGGTACTGCTCTACTTACTCCCAACTCTCCATCTCTGATAGTTACAAGTCATCTTTTATGGTTGCTTGATGGGACCTGTCCCATCCTGGGTTCCCATTAATTGTGCCCGTCCATTAACCTCTCTGACAAATCGTGTTACAGACCAGTCCCCAGTGACAGCATTTGACCCAGTGTTATCCAGGACCTCACAGCTCCCTGCCCTTTTCTCCCTACCTCTCTGACTTTTGGCCACACATCCCAGGTTCCAAAGTCTGCCCTGCTCTGCGCTTCTCCTGTCTTTTTGATAACTTGTTAGGACTTTCCTTTCTGGATTCTGTGCAGAAATAATCTCATCCATTATGTACTGAGTTTTATGAGTAACCTTGTCTCAAAATTTGGGGAATACCTCCTTCGTGGTGACCTTTTTTAAAAAAACTGATTCTCAGCCGGGCGCAGTGGCTCACACCTGTAATCCCAGCACTTTGGGAGGCCGAAGCGGGTGGATCATGAGGTCAGGAGATCGAGACCATCCTGGCTAACACAGTGAAACCTGGTCTTTACTAAAAATACAAAAAATTATCCGAGTGTGGTGGCAGGCACCTGTGGTCCCAGCTACTCGGGAGGCTGAGGCAGGAGAATGGAGTGAACCTGGGAGGCAGAGCTTGCAGTGAGCCGAGATCGTGCCACTGCACTCCAGCCAGGGCGACAGAGTGAGACTCGTCTCAAAAAAAAAAAAAAAAAAAACCTTCTGCAAGAACCTGTTTATGCGCCAGGCTCTGGGTAAGGCTCAGAGAGCCTAGAGGCCAGTAGAGAAAATGAATTTTCTGTTATCACATCTTCACATTCAAGTATGTGTAATTATAAATGAAGATTAGTTGCTCTTAAAGACAGTTAATGAAAATTTAAAACAGACCTGCCCCAGATTGGGGGTCCTCAAGGGAAACTTCCCTATGGAAGTGCCATTTGAACTGTGATTATCGGATAGGTGACAGGGAGAAGTCAGGGAGCTGGGGGGTGGCTGTGGCTGCAGGCAGAGACAGACAGATGGGGAGGAAAGGTCAGGGGGGGTTGTACAGGCAGGCAGGGGCCAACCTGAGCATTTTGAGTTTTAGCCTAAGAGCAAAGATTTTCAGCAAGAAGAGAGTGGGGACGGATCAGGTGTGCTGAAACCATCTTCCTGATTGTAGCGTGGTGAACAGCTTTTATGGGGAGGGAGGAGAGGACAGGATTGGTGTAGGGACAGCAGTTAGGAGGTTCTTTTGGTAACAGAGGTGTGACATGAAGGTGACCTGGCTGGGGTGGTAGCAATGGAGAAGAGGAGTAGTTGGTTTCTCAGAGGTAGTTTGGCGGTAAAAATCTAACAGGAGATGGTGACAGTTTGAATATGAGGCAAGAGGTGGAAAGTTTCGAAGATGGAATCAAGCTTCACAGCATATGTAAGTTACTATTAAGTAGCCTGATTTTTTTTTTTTTTTTTTTTTTTTTAGACAGCGTCTTGCTCTGTCGCCCAGGCTGGAGTGCAGTGGTGTGATCTCAGCTCACTGCAACCTCCACCTCCCAGGTTCAAGTGATTCTCATGCCTCAGCCTCCCAAGTAGCTGGGACTACAGGCATGCACCACCATGCCCAGCTAATTTTTGTATTTTTCGTAGAGATGGAGTTTTGCCATGTTTGCCAGGCTGGTCTTGAACTCCTGACCTCAAGTGATCCACCCTCCCGGCCTCCTAAATTGCTGGGATTACAGGCGTGAGCCACCGTGCCTGGTCTGCAACGAAACATTTTTAAAAGGAGGAAATGCTAGCTCTTGTGTATTTTGTGACAGGCCTAATGAAAACAGCTGCCTTCAGTGTGAGGGGGCTGCTCCATCCTTGTGAACCTCAGACATGACTATGTTGGTGGCTTCTGGGAGAAGTTTACATATCTAAGTTCAAGTTCGTAGGTGGCCGACATGGTTGATGCTTTTATCATCAGAATTCCCCTAACATTCTTTGCGGTGGGGAGATGGACTATCTCTAAAACCAAACCACCATCATGAGGGAGCCTTAGACTGAGAGGCTTACTTATGGAGACTCATATTTGGAGAATTCTGGGAATCCAACCCCAAGAATGTTGGCCCCTTTCCCCACTTGTGATGGTCTTTTGAACTTCAGGATTTGGCAGCCTGTCAAACCAAATAACTCTGGGTGCAAAAGTCAACGCAGTCCAGAGCAATCTCTGCCTCGTTGCTGTAGGCTGGATGTCTCTCACAGGCACGTCTTGGAATCCTTGCCCTTTTTCCCTTTTCAGTTAGAATAGATTCTCTGGTATAAGAATCTGCATGAACACTTTTTCCTCAACATTTTTTTTTATATTTTATTTTATTTTGAGACAGAGTCTCACTCTGTCACCCAGGCTGGAGTGCAATGGCACAATCTTGGCTCATTGCAACCTCTGCCTCCCGGGTTCAAGTGATTCTCAGGCCTCAGCCTCCTAAATAGCTGGGACCACAGGCGTGCGCCACCACACTAAGCTAATTTTTATATTTTTGGTAGAAACAAAGTTTCACCATGTTGGCCAGGTTGGTCTCGAACTCCTGACCTCAAGTGATACCCCCCACCTTGGCCTCCTAAAGTGCTGGGATTACAGGCCTGAACCACTGCGCCTAGCCACAATGTGATTTTTTTTTTTTAAATAACAAGACACTTGGTTGCTTTGTTGAGACAGAATTTCCAGGATTTCACATTTGAGTCTCTGGGCCTAAGTGTCCTGGTGGCACCATTTGGATCTCTTAATTAAAGTCACTTGTGGCTGGGGGTAGTGGCTCAAGCCTGTAATCCCAGCACTTTGGGAGGCCAAGGCAGGTGGCTCACTTGAGGCCAGGAGTTCGAGACCAGCCTGGCCAACATGGCAAAATCCCATCTCCACTAAAAATACAAAAATTAGCCGGGCGTGGTGTCACATGCCTGTAATCCCAGCTAGTTGGTGGCTGAGGCATGAGAATTGCCTGAACCTGGGAGGCAGATATTATAGTGAGCTGAGATTGTGCTACTGCACTCCATTCTGGGCAACAGAGCAAGACCCTGTCTCAAAAAAAAAAAAAAAAGAAAAAGAAAAAAAAGAGTCCTTTGTTAAAGTGAGTGGACCCCTTTGGAACATTCAGTCAGATTCTGCTACCCAAAGGCTAGAAACCCAGCCTCCCAGCACACAGTGCAGGACAGTAGTGTGTACCTTAGGATGAGGCTGAAGGCTCTTGGACAGGAAGCCTGGCCAGTGTGCTCCAAACTCTCCATTACTTTCGTTCAATTACACATTATGAGAAGGGGAAGGGATGAGGAAAGCAAATTAATGCTTAATCACTGTTAATACCCAATGCACTTCTAAGGAAGGCCCCTGCGCCTCATTGTGGAGATCTACATACACCTACGCAGTGACCCCAGCCACACCTCTGGCTTCATCATTAACATCTAGGATTCTCGACCTTGGCTGCACTTTGCACGATAGAGAGGGGTTGAGGGGGTGGAGGTGTTAAAAAAAAAAAATCCCAGCACTTTGGGAGGCCGAGGCAGGCGGATCGCCTGAGTTCAGGAGTTCAATACCAGCCTGGCCAACATGGTGAAACCCCATCTCTACTAAAAATACAAAAATCCAGCCGGGCGTGGTGGTGTACGCCTGTAATCCCAGCTACTCGGGAAGCTCAAGCATGAGAATCACTTGAATCTGGGAGGCAGAGGTTGCAGTGAGCCAAGATCGTGCCACTGCATGCTAACCTGGGCGACAGAGCAAGACTATCTCAAAAAAAAAAAAGACAATGCCATGGTAATGATTTTGTTTATTACCATAAGATACATGGGTAACCTCAATCTTTACCACTGGCCTAAGGGCAAGTGACGGCCACTTCAGTTTCACTCTGTCACGTGCCCCACTTGCCCAGCACACACCTCCCTTCCTCCCCGGTTAAGATGCTGGCTGGTGTTTCCGGTGGAGCTGGTCCTCATGCCCTGTCTTAGCACTGGACTGCTGTTGAAGAATATGGATACTCACTCACCTTCTGGCTCTCTCCTCTCTGCCTTCCCTGGATTCCAGCCTCCAGGAACCAGATGCTGACTCTGGCTTGCTTGGTTGGCGTCTGCACCTCGCTCTGGGGGTTGTGGGCAGATACTTTTTCTTGAGCATGTTCCATGCCTGTACCCCATGGACTGTGTGTTAACTCTGCGTATCCACCAGTTTTCCACTTGAGTGATTAGGAAAATATTTGGCATACAATGCTTTGTGACGTCCTTTGGCCTCTACTTGTTTACATAGTAAGTCCACCTCTATTCTTTTTCCCTCTAGCCTGTGACAATGCAAATAGCATTATTTGGCTCCAGTCCCATCTAAACACAGTGCCAATGTAGATTGTGAAACCATGTTATGGTACTCAGTGGCTGGCCAGAGGACCCAGAACCTGCAACCATGAATCTAATTTTAAATGGTGATCAAATGGAAAGACAGAATTTGAAACTCCATAGGTGTCTGGAGGTGAGTCTGCAGATCCCAGCGTGAGAAGCCCGAGCTTGCTGGCTCGAGCATAGGTGCCCAGAGCCATATCAGGAACCACAGGGAGGCTGGGAATATGACTGTTGTTATCAATGTGTGGCTACTTAGTTCTTTCTTAGAAACCATCTCAAGAGTTATTCCCTTTATTTCTATGCCCCAGTCTAAGTTTGAAAGGTTTTCCTCTGAGCTCTCTTGATCACTGCGGGACCAAAGATCTAAGGCTAGGTCCACCCTTAGATCTTCCTCCCAAAGTCTCCATCAGGCACTGCATACCTCTGCCTCCCTCTCATAGATGCCTCCTGTTTGTGGGTACTGAGGTCCTGAGTCATCTTCCTGCAATTGTACCACACTCTGGCCTTACCATGTTGCTGTCAGACTCTCCAACAGGTCATTGCGTGGGCCTCCCCAGGCACACTAACCATTCATACCTCACAAAACATTCCTTTCTGGGTCAGGCACGGTGGCTCATGCCTGTAATCCCAGCACTTTGGGAGTCCGAGGCAGGCAGATCACCTGAGGTCGGGAGTTCGAGACCAGCCTAACCAACATGGAGAAATCCCGTCTTTACTAAAAAAATACAAAATTAGCTGGGTGTGGTGGCACATGCCTGTAATCCCAGCTACTCGGGAGGCTGAGGCAGGAGAATTGCTTGAACCCAGGAAGAAGAGGTCGCAGTGAACTGAGATTGCAGCATCGTACTCCAGCCTGGGCAACAAGAGAGAAACTCCGTCTAAAAAAAAAAAAAATTCCTTTCTGTGCTTAAAAAGTCAATCAGTATTTTCTCCATAATCCATGTAGCTCAGAGTTGATATGCTACACGCCAATACTCACTGAAAGTGAGTGTTTAGTCATGTCCCCTTATGACAGACAACTCTCCAACGTTTAGTTTCAGCTCTGCTGTTTACTAGCTGTGTGAACTTGGGCAAATCACTTAGTTTTCTAAGCCTCAGTGTCCCCATGTGTAAAATACTACATGCCCTGCCTGCCATACAGAGTTGGGAAATTCAAACTTGATAAAAGATGTGAAAACATTTAAAAAATTATAGGCCGGGAGCGGTGGCTTATGCCTGTAATCCCAGCACTTTGGGAGGCCAAGGTGGGTGGATCACTTGAGGTCAGGAATTCGAGACCAGCCTGGCCAACATGGTGAAACCCTGTCTCTGCTAAATTTACAAAAATTAGCTGGGCGTGGTGGCAGGTGCCTGTAATCCCAGCTATCTGGGAGACTGGAGCATAAGAATTGCTTGAGCCTGGGAAGCGGGTGTCAGTGTGAGCTGAGATTGCGTCACTGCACTCCATCCTGGGTGACAGAGTGGGACTGTCTCTAAATAAATAAATAAATACAATTATAAAGTGTTAGTCACATGCAAGTTGGTAGTGAAACAGGCCTTGATATATTTCATAGTCACTTTATAATTCTTCCATCAAGGCTAGACAAGTGTCACCTTAGCACAGATCAACCCACATCAACATACTGAAAATTTAGGAGCACAAGATTCTTTAATAGAGGATATTTTTCTGCCTTGCTTCTTCCAATTGCAATATACCATATTTGATCATTGCAGTGCTTGATGAATTTATTTTGCAGCTTACTACGATAGAATGAGAAATTGTGGACTTTTTCTAATAGATCATGGCTGCCTCCCCACTGGAGAAAGAGGTACTCTGTAGAGTAACGAGGTTAACTCAGAATATCTACACCCTGAAAGGCCAGTTTTCTTTTTATAATGAAAACACATTAAGGGAATTTGGAAATAAAAAAAGAGAAATCATCCAGAATTCTACCATCTTAACACGGCTCTGTGTATTTGCCCATTACAGCCTAGTTGGCATCCAGAAGCACTTAAGAGGGCTGTAGTTACAATGTACATATCATTTTGGTATTCTGCCCTTTTTTCACTTAAGCATTTCTCCACATTTCTTTTTTCTTCTTTTTGTGATTATACCTTGATAGGCATCCACATTCCTACATAGCCTCCGTGTTTATCATTTTAATGGTGAAACAACATTCCATGAACTGAATTAATCATGATTCCTTTTGGGTCCGGATGTAGGTTGTCTCCAGGTTTTTCTTTTTCTACTATTAATAATACTATAACAAACAGGCCCAGGCACGGTGGCTCACACCTGTAATCCCAGCACATTGGGAGGCCGAGGTTGGCGGATCACCTGAGGTTAGGAGTTCGAGACCAGCCTGACCAAAATAGTGAAACCCCATCTCTACTAAAAATACAAAATTAGCCGGGCATGGTGGCATACACCTGTAATTCCAGCTACTTGGGAGACTGAGGCAGGAGAATTATTTGAACCAGGGAGGCAGAGGTTGCAGTATGCTGAGATTGCACCATTGCACTCCAGCCTGGGCAACAAGAGCGAAATGCTGTCTCAAAAAATAAAAATAATGCTACAACAACTGGCTCCTTAAATATAGCTTTTTGCCTTTGTTGAAAACTAAAGTCTCCAGGATAGAAGTATTAGCTCAAAGCGTAAAAACTCTTTAGAGTTCCTGCAAATATATTTTTATTGCTTTCCAAAAGGATCCCACAAATTTTGATGCCGTTAACATATTTTATCTCATTGCTAACATTCCAGCATTGAGCAATTTATTATAAAATTTTACTAATTTAATAGGTATCAAATGCTATTCTTTTAAAATGCTATTTTTATTTCCACAAAGGAAAGACAATTTTCAAGGGCTACTTTTTTAGAGGGAAAAGTTTTGTCACCAGAAAGATAAATCCAGGTAGCTGATCGTATCTTCAGTTAGCCTTTTGTCCATACCAAGGACATAGGAGAGTGAGCTGGTACTCAACCTTCCCTTGAGAGGGTGAGAGCAGCTAGATCTGCCCCTTTAAACCATGACATCCAGGTCTATGGTATGCAGCAGGGTGGATACTACTGAAATAGTTTACACATTCTTGCTGGAACTTAATAATACAGTTTCAGTTTTACTGAACTTCTAAACCAGCAACATAAGTTAAGCATCCAGGAATATTACAGCATGCAAATTGACTATCATCTAACAACTGGCATCTAGACTCAGTCAGAAGGAGTTTTCAGGCAAACAGAATCTGGTGTGATGTTTATAGCTGTGTAGCGGGAGCCAGGCCTCTTAGCTTTGCTATTTGTGTCAGTTCCCAAGGGAACTTAAGTGGAAAAAGGCCACTCCAATTTTCTGTTTTAGGTTGCCCATTTGCCTGAAAGAAGTGATGTGAAACTTGTGAACCAGAATCTTGGAAATATTCTGAGAATCTCAGATGGAAGAGACCATTTTAATTATGAAAGCTTTTTTCATTAAAAGAAAAAGTCAGGGCTGGGCGCGGTGGCTCAAGCCTGTAATCCCAGCACTCATGAGGTCAGGAGATCGAGACCATCCTGGCTAACACAGTGAAACCCCATCTCTACTAAAATACAAAAAAAATTAGCTGGGCGAGGTGGTGGGTGCCTGTAGTCTCAGCTACTCGGGAGGCTGAGGCAGGAGAATGGCGTGAACCCGGGAGGCGGGGCTTGCAGTGAGCTGAGATCCGGCCACTGCACTCCAGCCTGGGCAACACAGCGAGACTGTCTCAAAAAAAAAAAATCAGGTAACCTTTTCTCCATTTCACATTTCTGGTTCAGATACTCAATAAAATGCAAATAGAATGACAGAATTTACTTTGATAAGCTCAAAATCAGTAGCAAAATATAAATCAAGATGCCTTATTATGAAAAAATGTTAAAGATTTGTTAAAAACAGTAATGTAAGCAGAGATGATTTTAGGTATTTAGGATGTTTAATTGTGTCCCATCCTGCCTTGCCCTTTACATATTTAACATTTTTTTTTTTTTTCTGATAGGAAAGTAACTTGTAAAAAATCTTATTTTATCTTAAAATCAATTGCGTGAAGCACATGTTATTATGGTGTCTTCATTTTACAAATAAGGAAACAGACTTAAAGAGGCTAAGGGCCCCGAGGTCACACTGCTCAGAAGTGTGTCTCGGCTCCCTTATTCAAGCTCTTCTATTTCTAAGGGTTTACACAAAAGTTTAAATTCTTTTACCCAGGCTGCAGAATGGGTCTGGGGAAGACGGTAATGTTCTTGAGAGGCTCATGCATGTAGGTGCTGGGGAGAAGCCACTGGGTGGAGAATGTGTGAACAGCAGGTGGCAGCAGTGTCTTTGGAGTGTGTGGTTGTCCCAGGCAGTCCTCAGAAAGCAAGGTCCGTGCATACCATCGAGCGCTGAACCTAATGTCTGACCTCTCATCTCTGACCTCCTGCTGAGCCAAGTGGACTACCTGCCACCTAGTAAGGTACAGTGTATCCCTGGGGAAGGAGTTGGGGAGAAGATTGGGAAACAGGTGACTTGGAAGTCATTTATAACTGAAAGGCTCCCATCTGGATAAGTGGTATATTGTGCAGTGGTCTGACCCTGGCATATTACTTAGCTTCTCTGTTCTTCAATATCCTTTCTGTAAAATGGGGATAATGGCCATCTGCCTCACAGGATCACTGAGATGATTATGGGAACGTGGTATCTACAAAGCCCTTGGAACAGCCCAGTACCGGGCGCACACTATGTGTATGTTACCCATTATTAATATTCTTTGTCAAAGGCTTTATCATTTGCGGTGGACTTTCATACCTATCATTTCATTCCATCCTGCCACCATATTTTAAGATACAAATATTACACCCATTTAATAGAGGAGGACACGGGTTGAGCCAGAGAAAGTATAAATTAGCATGAGCTTTGAAGTCAGACAGATTGGAAGTCAGGCTCATTAGAGTTGTGGGATTTGTGCAAGTTACTTAATGCTTTGGAACCTCAGTTTCTTTGTAAATGAGTGATAATATTACCTATCTTGTGGGTTTATGACAACATATATGAAGTTTAAAACAACATATATGGTTTAAAACAACATATATGAAGCCCTCTGGTGTGGTTCCTCTTCCACAGTGAACACTTAAAATTATTCAAGGGATGTTTTAAAACATCAAAAAGTATTTAGCTGGTCGCGGTGGCTCACGCCGGTAATCCCAGCACTTTGGGAGGCTGAGGCAGGCGGATTGCCTGAGGTCAGAAGTTCGAGACCAGCCTGGCCAACATGGTGAAACCCCGTCTCTACTAAAAATACAAAAATTAGCCGGGTGTGGTGGCACATGCCTGTAATCCCAGCTACTCAGGAGGCTGAGGCAGGAGTACCGCTTGAACCCGGGAGGTGGAGGTTGCAGTGAGCCGAGATGGTGCCACTGCGCTCTAGCCTGGTGACAAAGCGAGACTCCGTTTCTAAATAAATAAATAAATAAATAAATAAATAAATAATAAAAAGTATTTTAAAAGGCAAGTAAAGTTACTCACAATCCACCACCTAGAAATAACCTTGTTATTGCTATGATGTGTTTTTTTCCTCTAGTATTTGTAAGTGATATGGCCGAGCTCCTATCACATATGTCTAAGTCACTCGACCAAGGTGCCAAAGCTAAGACAGGGGCAGAGCTAGCTCACACACCAGGCAGGGCTGCCTCCAGGGCCAGGTTCTTCTGTGTACCTACTTCTCCACACTTCCTCAATCAAGTTAAGGCTTAAATGTCTTTTGAGAAACTGATGAAAAAATACTTCAAGTGTTTCAAGTTTGAAAATATACACTTACATTCAAAAGCACGGAAAGAAACCAGAGGTACCCAAGACAATCTAATCATACAGTTCAAGGCTGGAATTCTGCTCAGAAGGTAGCCTTTCATATGCAAAACATGTTAATTTCTACAGGTTTTTGTTTGGCCAACATTTTCACTGTTAAAACATTTCTGTTCAAGCTGCTATGACTACAAGTAAATTTGGAAAAATCAGTGAATTAATCATTTGACAAGTGGATTAAATTGAGTGAATTAATGATTCAGCAGATTGGGTCTTTGGGTGCACTAAGAGCCCCGAAAGCTTCTTGAGACACATCTTCTGATTCCAGGGTCACGACTACTCACCATGTGTGCATCCCAACTCCAAATCCACACTCATTTCCTGGTTGCCTCTTCAGTGAGAGCTGGTGCTTTCCTGTTGGTTCTTAGGGTTGAAGCCCGCTCACTATGGGTCTTGGAGTCAGAAGACCCAGGTTTGAATCTCACTGGGCTTGTCCACATCTTAGCCACAGAACACTGGCCAAGCCAGTGCACCCTGGAACCGCATTGTCACCGATTACACAGAGACAGTGCTGATGCCTGTCCTGCTTTGTTCCCAGCATCACTGTCACTACCAAATCAAATGGAAATGCTCTCTGGGAGCCGGAAAGTGCTAGGTGAATTTTAGTTCCTGATGAGTTCGTTATTATGAAAACCACAGTGGCCACGTGTGCTCTCCGTCATGGAGGGCGGGGGAGGGCTGGGGACGGCTCCTGGGGAAGGAGGGCCAGGCCTGCTCGCTGGGAGAGGGTCACCGCTCACCTTTGCTCTTTGGTCTCTGCCTTTCTGGTCACTGACACGCATTACAGAAGGGCACACACACCTATTAAACTGCCTCCCCCAGGTCATCTGCCAGTCAGCAGCTGGCAGACCCCAGTGGCCCTACAAACGCCTCCTCACTGGCCGCTTCAGGCTGAGGTCATTTGCCTGGAGCCACTGGGGTGGGGTGAGAGGGAAGCCTGGGTCCTCCCAGTCACCTTGGGCCCTGCGCAGTCAGGCTGGGTGGCATCTTCCTCCGTCTGGCCTCTCTGCTCCCAACTCTGAACGCGGCCTGAGAGAGGGCAGAAGGGTTGTCTGCTGGGCACCTTTGCTGCCTCACAGCCAAAGAAACCTGGCTGGGGAGGGCTGGGCAGGGAGGGTACACAGCTGGGCGTGACAGGGAGGGCGTGAAATGGCGTAAGCTTGGGAACAGGATCAAAGGCAGAAAACGAGGGGGCAAGAGGTGTCTGGAGAACGCAATTGTTTTCCTTCTCCCTTTTCTCAAGTGGAAGAGTGAAATCATTAAAGAAAATAATACCCTTCAAAGCGGAATTGGCAATCAGTGTTGAATTTTAGTGCTGGAGTGGGTGACACATCCCAGCTGCAGTCAGGAGACCTACCGCTGCTGAGTGACTGTGCACCAGCCACCCGCCATCAGCCACCAGCCTCCGGTCAAGCAGTCATTTACCACCCACTTGGTCTGGCTCACTTTCTGTTTCCTGAGTTACATTAGCCCTAGTGGAGACCTAACTTAACAGTTCATCACGCTTGAAAGGTGCTTCTGCCTCCCAGAGAACTTCACGTCCACCCTCTAAAAGCTCATCTGTCTGAACAGCCCTTCAGGGTTAAAAGCACTTGTGTTCAGATGGAAGGTTCTGAGGTTCCATCTAATCCTGTTATTACCCAGACATCAGCTGGGCCCTCATTTCACCCCTCCGAGATTTGGTTCAATTTAGCCTGGACCCCAATTCCAGGGCCAGTTGAAGACCATTACAGGTCCCAGGGTCTTTTAGTTATGGAGGCAGCATTCCACATCATATCAGACACATTAGAATATGCCCATATTTCACATTGAGTGTCACATTTTTGCTGTGGAAAGGATCAAAAAGACTTTATTAATCTTGCTTTTGAAATTCTAGCTGCTCACTGACTACATGTCTGGCTATGTTCTCCAGGCCGGCACTGTGCATGCACAGTACATTTTATGGAGGGAGAAAACCAAACCTTAGCATTATTTTCAAACAAAGAATGCAGAAGCACTAAATTTAAACATGAATGAAGTTGACATTGTTTGTTTTATAGACATTTAATTAAGATGTATTCCTTTCAATTTCATACTTTTCCCTTTATATTTTAGATACAATAACTTTTTTTTTTTTGGCATGTCACGTATTTTCACAGGCCTTTGAAAAAAGCTCAGTGACCAGAGGCCCTGTCCCGGGGCCCTGCTGACCAGATGGCTCTGCTGGTGGTTGCTGAGAGCCCTTCCCAAGATTTTGCCCCACCCTCACCTCATTCCCAGCCTCTTTCTCGTTCCCTGCTCCCTGCTCCTGTGTGTCTATCTGCCTGTGTTTCAGTTTCCGCTGGTATCAAAACTGACCGCAAAGCCCAGCTCCTTCATTGTTACATGGACATTTCATGAGGTTGGTACCTGGACACATTCTGAGGACCATCGAGAACTGGCACTTACATACCTTGTAAGCTCCTGGCATCTGCTTGGCTCCACCCTTTCCCTCCCAGTGCCCACCCTCTCTCACTCCACATCCTGCCAAGGGCAGCTCTCCAGGGAGCCTGCATCACATCGACCACTTTCCTTGTCTGGCTGCTTCTCTTTCAAACAGCCAGGAATCCCTGCAGGCCCTATCGCCCTTGAATCTGCAGAGCAACATTGCTGCATCTCCGCACAAGCATTATCCGATGCCTCCATCCCTTCCAGAGCTTCCTGGGCAGGAACTGCTGCTGGACACATCCCAGGATGGGGATCTCACCATCTCTCAGGAGAAGGCTTTTGCTTGCCTTTTGGCCTGTTCTCACCATAAAAAAAGTAGTAAGATGAGGCCGGATGCGGTGGCTCATGCCTGTAATCTCAGAACTTTGGAAGGCCAAGGTGGGAGGATTGCTTGAGCTCAGGAGTTTGAGACTAGCCTGGGCAACACAGGGAGACCCCGTCTTTACAACTACTACTACTACCACTACTACTATTACTACTACTAGTAAAATTAGTTGGGCGTAGTGGTGCACATTTGTAGTCCCAGCTACTCAGGCATCTGGATTGCTTAAGCCTGGGAAATTGAGGCTGCAGTGAGCCATGACTGCGCCACTGCACTACGGCCTGGGTGATAGAGAGATACCCTGTCTCAAAAACAGAGAAGAAAGTAATAAAATGAATGTGAATTCTGGCTTTATTTCAACTGCTCCTGATCTTGCCTCCGGGCTCCTTTGACCTTCAGCCTACCCCTGAGAGACAGAGCTATGTCTGCATGGGACAACTGAGGAACCCTGTAGCAAAGCCCCAGCTGAGATCCAGCCTCTCGACTTGCAGTCCTGGCTTCCTCAAGGTCCCGTTTTCTCCCTGACTGCCTTTTATTACTCGGCTTTCTTCAGGGAAGAAATGCACTGCACTGTGAATTTCCTTCAGCAAACAGAAGCTCTCTGCTTGTTGAAGTAAACAGCGCAGCAGAGGGTGGGGGCGGGGAGGGGCTGGGGTGGGAACAGGGCCAGCTTCCCCATTAGCCACAGGAGGCACAGTGCCCAGGGCCCACAATAGGACCCATGGAAATGATGCAATTTCTTTTAAAATCGGGAGAAAAAAATAACTTTTAGGTCAAATACAACGTTTTAATATGTAATACAAATCTACTTGTCTTCTTACCAATGCAGATATAAAGTATGATTTTTAATTTTTTTTTCATAAAGGGGCACATGAAGGCAACAGTACCCAGGGTCCGGGTCCACAGAGTGATAATATGGCCCTGGTGGGCAGGGGTGTCTGGACTGAAATTTATATGTGACAGTCCATTTAATGGCACAGTGGTGCTACTGAGGGGACAGAGACCTGGCACCTCCTGGTCTATGAGCTCCCATCACCCCCTCAACACACACGCACCCAGATGAACCAGTGAAAGAATGACAAGGCTGATTCTGTTGGCGTGGTCAGCATGTGCTGGGTCCAAATGCCCAATCCTTTTGGGAGATTTTTCTTTTTTTTCTTTTCTTTTTTTTGAGACGGAGTCTCGCTCTATCACCTGGACTGGAATGCAGTGGCGCGATCCCAGCGCACTGTAATCTCTGCCTCCCGGGTTCAAGCGATTCTCAGGCCTCAGCCTCCTGATTAGCTGGGACTGCAGGCACCCGCCACCACACCCGGCTAATTTTTGTATTTTTAGTAGAGACGGGGTTTCACTATGTTGGCCAGGCTGTTCTCAAACTCCTGATCTCAAGTGATCCACCCACCTCGGCCTCCTAAAATGCTGGGATTACAGGCATGAGCCACCGTGCCCACCCTTTTTGGGGGGATTTTTCTTAAGAGGTGACACCATACAGAGTATGTAATAGTTGTTTTTCTTCTTGAAAAAGGACAGCATAAAACTTAGCCCTGGTTTAGGATACAATCCACTCTTTATCTCTTATCATACAGGAGCAGCCAGTATGGGCATGAGTACACTGCTCTGCCCTATGCATGACAGGGACAGGGAGAAGTGAGGCCATAGGCCACACTCTGGGGGAAGGGGATCAGCTCTCTCAGCTGGGGGCAGCTTGTTTTCTCCTTTGGACTTCTACCTCACAGCTCAACCCTGGGCTCCCTGAAGGGCAGATGGGCAATCCATTAGGAAGCCTTGCCTGACTCATCCTCAAACTGACCACCTCCTCTTCCCCTCATGAGAATGCATCTCATTAGCATTCTCAGCAGAGAAGCAGCATAAAATGGTTGTTTTTTTTTTTTTAAAAAGTGAGCTTTGCCCCTAGCCAGTCCTGTGTTCCGATCCCAGCTCTACTACTTCCCAGCTCTGTGCCCGTTTCTGAGCCTCAATGTTGTTAGCAGTTAAAATGGGGATATTACCTACTCATGCAGTTGTATTAAATAAGGCAAGCAATGAAAAGCCTATAGAACCAGTGGCAGCTTAGAATTGGCAGGGTCTAGGGCAAGTGTCCTGAAGCTGTGGTTTCCTACTTTACATAATATAAAGAAACATCGCTGGGCGTGGTGGCTCACGCCTGTAATTCCAGCATTTTGGGAGGCCGAGGCGGATGGATCACCTGAGGTCAGGAGTTCAAGACCTTGTCTCTACTAAAAAATACAAAAATTAGCTGGGCATGGTGACGAGAGCCTGTAATTCCAGCTACTTGGGAGGCTGAGGCAGAAGAATCACTTGAATCCGGGAGGCGGAGCTCGCAGTGAGCTGAGATCGTGCCACTGCACTCCATCCTGGGTGACAAGAGCGAAACTCTGTCTAAATATATATATTTATTATATAAATATAAAAATATATATAATTTATTATATAAACATATAAATATATAATTATATATTTATTATATAAACATATAAATATATAATTATATATTTATTATATAAACATATAACTATATAATTTATATATTTATTATATAAACATATAAATATATAATTTATATATTTATTATATAAATATATAAATATATAATTTATATGTATTATATAAATATATAAATATATAATTTATATGTATTTATTATATAAACATATAAATATATAATTTATATGTATTTATTATATAAATATATAATTTATATATTATAGTTTTAATAATATCTAATATATAATATTTATATATTTATATATATATAAACATCAGTAGTGTGTATCAGAGACAGAGGTGGCAGCCATCAGTGCTTCCACCCTCTGGCATATAGGAGCTCCTGTCTTCTTTTGGATGACTTGGTCCCATCTACCAAGAATGTGTCTTTGCAGTTCTGCCCCCACTTCCCACCCCGATCAGCCATGGGGAGACTGTAGCATAAGGGGAAATGCTCTGGATGTGACGTCAGGGACCCTGGAGTGTAACGTGAACCCTGCTGTCCCTTAGCTGCAGATCTTGGGCAACTTGCTTCAGCAAGTGCAACCTGGGCTTCATTTCTACGTACATCTGTAAAACGAGGTCTCCCTTCTAATTCTAGTATCTCTGATTTTATGACTCTGGGAAAATTCAAAGTTTCTTCACATCAAGAAAAGACTGGGGATTCTTTGTTTAAAGGCATTTCATAACATACACTCCATTAAGCTATGGAAACAGGGAGTTTGAAAGCTTCACTGTCAACGGAGGCGGGCAGGCAGAGTAAAAGACTGCTGCCTTCCATGAACTCCCTCATTTCACATCCCGTCGGTGGAATGGACTTTAAAATTGCTCTCAGCGATCAGAATGCCCCTAGAAGACTCACGTGCTGCTATGGACCCTGGAATTCTTATGCATTACCCTGCTGTAACACTCAAGGCTCATATTGGTGAGATCAACAAAATCTCTCTGGCAAATCGGGAAAGTCTAGAATTCCATAGAACCAGGGGAATCATGTAGGATCAGATTTCACCAGCTTTCTCTACTTGAAAATTCTTATGCTGGCAACCCAGCCCAAGTGTACTTTGCTTGAAGTTGATCAGCTACAAAACCGTAAGTTTGGGGAGAGAGTACATGTGGGGATATGAGGTACAGGGGGCGAAATGACAAATCACACATTTACCAGTAAACTTGGGGGTGGGGGAGAATGGGAGAAAAACCACTTCTGGAATTTCTATCCTTGCCTGTTTACTCCTCCTACTCATTGCAGTATGGAAACCATTTAGCTGCAGACAAATGATTTCCTGGCATATTCTTGGCACTATTCCAGTAAATCATGTCCTTCTCTACCCCTGGGAAAAGTCTCTCCCTTGCTTGGGTCATAACTCAAAACTAGAGCTTCGACGTACTTGCCCTAGACCCTGCTTTCAGTCTGCCTCCAGCGAGCTGAGGTTCTGAGATTAAGTATGATATGCACCAGTGCCGATAGGCCTGAGCTCCAAGAATGACCCACAGGAAAAGACAAACTAGGCCAGGCACTGTGGCTCATGCCTGTAATCCCAGCACTTTGGGGGGCCAAGGCAGGAGGATCACTTGAGCTCAGGAGTTCAAGACTAGCCTGGGGAACATAGAGAAACCCTGTTTCTACAAAAAATACAAACATTTATCTAGGCATGGTGGCATGCACCTGTAGTCCCAGCTACTCAGGAGGCTGAGGTGGGGGAATCATTTAAGCCCAGGAGGTCCAGGCTGCAGTGAGTTATGACGGCACCACTGCACTCCAGCCTGGACAACAGAGCAAGACCCTGTCTCAAACAAAACAAAACAAAAACAAAAACAAAATCAAAAGACAGGATAAAAAGGAGATGGCTCTAGGGCAACACAGTCCCTGCTTCTGACACACCTGTCCTCCAAAACTAGAAAAGACAACATTTTCATTCTCTAACCTAAAAAATTTTAAACAGAAATAGTAAAAATATGATTCTATTAATAAGACTTCTATTTACACATAAACTCTCTGGGAATCTATTTATCTCTCTAAGTGATCGTTTCTATTAAAATGAGATTCTATCTAGTGATTTTGTTAAAAAATTACCAAAACAAGTTGATGGGATAAACACAGGAGAAGAGACAGCTTCCCTTCAGAGTCAACAAACTTTTTCTGTAAAGGGCCAGACAGCAAATATCTTAAACTTTGTGGGCCATGAGGTCTCTGTCACAACTTCTCAAGTCTGTCGTCATAGCACCAAAGCAGCCACAGACACTGCATAAGTGAATCAGTGCAGCTATGTTCCAATACAACGTTATTTGCAAACACTGAAATTTGAATTTCATATAATCTTCACATATCATAAACTATTATTCCTCTTTTGAGTTTTTTTTTCCAAACACTAAAAAATTAAAAAGCCATTCTTAGCTCTCAGGTTGTACAAAAACCGGTGGTGGGCCGAATTTTGCCCACAGACCGTAGTTTGCCAAACTCTGATTTAGAGGCTCCCCAGGGCAAACATGCAAAGAAGTTAAAGTTTGGTTTTTGGTTAATGTAACCTTTCCCTACTGGCACTGGCATTTTAAAACAAGACAAGTGGGTAAGGAAAATACAAGTCAAAGGAATAAGTTATTAACAGAGGAATTTCAAAAGAGTTGAAAATATTTTGGAGACGATCCCTCATCTCACACCTTGTAAACAACTACTAACTTTACCTTCAGGTGAAATGATTTTCACCTTCATCAAGTTCAGTAGACGTCTGTTGACCTCTGTTACATTCCAGGAACACACTAAGTGCAAGATGATGCAAGAACAGCCTCTGCCCTCTGAGAGAGACAACTACTGTTAAACAATGAAAAGTCCTTTCCAGTGAGTGGTGGAATTGATTCATTCATTGAACAAACATTGATTGAGCATGCCGGGCCCTGGGTCAGGTGCTACCCATTTCAAGGTGAATAAGCTCTGAAGATGTTAATGGTAAGCAACGTTCTTCCTCACTATTACCTTGTTCTCATTTGCTTGAGGGAAAAGACAGAGGCCCAGAGGTAGCTTGCCCAGGTGGAAGAGTAAAGAGGAGACCACAGTGTGACTACTCTTCCTTAGCCGGGCTGGAGTCAGGTGAAGCACCTAGCTTGCAAAATTTAAGAAGGGGCCGGGTGCGGTGGCTCATGCCTGTAATTCTAGCACTTTGGGAGGCTGAGGTGGAAAGATCACTTGAGGCCAGGAGTTTGAGACCAGCCTGGGCAACATAGTGAGACCCTGTCTCTACAAAAAATAAAAAAAAAATTAGCTGGGTGTGGTGGCGCCTGCCTGTATCCCAGCTACTCAGGAGGCTGAGGCGGGAGGGAGGATTGCTTGGGCCCAGGATTGGAGGCTGCAGTGAGCTACAATCATACTACTGCACTGTGGCGCTGTCTCAGACTCATCAGGGCCTCCAGATCTCACTCTCCGCCCACTCACCTGGCTCCAAGGAATCCCCGCTGGAGTGGGCATTTGTGGGTTTTGGACACCGTGCTCATGTCCCCTTCCTAAGATGCCCTGATTTTCCGACGTAGAATTGAGGAATGACCTCTTTTTCACTGTATACAGTCTGATGGAACTCCTCCCAGGGCCTTACTGTCCCGGGGCTGAGGCTGGTGTGAGGCCTGGAGCCTGGCCGTTGGTGCTCCCTTCCAGGGCTGGGAATCCTAAGCTGAATGAACTGGTTTCTTTTGCTTGTCATCAACCACTGTGACACCTACAGTCCCTCTGGGTAATGCCCATGTCACACACCACATCGTATCTCAGAGCCCTGCTACTCAAAGTGTGGCCCACAGGCCAGCAGCACCGGCAACACCCAGAACTGGCAAGAAATGCAGAGGCTGGAGCCAGCCCCCACCACCGCAGAATCTGCATTTGGACAAGATCCCTGGCAGGCTCCTGTGCTCCTTAAAGTGTGGGGAGTGCCCCTCTACACCTTTCCTCACCCTCCCACACCATCTCGCAGCCACGGGGGCTTGAGGAAGGGGCCTGTGTTGACGTGCATGAGTTGCTGAAACTCAGGGAGGCTCCAGGCTGACCCTGGTTTTCCAGATGATCTCACTCCCCGAGGACTGCTCAGCTATGGGCTTCTCAGGCGCACTCACCTGGTGTGTAGTGGATGGCTGACTCTAAAATAGGAAAAATTGGGCAATGATTTCAGAAAATAATGACATTTGAACAAACCTCTCTCTAGAGAAGCCCTTTCCCTTCCAAGGTGTGAGGCAATGGAGGCTGGAGACTCCCAAGGTTGCTTCACGGGGGAAAGCTTCGCTACAAGTCCCTCAAGCTGAGATGATGGTGGTTGTGGTTCCTTTTCCCTAGAGAAGGGACCTACACTATCTTCCTTTTTTTTTTTTTTTTTTTTTTGAGACGGAGTCTCGCTTTGTTGCCCAGGCTGGAGTGCAGTGGCGCGATCTCGGCTCACTGCAAGCTCCGCCTCTCGGGTTCAAGCCATTCTCTTGCCTCAGCCTCCGAGTAGCTGGGACTACAGGCGCCCGCCACCTCGCCCGGCTAATTTTTTGTATTTTTTTTAGTAGAGACGGGGTTTCACCGTGTTAGCCAGGATGGTCTCGATCTCCTGACCTCGTGATCCGCCTGCCTCGGCCTCCCAAAGTGCTGGGATTACAGGCGTGAGCCACCGCGCCCGGCCCACTATCTTCTTTTTAGGCGGATCAGGAGTGAGGAAAGGGCATGAATAATTCTAATGTTTATAGGTAGTCCGCCATGTACCAGGCCTCAGACATGTTTTACCTTTTATTCTTATTTGTTTGTTTACTTATTTAAATAGAGGCAGGGTCTCATTCCATTGCCCAGGCTGGAATGCAGTGGTTCAATCATGGCTCACTGCAGTCTTGACCTCCTGGGCTCAGGCAATCCTCCCGCCTCAGCTTCCCAAGTAGCTGGCACTACAGGTGCATGCCACCACGCCTGGCTAATTATTAATCTTTTTTTTTTTTTTCTTTTTTTGTAGAGATGAGGTCTCACTATGTTGCCCAGGCTGGTCTTGAACTCCTGGGCTCAAGTGATCTTCCTGCCTCGACCTCCCTAAGTGCTGGGATTATAGATGTGAGTCACCATACCTGGCCTTTTTTTTTCCTTTTTTTTTTTTTTTAGAGATGAGGGTCAAAGCAACTGTCACCCAGGCTGGAATGCAGTGGCGAGATCATAGCTCACGGTAGTCCCCAACTCCTGGGCTCAAGTGGTCCTTCCACCTCAGGCTCCCAAGTAGCTAGGACTATGCGGATGCACCACCACACCTGGCTAATTAAAACAACTTTTTTTTTTTGGTAGAGACAGGGTCTTGCTTATGGTCCAGGCTAGTCTTGAACTCCTGGCCTCAAGCAGTCCTCCCATGTCGGCCTCCCAAGTAGCTGGGATAGCTTTAATTCTTTAACACAACTATAAGGTGCAGGCTCTTACAGAGGAGGACACTGACATTCAGAGAGGCGGAGTAAACTGAAATTCAGAAAGGCTGAGAAACTTGCTTCAAATCCCCCAGTTGTTAACTGAGAAGAACTAAGGGTTGAACTCAGGTTTTTATCAGTGTTGCAGATTCGCAAAAGTACGTGCAACATAGCACATGCAGTATAAAAGTGGTCGGCATGTCTTCATACGATCAGCGGTGGTGGTGATGCTGATGGCTCTGAGTGTGGGGGAAGGTGGGGTGGTGGCCTTGGGAGAGTCAAGGGCACAGACCAGGGGCTTGCGCAGGGCTCAGCTCTCTGTGGTGGTTAGCTAGGAGACCAGCGAGATGTGCAGCTAGCATGAGACATCCTTTGCACCAAAGAGATTTGTAACTCAACATAAAACATCACTAAACTATTAAACAAGTGGAAATAAGACTACATATTCATAATTTTCCAATAATGACTTTTTCAATGCCTTTTTTTTTTTTTTTGAGACAGGGTCTTGCTCTGTTGCCCGCCCAGGCTGGAGTACAGTGGTGTGATCATGGTTCACTGCAGTCTAGACTTCCTAGGCTCAGTTGATCCTAGGCTCATTTCAGCCTCCAAAGTAGCTGGGACCACAGGTGTCTGCCACCACACCTAGCTAATTTTTTATGTTTTTTGTAGAGATGGGGTTTTGCTGTGTTGCCCAGGCTGGTGTTAAACTCCTTGGCTCAAGTGATCCTCCTGCCTCAGCCTCCCTAAGTGCTGGGATTATAGGCGTAAGCCACTACACTTAGCCAATGCCTTTTTTTGAAATATAAAATAGCAAAATTCTATCACTGTTTCTCATTCTTTTGGGTGCCATGCTTTTGTCAATGCACTCAATACCAACCCTCGTAGGATAATTCAGCTCTAATGAATGGGAAGCTGACCTCCTGCTTCCTTTTAATCCTAGATGTGAGGCTAAGGGATGTTTGCTCAGCTACTGGAGGGGGTAGTGATCCCTCCACCTGGAACACCAATGGTGTACACCATTGTTAGGGAGGAGAGTAGGCTAAAAACACACGCAGTCACTTCTCTGAGGTTAATTTCTGGAGTGCCCGCTATCCTCATTCCTGGGCTCTCAGTCAAGAATGTAACTGAAGCCCCAGGACAATAGAGTGTGAAAGGAAAGATGTTCCCTGGTGTCAGATGCCCTGGCCAGCCAGAACCAAAAGCATGGAGTAGATACTTGGCTTTTATTCCTGGTGCTGGCTGGGTCCCTGCGTCCTGCCCTATACCTGAAATTCTCTTTAGGCGAAAGGCAAAGCTAACTAGGAAGCTCCACCTTGGGCCTCCTCCGGCATCTCCAGGACCAGCTGTGACAGAGCAGCTTGCTTCCTCCAGCCGACCCCCTTGTTTAAAGGTTAAACACACAAAGGCAGGAGCCGCAAGCCCAACAGAGGGAACCGCAAAGCAGCCCCTCAAATGCTAACGATTTCACCAGAGGACCAGGATATTATAATTGTCTGAGTGCCCTAGGAAACCTTCTAGTGTCTGACAGTAAGATCAACAAGGAGGTGAGCTAGGTTTTCATAGTGTCATTGAGAAGTACCCAGGAAACCTAACCCGGGTGGCAAACCCCAGTGTGCCCTGGGGAGACACAGGACCTGGGCACCTCTTCTGGATGCCACCAGCGAGGCACTTCCTGGAGAGCTGGCGATGGTGGGTCATTGGGGTCTACTCGAGGCCCCTCCTCCCACGCTGGAGAGTGGCTCTTCTTACTGCTCACCAGTGCCGGACTTTAGACCTGACGGGCGGTGAAGTGTGCTTCCGTCAGATTTCAGGGGAAGATCCAGCTGGGCTATCAGGCTAACTCACCACTGGCCCTGACCCATCCCTATGAATCATCCTGGTGAAGTGAACAGCAGAGGCAGCTTTGAAGGAGAAAATGACAGCACTCTAGGGCGGCCTGACAGGTGAGTAGGGAAGAGGTGAGGGGCGGCATTGTCTTTGAATCCTGAGGAGCGTGACTTCTAAGGGCTGATTGCCAGGATCTAAGACTATTTAAAGAACAGGGCAATAGAAATTGTCTATCATTGGGAGTTTGCTATGCCAGGCACCATACAAAAACTTTTCATGCAATATCTTGGTTATTCATGCCCTGAACGTTACGATGCAGGGCACTATTATTATCATCCCCATTTTGCAGATGGGGAAATAATCGCAGAGAATTTGAGCCACTTACTTTAAGTCATACAACCAGTAAGTGGCACAGGTGGCTTTTACATTCTTGTCTAATTTCGAAGACTGGGATTGTACGTATTATCTAGGCTGCCTCTTTAGCAGGGCGGTTAAGTTTTCTATATGGCTGCTTCCTCCTTCTGTCACTGTTCATCATCCAGTTCGTCTTCCCAGAACTGAGGCCCGGGGCAGTGCCTCTAAGCCCACACACCCATCATTCACTGTTATCAACTCTGGGTCTAGACAAGGGGTACAGGAAAGAGCCGGGTGGCTGTGGTGAAGGCATGTCTTAAAGCTCAAATTTGTGTTTTTGTTGGGGGAGCAGGACAGATGAGGGAGGAGGAAAGAGATAACGTGTGGAACTAGATTTCTTTTCTTTTCTTTCTTTTTTTTTTTTTTTTTTTTGAGATGGAGTTTCACTCTTGTTGCCCAGGCTGGAGTGCAATGGCTCGATCTCAGTTCACCACAACCTCCGCCTCCCTGGTTCAAGCGATTCTCCTGCCTCAGCCTCCTGATTAGCTGGGATTACAGGCATGCGCCACCACACCCGGTTAATTTTGTATTTTTAGTAGGGAAGGAGTTTCTCCATGTTGGTCAGGCTGATAGGCCGACCTCAGGTGATCCGCCCGCCTTGGCCTCCCAAAGTGCTGGGATTACAGGTGTGAGCCACCGTGCCCGGCTGGAACTGGCTGGCTTGCTTTCCTTCCCTCCCTTCCTTCCTTCCTTCCTTCCTTCCTTCCTTCCTTCCTTCCTTCCTTCCTTCCTTCCTTCCTTCCTTCCTTCCTTCCTTCCTTCCTTCCTTCCTCCCTCCCTCCCTCCCTCCCTCCTTCCTTTCTTTCTCTTTCTTTCACATTTTAAAGTGTTTTTTATTTTTTTTAATTTTTAATTTTTATTATTTTTCTTTAAGTTCTAGGGTACATGTGCACAACGTGCAGGTTTGTTACATATGTATACGTGTGCCATGTTGGTGTGCTGCACCCATTAAGACAGTGTGGCGATTCCTCAAGGATCTAGAACTAGAAATACCATTTGACCCGGAACTAGATTTCTTAAAGGCTTTACCACACCAGTTTGGGAAAAGTTTTCTCTTTTAAGAACCTGAGGCCTGGAAATCAAAAAAGGGCCACCCAGGCTAGAGTACAGGCTGGAGCAGTAATCACTACATAGTTAAAAAACAACTTAACACTATATTTAGGGTATGTCTGTGCTTAAATGAAATAGTTTTTTTTTTTTTTTTTTTTTTTTGAGGTGGAGTCTTGCTCTGTCTGTCGCTTTTTTTTTTTTTTTAAGTGTATGTTTTCACTTCTTACAAGTCAGAAAATACCCATATTACAAAAAAATCTCCCATCAGTCCTAGTTGTGAGAACAAAAAATTACAAAAACCCAATGATCAAAAATAGGAGAACAAATTCTGGCACATTAACCAGAAGACTAGGTGAAGCAACACAGGAAGATGTAAAAGTTTTTGAATAAAACCACAATTTTGAATAAAAAGCCTTCCATAAACACACAGGCAAAACATATGGAAAATAAAAGTTTTTTTTCCCAATGGTGACCTTTTTTTCCTTCATAGTTTTTCTCCATTGTTTTTGTAATGCTTTGTGACAAATAAAAAATGTACACAATTATATGGTGGCATTTACTTTATGTGTACATTTTGCTTATTTCCCTTGAAACCCTGTATCCAAATGTGCTAAATAGCTTTTCATTTGAACTTGCAAATTGCTGCATGAAATTTAAATATTCCTTTAAATACACAACCCACATCAATTGCTGCTATACACATTGGAATGAATTCTTCAGGTCCAAGTCGTTTTTATCCAAATTTAAATTATCCATGTTTATCAGTAATACTTTATGTTTCTTGGGTAGGAACCAAAACAAGGAGAGCAAAAGGGGAGCTCCCAGCCCCCAGCAGTTCATATTAAAACAACACTGAAACCCAATTCTCTCTTGCCCACTGCTCCACGACTCCTCTTTCTTGGAAGGCTGGAAAATGGGTTATTTGGAGACACCCAGGGCTCCTAGCCCATTAGGGAGGCTCTGAACTTGGCTGAGGCTTCTGAAGTCTGGCAGCCTGAGCAGATCAGGTGGCTGTCTGCACTAGCGACTATAGCAATCAGCCTGGGGAGCCTTCTCATGGGAGAAGTGAATGTTAGCCGCAATCCTCATCCATTTGCTTTACCAGAAATCAAAGGCTCCTTCAGACCTCCCTGGTGGAGTAGGAAGCTGATTTTATAGGCTCTGAGAGTGTGTGTGTGTATTCATCTATACTCTACTCTTTCCTCTAAAGCTTAAGAGATGCTCTAGGATTAAAGCAAAGGTATGGTAAGACCAAAAGTTTAAAAACAAAAAACAAACAGATGAAAAAAACACAACTACATGGTCTACAGCAAGGAATGAGACGAGGGTAAGAGGGGAGGATTTCAAAATGAGAATTTCATAGAATGAAGCTACAATAATGAACAAAAAATTTCGTAGCCAGAGTAAATAGTAAAACCAAAGCATTGTTAAACTAGCAGAGCTCTTGTTTCTAAGATTTGAGAGGCCGGGGTGAGTGGTGATTCGCTTGTGGCTTGAGTACCCCTGAGAAAATTATACAGCATGCCCAGGAGAGCCTTTTCTACTGGTTTTAGATGGTTAAAAATCTCCCAGGAAGGGAGCATGACATCTGTTTCCATGTAGTCTTGTATCATTTACTCTCAATCTGCCATGTAATCCTATCCTGTTTTATTATTTTTTAGTGCATTTGTGCATATATTCAGTTGCTTCCATAGACTCCTTGAGGGCAAGACATCTATTATACTTTTTCTGTATTGTCCTACAACCCCTAACCTTGAAAACAGACCAGGAATTGCCATCATGATGTGTGCTGGCTTCTCGGCCCCCTGCCCCACACAGCATCCACCAAGAGGAGCTGACTCTTCTACTCCTCCGGCCCACCCGAGCCCAAAAATACAGTCCCCAAAATACTGTAAACCAGTCTTAAGTGGAGATACAATTTGTCTTTTAGGCAAAATTATGAATCTTAACTTTCATAATTCTAGTTACTAGAAGATAATATGGAAGCTCTTTCTGTGTCTGAGAGAAAGTGAGCAGAACAAGAGATTAGAGTAACAAAAAATTGTAGCCAGAAAGGAAGAACGAACGCCAGAAAAAGGAGGCATGGCAGATAGGAGGTTTCAGGTAGCGGGTTAGCAATTGAAGAGAGGTGAGCAGTTTGACCAGGATTTGAGCCTAGCAACGCTTGGTGGAGGCACATTTTCTTGACATTCCTATTCTTAGGCAAATTATTCTGCCTTTGCTCTTTTTAATTTCTCCGGAAGGTGCTAGGCAGACAGTACTGGAGTGTTCTGGAAAGGACTGCTTTGTGTGAAGATAGCAGGAAAACACATCATGGGAATGACAGGCTTCGAGCTGAGTAAACCAGCAGTTAATCACTTCCCGCTGGCTCAGGCTTCTGAGATGCAGGTATGCTTTGGCCATCCTTTAGGAAGCCAGCATCCCCTTCAAAAACAAAAGCCCCTACTGCCTGGGTGTGGGTTCCCATTTCTAATATTTACATCACTGGACTTTGTGCAACTACACTTAATCCTTTTGGGAATAGCGATGGGGCTCACGTCAGATAAAGGCATCCTTGACCACAGCATGATTCAAGCAGTTCCTTGGCAAGTGTTTCATTGTGAAGTGTAGTTTTCACAGAGGAAGTGGACTTTGGGGTGAGGTGGGGAAGTGGAGGTGCAGGATGTGGGCAGTCCATCGAACCCCAGCTCACCAGAAGGCCAAAGGGCTGTATTATACCATTGCAGGCATCTGGGAGTTTTAACACTGGATTCAAGAGTCTAACCAAGAGTTCCACTGGAAAGGCAGCATTTCAAATCCTTTCGGAGTGTCTCTGGAGTTGAAAACAGACCAGGACTTAGCATCATGATGTGTGCCGGTCCCTCTGACCCCATCGCCATGCAGCATCCGCCAAGAGGAGACGACTCTTCCGCTCCTTCGGCCCACCTGTGCCCAGTCGGCCCCTCAGGAGACGCAACTGCTCCCCTGCCACAGACAAAGCACTTTTCACCTTCCCGGTCATTAGGTTCCCCCTGGAGACGGTGGATTCCACGGCTCCACAGGATCTGCCTCGGGGCTCCTCTAGAATCAATGAGGGCTGAACTGCCTTCATTTACATCCGATGCCAGGCCTCAGAGCAGTGTTCTGTTCACTTCCATGAAACAACAAATCCAAATGCAGTTTGAGAATGGAGTAACAGAAACTTACAAAAGAGCCAGCCTTTAGCTTCCACGTGAGATTTGAATCTACTACTTTGAAACGTTCTTTGCCTCCTGTGCACAGGTGATTAACAACTCCAAAACAAACTTTGAAACTGTGACTTGAGCTTTGTTTCTGGGCCACTTGAGGGGTACCATGGCCTTGCAGTGAATGTCCTCCCGGGCAGTGGTACTGGCGATTTTCATTTCAAAAGGAAAAAGTTACTTTCAGTTTCCCTAAGGACCTGATGCAGGTGGGAAAAAAAAAAAAAAAAGATTGCGGCTAAGGAACAAGAGAGGGACTCTACACACGTTGCCCCGTTCGGTTATCGGCCCTAAGGAAGTGAGTGGGCATGTGGAGAGGGGCAGTGAAACCACCTCCTTGAGGGATGGAGAAATCAATGCCCAGATGGCAGGATCAACCCAGGCCGGCCTGGAAGCAGGCAGCGGATGCCAAACCAGCACCTCTGGTCTCCAGGCCCCACGCTGCACTGCCCGCCTTGACGGGAGCTGGATGACTCTGAGCAGGACACTAAATCTTTCCAGGTCTCGTTTTTCTCTGTCCTCAATGATCTGAAGGCTCCTTCCACTTCTGAATCAGCATTTAAGTTTAGGGCAACAGCCTCGGCAGGCCCTGATATGGCCTGGACTCGACCCTTGGTTCTCCATGGCTTTGGTGACAAATGGAAAGAAAACTCTCACAGGCAGCAGCAACCAGCCTTTTCCTCTGGGTTGATGCCCATTTGTCAAGAATTTGGCAAAAGTTACATTCATATTAGTGAACTCTCAACAGAGCTTCATTCATTGACACACAAAATGGATGACATCTGTTGGAGGAATGTAGCTCTGAAAACCCTCAATGTCAAAAAGTATGTATAATGGAAGGAACACTTCTTGTATTGCCCAACATTTCTAATTTCTTTCCAAACCCTTGTCTCCAATTCTGAAAATGATGGCTCCCTGAACACCCTAGTGCTTTTTGTTTTGATTGGAGAATTCGGATTTTTTTCCCCCTGTATATACATCTGACTGTAGATTAAAAAAAAAAAAAAACAGCTACAAATAGTGTTGACAAGTTGAAAAAATGGTTAACACACATTCAAATACTTGAGTAAAACAGATATATATATATAATTTTTTTTTTTTCCAGGAGAGAAAAGAAATCAGGCCCAAAGTATTGAACTCTGGAGGATACAAACCAGCATATGCAAAAATTAGATTTTGTTTCTGCTAATGACATCTCTAGGAACAATAAGGAGGGGAATTGTTCTTTTTTTTTTTTTTTTTTTTGAGATAGATTCTCGCTCTTTCATCCAGGCTGGAGTGCAGTGCTACTATCTCGGCTCACTGCAAGCTCCACCTCCCGGGTTCACGCCATTTTCCTGCCTTAGCCTCCTGAGTAGCTGGGACTACAGGCGCCCGCCACCACGCCTGGCTAATTTTTTGTATTTTTAGTAGAGATGGGGTTTCACCATGTTAGCCAGGATGGTCTCAATCTCCTGACCTCGTGATCCGCCTGCCTCAGCCTCCCAAGGTGCTGGGATTACAGGCGTGAGCCACCGCTGGGAATTGTTCTCTTCAATGTCAGTCTGAAAAAGTTCAGAATGTATCCACAAAGCGCTTTTCTATTTTCTCTTAAGAACTGATTGTAGGCCAGCACAGTGGCTCATGCCTGTAATCCCAGCACTTTGGAAGGCCAAGGTGGGCAGATCACTTGAGGTCAGGAGTTTGAGATCAACCTGGGAAACATGGTGAAACCTTATCTCTACTTTTTAGAGTACTTTCTTACTCTTTATTTTTATACAAAAATTAGCCAGGTGTGGTGACATGCACCTGTAATCCCAGCTACTCGGGAGGCTGAGGCATGAGAATTGCCTGAACCCAGAAAGTGGAGGTTTCAGTGAGCTGAGATCATGCCACTGCACTCCAGCCTGGGCAACAGAGTGAGACTCTGTCTCAAAAAAAAAACAAAACAACAACAACAAAACAAACTGTAGAACTCTATTTTTTGAAGATGCTTATGTTTTTATCTGTGTCCTTTCTCTGTGGATTTCCACAATGTTTTACTCTGAACGGGGCAACTGCTCCAGCTGTTCATTCTGAAATCTGGGCCTGCTAAGTTTCAGCAATGGAATTTAGAATATGAATCTTGAATTCTCTCCCTACACTTCATGGTTCTCTAAATGGTAACCATCTCAGCTTCTAGCCTTGGCCTTTGCATATTGAAGAGTCCTAATCTCTGTACCTTGACCTCACAGAGTGGCATGTTCGAGGTTATCACACCCAGTCATACTCCAGGCGTGTACCATGTAGAGAGAGGGCTGTTCTCCTTTTTTATATTAATCTGAAAGATTAGGTAATCATTCTTCGAATTGGCATGATGCTTCATAATTAACTGATCTGTCTGATCTCTGGAACCCAGAGGGGAAGTCAGATGTTAAACCACTCGCTCGCGGTCATGTCAGCTGCTAAACGGTTGACTCCACCTCCATCTTCCCAGCCTCCTCCTCTCCTAATTATACCTGCGGCTTCATCTGTTTTCATCTGTCATCTAGAAACTGTTTTTCTTCTGCTGTAAAATGTTTGAAACAAGGGGAAGGAGATTCCAGGCAGGGCTCAGGAGTCACAGAGGGCCAGAGTTTGAAGCCCAACCCCACTATTTGGGAGCTACTGAACTGAGTCTCTGAGCATCAGTGATGTGAGGCTTAAGTGAAATAGCCCTTGTGAGTACAAGTTGTTCAGCACACATAAACAGCATCTGAAAGTATTAAAAACCATCATCATAACTTGGGGTAATGTTAGTCTCCCCTTAGCTTCACAAGGATGGGTGGTCTTTGGAGCACAAATGGCAAGTTGAGGACCACAGCAGTTAACTTTTTGTTTTTCGAGATGGAGCCTCACTCTGTCATCCAGGCAGTGGCACGATCTTGGCTCACTGCAACCTTCGCCTCCTGGGTTCAAGCGGTTCTCCTGCCTCAGCCTCCTGAGTAGCTGGATTATAAGTGCATACCACTACGCCTGGCTAATTTTTGTAACTTTTTTTTTTTCGAGACGGAGCCTCGCTTTGTCGCCCAGGCTGGAGTGCAGTGGCACGATCTCAGCTCACTGCAAGCTCCGCCTCCTGGGTTCACGCCATTCTCCTGCCTCAGCCTCCCGAGTAGCTGGGACTACAGGCGCCCGCCACCACGCCCGGCTAGTTTTTTGTATTTTTAGTAGAGACGGGGTTTCACTGTGAGCCGGGATGGGATGGTCTCGATCTCCTGACCTCGTGATCCACCCGCCTCGACCTCCAAAGTGCTGGGATTACAGACGTGAGCCACCGTGCCCGGCCCAATTTTTGTAACTTTATAGTAGAGACGGGGTTTTGCCATGTTGGCCATGCTGGTCTCATTCGAACTCCTGACCTCAAGTGATCCACCTGCCTCAGCCTCCCAAAGTGCTGGGATTACAGGCATGAGCCACCATGCCTGGCCGAGCAGTTAACTTACATGGAACAAGCCCTAGGCGCCTGGTACTGTACCGTGTACTTGAAGTGGTTACAGATTCGACTCCCACAATTATAAACTATGAGCTAGGTGCTAATCTCATCTCCATTTTAAAGATGGAGCAGCTCAGATTTAGGAACTCGACAGGTTAGGCAGCCTAATAAAGGTGGAGTCCTGATTTGAAGCCAGATCTGGCTCCCAAGTGAAAGAGGCCAGGTTTAGGAAAGGCTTCCATGACTAGAGTGATGCAGAGAGGGCTTCTCCTAGCTGAGGATTGGCAGAGGGGAGGCTAGGGGTGCTGAAACTGTAGGAGGGTTGAGACCAGGGCATTTATTTGCCATGAGCGAGGGGACAGCTTTTTGGAAGGAGACCTAAAACCAGGCTCCGGGACCCTGCTTGGATTCTTTGCCTTACAGCCTTTGTCTTTCTGTGGAGAAGAGATGCCTGATTAAGGGGCATGGAAGTACAGTTACAGAGATATTTAATACTTTTGAATGAAAATATATCTGCATCCAGATGAGTTTTCATTTATTTCCATTCTGTTTGCTTTTGGTGAGAACATCCTTTTTTCTCCCTGCAGCACAGTTGAAGCCAGTATATTGTTTGTAATCTATTTTTATTTGCTTAGAGTCTTCAAGAGCTAGGGAAATGACTGATGACATTTTTAGTTTCCAAGTCTGAGAAAATGGAGACGTCTTGGAATTGAGAACTCACAGGAGTTGGGAAGCATAAGGTCATAAAGGCTCGCTAAAGCACTAGTTTCAGTCAAATCACATTGCTGGGGGACAACAGCAGATCTGGCACATTAACCCATCCTTGGTTCTTGTGTGGCTATGCCACTGCTAGAGATTTAGCTAATATGTCAGGAAGAAAAATCCCCAAACCAGTAAAGCCACTGCCAAAGTCCTACATGGATGTACAGATATACACCAATAACATTGAAAATGACGTTTGGAAAGGGCCTCTCCTGCTTGGTTATAACTTTAACAGACCAAAATAACGCTGCCTTTAGTGTTTCTGAGAAGGTAACACATGAAACCCCGTTTCCCCTGGACTCTGGGATATCGTTTTGAGAACCTATTTGTGGCGGAAGGCAGGTCAGTGGCATGATCAAAAGTTCACAAATGAAGAACATACAAACGACAGGACCACCAAATTTAGAAAATGTCCTACAATGTGCATTTTATTCCATGTCATTATACAATGTTTACATATAGTTATAACTCTCAAGAAAATGTCCTTTACCAACTGGATGTAGTGTCTAAATCTTTCACTTTAACATGAAGAACTGAAAACAGTGGAAATCCACATTGATTGTTATCCTACAGATTGTCATGAGCTGCACGTGTGCCAATCAGAAAGGAATGGAAGTCTCGGAAGAGCAGCGTGGCTTACAGACCCTTGGCTTTAGTGAATTCAGGCATGCGGGATCCATAGTCTCATCTTGTAGTAAAACTCAAGACAAAATAAATTAGTGTTGGACAGAGTTCTACATTGTACAATGTTGAACAAAGGACCACACGGGGACCTTTTGTTTAAAGTAGCACCAATCCACACCTGATTGTGTTTCCAACATTCATCTTCCTGTTGACTCTATCATTGGCACTTTGAATGGAACTTCTTCTGCTTTAGTGAGGATTCCTACACTGACTAAGCATACCGTGTTGCTAAACTCTCTACAAAGTGTGGCAACATCAACCCGGGAAATGGCACATTTAAACCAGGATCGCCCTGACATGGGCTTGCCTTTTTGTGTGTGTTTTCTCCACCCCCTGACCTAGCTGGTATTTCGTGGATGTTTCTGTGACAGTGGTAAAAGTAAATAAAAATGCATTTAAGGGGTAAGCAGGTGTTTAAAAACAAAACAAAACAAAAACAAAATGAAAGAATGTGGTCGCAGCTAAGGAGGTTTTCACATGTTGTTTAACTCCAGTAAAGTCTGATCCAGCATCTGATGCATACTAAGGTTTTCTTCTTTGGCATGAGCCACTTTCTCTGTGGTGGGATTAGAAAATTAAGTCATGAATAGCTGTGCTTTGGACACAATGGTGGTTTGTACATTTAGGCAGGCAAACATCAATCACAAACACAGGATGAGATGATTAGAACTAGGCATGCTTGTAAGACATTACTCATTTCTAGACAAGAACCTAAGATGGGGGGAGGACGTCTTTGACCCAAAGGAGCCATGGCACGGATTCTCATAGAGCAGTCAGGTGCACCTCCACCACCAATGCACTGAGGATAAAATGCACATGGGGTTTGCTGAAGGTTCACTGACTGTGTGCCGTGGGAACAGGGAGAGATAAAAAACCAAATACAGCTGCAGCACTGTTATACAGACTGAAGAAGTTACAAACGGCAGACATTTCGGAGGTACAGGCAGTTAAAAGTCTAGGAGTTGTGCGGTAACACAAACTCACAAAAACAAAGATGACATAAATAGGTTTTCTGAGAACTTTTAAAATGATTTATTTCTGTTGCTCATAAAAAATTATCAACATGTTTCATGCACACTTCATTAGGACATTCTCTTAATATTTTTATAGTGTTCTATGTATTAGCATGACATTCTCCCCAGACTCCAACAGCACCATCAGACTGAGTAAAGCATACCTTTCAGACAACCAGGAGCTTCTGGCATGAGTTCCTGTTTTCAAAAGCTATTTTGCCCAAGCATAGGAACATTTAATCATATTTCAAACACTATGCCATATATTTAGAAGTTAGGAATGTGAATATCTAATAGGAATATATATACACACATATATATGTATACTTAAAGTAGGACTCATGGCTGTTGGGAAATAGAAAACGTTTTTTTTGGGGGGGAGCTCCTCATTATTTATCAGTTCAAACAAAAGGACCTGCTATTTCAAAGAGCAGTGCTGAATTGACATAAGTATTTTACCATAAAAGCTGTTTTGTGATTAAAGAGAACATAATTATTCCAGCCATATAGAGAAAAATGCAGGCAAGGCCAGCCTTTCAGCCAATTCCTTGTATTTGCATTTCTGCAGAAAGCAACTGTTTTCAACTCTATTAGTTGAAGGTAGGACAGTCTTAGATTTTCTGCACATGGGCTCCACTCCTAGAATTCAGCCCAAGTTTTTTCACTCTTAAGTTTAATCCTCATTCAGAGCCAGCTTTAGTTCATTAGTGAGGCGGCGGTTTTGCTCAAGTTGCTGGTAGAGTTGATCTGTACAGGTCAGCAAGCAGGTTAGCAGAAAAGAGGCGGAAGGAAGAGAGGTTAGCAGACTGGGTGAGAGGCAGTTAACAGAGAACAGAGACCTCAAGCAGGACAGCAACTGGTCACCTGCTGAGCAGTTTACTCTTACCCCATAGTCACCTGTCCTGTATCCAGGAAGGGTAGATCCTAAAAAGCTTGGTAGACTTAGGAAGGGTCAGAATTTCTCTCTTGGTGGGGAAAGGAGGGGAGGAGGAGCAACATGATAAGACGAGGAGGAAGAGTGCACGTTCCTCTTATACCTCACTAAACCACTTTGTGAACTGAGCCATACATGAGCTTACTTTGTGAGCTGAGCCATACACTTTGTGAGCTGGCAACAGATTTGGGAATGGAGGCCTGGCTGGAGGTGAGCCCAGTGCGACATCCACCCCTTGCTAGGGCTGTGTTGAACTTAGGTGAAACCTCGACCTGCCCAGTGCTGCCCACCTCTTCCAGAACCCCTTTCCTCTCCGTTCACAGGGCAGGCTTTCCCCTCAGGTAGTACCAACTGGGGGTTACTGCTTTTGCTGCACTGAAATTTTTTGAAATTTGGAATTAAGTCCCTGTCCTTCCCCCAGTCACCACGATACAGGGTACACATTCTGACTCTCATCTAGCTTTGATAGTTTATCTATTCAAACAGCAAAAGAACAAGCACTTGTCACCACTCAACACTGATTTAGAATTTATCTGCTTACTTCTTTTTTTTTTTTTTTTTTTTGAGACAGAGTCTCGCTCTGTCACCCGGACTGGATGCAGTGGTGCAACCTCGGCTCCCAGGTTCATGCCATTCTCCTGCCTCAGCCTCCCTAGTAGCTGGGACTGCAGGCGCTGACCACCTCGCCCGGCTAATTTTTTTTGTATTTTTTAGTAGAAACGGGGTTTCACCGTGTTAGCCAGGATGATCTCGATCTCCTGACCTCGTGATCCACCCGCCTCAGCCTCCCAAAGTGCTGGGATTATAGGCGTGAGCCACCGCCCCGCCCGGCCCTATCTGCTTACTTCTTGAAGAGGATGGCATTCATGTGTGGTGCTAATGGATGTGTATAAAATGAACAGAACTTGCAACACCTACATGAAGACCAGCGTGATATACATTTTACACACCGACACGTGATCTGCTTCTGGGGGAAAACAACTGCAGGAGTGTCTGTATCTGACGATCCAGGGGCCACCCACGCTATGACAAGCAAGAGCCTGCTATGCACTGGCAACAGCCGGAGGACGCAGGGTGGCTTTGAATACTGGCGACAACTTGGACCTAGAAATACTTCATGATCTTGAAAAGCTAACAGTCCTACCCCTGGGGAAAATGGGCCCGCAGCCCCCAGGTCTGTCGGGAGATTGAGCAGTTCTCACATTAACATTCTCTCATAAACGGTAAGACATGGGAGGATGCTATGCTCGTTATGTTTTCTCGCTTGGAATATCTGCTGCTCTGTCCTCCTCACTCATCCACATTTTCTGAATACACAAAACCCCGGTCAAATGTCGGCTACCTCCTCCAGGGAGCTCCCAGTCAGAATAGTTCTCTCTTCCTTGTTCGCTCCAAATGCACATGCCTATGAGTTCGGACTCGCTTCACTCCTCTATCTCCCCACCAGATGGCCAGCTCATTGAGGGCAAAGAGCCTTTCCAGCCCATCTCTTTACACACCCCCACTGCTTCCCACGGTGTTTTGCAAGTGACATATGCTTGGGGGTTGCAAGACATAAATCCCATGACTACATTCACACTACGGACACAGGGAACTGTCACCATGGGTAGGGAGCGTGTCTCAGTTTGCTGAGCCCAAATGTTTGGCCAGGCTAGAATGGAAGAACTTTGGCGAAAATCTGGAGAATCCAGAGGGTCAGTGTGAACTCAGCAGGAAGGACAGCGGTCCCTCTGACAGCCTCCTCTGGACCTGCTCTGCTTTAGCTGCTGTGGAGCTGGTGTGCGTGGGTGGCCGAAAGGCAGGCACAAGACATGCTCATATCCTTGGAAGTGTTTTCCCTCCCATTCTATGGAGACTCCCAGCTGTCTGAAGCTTCAAGTGCCCAAACTCAGTGATGCTTTTGGTTTGGCCTCCACTGGAGCAGCTGTAGCTATGACCTGGCCCTTTGAACCAGAAGCCTGGGCTCCAACGATTTCTTGATAAACTTGACTTGCTGTTTGCCTCTTGCACGTGCACACCTTGGGCTACTCCTGACCTGCCCTCCCAGTCCATTAGTGCCCCACTTCCCCTTGTAGAGTGTACTGATAAAAAGTGTGAAGGTCTCTGGAAGGATTTCCAAAAAACTGATGTGCCTCCAGAATTACATGAACATCTGCTCAGCAGAACTTTCAGACTTGGCATTTTGTCTACGTCAGGAAGCAGGATTTACTCAAAGAAGGGTACTCTTCTCTTATTCTGAATTTAAAAAAGAACAAGGAAGGAATCATAGAAGCAGGCCCAAGGAGCCTTAAGAAAAGAAAAACATGAAATCATAGAAGTCTTTATACACTCAAGGGAGAGACACTGTCCAGATTCTAAAAGTCCACCATACTACGACCACAATACTTTAATTCTCAGCTTTCTTTTAAAAAAGTATTTCCGCTATGCTTTGAAGTCTCTTTAGAGTGAGAATGACACTATCTTCTAAGTTTGTCCAAATTTATTTCAGTATGGTGGTGTATCAGCCCTCTCGGGCTACAAAAACTATATACGAAACATGCAGATCATCCATGTTAAAAAAGAAAACCAGGAGAAATATATAGCTAGATTGTTGAGGAAGGAGAAATGTTGGGGATTATGACACTAAAGTCCATATAAGTTAAAGTTCTAATTTTTACAATGTATTTTTTTAAAAAAAACAGTTAATTGCTGTTTGTGAAATAAAACAGAAGCCCAAATGAAATACAATTGTCTTCTGAACAATTTCCACCAACTATCTTTTTGGGAAGAAAAAAAAGAAACTTTCATTGCTGTATTTTAAAAATGTCCACAAATGAAAACACAGCCATTGAACACAAAGATTATGAACAATCCCTCCAAAAGAGTATGTGCTAAAAATCACAAATCATGACTGACCAGAGTAATCATATTTAGAAAACCTAAGGTGTCATTTTCATGATCAAAATAAAAGTGGCTGAGTCATGAATATACTTCAAAAAAGCTTGAACTTTTCTTTGTGCTATAAAAGGATGATCGACAATAACCAAAACTTACATTGTTTGAATCCAAATTCTGTTTCACCCTTCTCAATGTATAACTTCCTAGTAATATGGGACAGCTACGGAACCATTCATCATGAGCCTTTGATTAGTTAGCCAGGTCCTCCTAAGCGGGGCCACCGAAACATCAACATAGAGGGGTCACTACATCCTGAGCTAAACCTCCAGCAAAGGAAGACACTGATCAAGCCAGACCTTTCAACTCTCAACAAGCAATGTCCCCTGTGTGTCCCAGACTCCAAAGCAGAGCCATCACAATTCCCCCAAAACCCCCACAGATGTCCAGACCTCATTCTAACCTTTGAAAAACAGAGGGATGCAGGCCTGGGTATTTTTTTAAAGTTCAACAAGGAACCACTCCTTCAGAAACTCCTGATATAATTCTGTATAGTATTCAGAATTTAAAAAGAAAAAGAAAGCAGCAGCCAAACACTAACCCTCATATGTGTGAGGCAGCTTTGTAGTTTTATTCAATGCTGAAACTAAAATGTCAATAAATAAGAAGTAAAAAGAATAGCAAACAGAAATAGCTTACACAGTGTTTATTTGACACTGAAACGAAGAGCTTCTGTACAATAGAAAGCACAGTGTGTGCCTGGCTCTAAGGCAGGATGCTAAGAGAGAGAACCAGGGTCAGCTGGAGAAAAGACAAATGCAGAGCTCAGAGAGGTGGGACATCCAGCTCGACGAGGGAGTCTTGGGAGAAGTGAAGCAAAGAAACTTATCTGCGTGAAGATAAAAAGGTGGGAAGAAAAAAAAAGTGGCGCAATGAGAAAAAAAAAAAAAAAAGAAAAAAGAAAACCAAACCAATAGATGACAGCACCTGAAACACAGACAAGAAGACAGTCATGCAAAACCCACTGCCAGCCACACCCTTGGAAGGTCGTCCCACCTGAGGCTGTCACAGGCCGCCTTTCAGCAAGGGTCCATTTTAAGAAAACCCATGAACAGAATTTAAAAACAAATTTTAAGCTACACTCGTCTTTCAGAATATTTAATCATACTTGATGCAAAAAGTTTTTCCCAAAGAATCACCACATTTTAGTACTGGAAAAGACCTTAGAGACAGATGATCGGCTCCACCCCCTCATTTACAAATGAGGGATGAGAAGATAGACTGTTCTCTGGTTTCCATGGCAACAGTAATGTCTCTAGGGGCTCTTTTGTTGAGTGTGGGGATTCTATAACCTCTAAGGCCACAGGCACATGCCATACTCTTCAAGTTACCATTTTTCCTGCATGGGTAAATGAATGACAGGTGGGCTTGGAAAATGACATTTCCAGCTTCAGTGGAATTTAGGGTGATATTAGAATGAAGAACTCTGAAACATTCCAGGTTAGAATTTAAAGCAGTAGGAAAAGTTTAATATTGAAGTTTGGTTAGTAATACGTAAATACGTAAATTAGTTGTATCTGTTGAAGGTTCTTCTCATGATAACAAGACTACCTACTCCAACTCTTACTGCCTAACAGTAAAATCTAGGCCATTAACTCCCAAGCTCACATTGTACAATCTGTGTTGAATTTCCCATTTCTTTGACACAGGTTGCGGTATTTATCGTGGGTATTTTAATTCTTTTCATGAAAACAGAAAATTAAAGGCTTGGTTACTCAGCAGAGGGTTCTTTTTACTCTAGAATTCTTTGCCTTTTTTTTTTTTTTTTGAGACAGAGTCTGGCTCTGTCGCCCTGGCTGGAGTGCAGTGGCATGATCTCGGCTCAGTGAAAGCTCCGCCTCCTGGGTTCACGCCATTCTCCTGCCTCAGCCTCCTGAGTAGCTGGGACTACAGGCGCCTGCCACCACACCCGGCTAATTTTTTTTGTATTTTTAGTAGAGATGGGGTTTTACCATGTTAGCCAGGATGGTCTCAATCTCCTGACCTCGTGATCTGCCTGCCTCGGTCTCCCAAAGTGCTGGGATTACAGGCGTGAGCCACTGTGCCTGGTCTACTCTAGAATTCTTAAAAGAGATGATCTCTTATAGTACCACTGTTAGGGCTGTATTGGATCATGCCAATTTCCTTGTCCTCAGATTCTCAATAACCTGACACTTTAAGGGTTCCTTCAATTTCTATTTATTTTATGAAAATGATTATGTTGTACTTAGTTGAATCTCAGGAAACAAAGTTTTGATATTTCTTGAGACGTTCCTGTACAACAAATGGCATGGCCGTCTAGTTTTACTTGAGTTTAGCTTAATTTTCCAAAAGGATAGTGTTCAAGGTCACTCATTCTAGTTCACTGCTCTAGTTTAGCACTTACAAAATAAAAAGATTCTGAAAAGAAAACGGTTTGTATAGACACTTAATCTAGTTGGCCTTTATATTAGTAGAAAGTGAAAAAACAATAACTATTCTAGGTTATGACAAAAAGGGTGAACACAAGAGTGCAAAGATGGAGATCAGGGAGCAAGGCAGGGATGGTGGTGAGTTTATTACATTAGCATGAGGGCAGGGTGTAAGCAGGCAGAGTGGATGCACGTTTACATGGAAGTCATATCGTTGAGAGCGTGGTCCAGCTCCTCGCTGATGGCTTTGTACTTCAGTTTCTGAGCGTACAGCTCGTCTATGACCAGGAAGTGGAAGGCAGAGGTGCAAGAACATGGAGAGTGATCAAGAGATGGAAGGTGAGTGAGGGTGGTGCATGCACCATCCCAACACAGCAGCAAGAAAAGGGCAATGCATGAAGGGGTTGGTGCCGCAGCAGGTGGCCAATGCAGGAGGCGTGCGTTTTGTTTTAAATAAATTGAAACAAAAACAAAGAGAACAAAACCCATTAGAAAATAAAACAAGAAAGACTCAATACGAAAATCATAACAAATATGGTAGGCGTATCAGTAAACCATGTTAAATCCTAAACGAAACCACAGAAGGCTATCTCCTGGTGAGGGGACACAGGGGCTAATGGAACATCTTTCTTTTGCAGAGCTATATTTTAATTACACTGGAGTAGTCAGCCATCTGCAGCTATAAACAATGGGGAAAAAAAAATCCAACGGCAGTGTTTTGGAAGAACAATTTGTAACTACAGCCTGTAGTCCTTATCTGGCTCCACCTTCAAACCACTGACTTCCTGACCACACTAGACCACTGGGATAGCGATTTCTTAGTGTCATTTAAGCTACTCCTGTGGTCTTCCCCTCAAGCTGCCTATTACCGGTCCAGGACGCTTGAAAAGCAATGAGCGCCACACTTTATATGGCAGTGGTATGGCAAGTCTGCAATTTAGTTTTGTAATGCTGCAGGTTTCATACTTTGTTGCACTTTGGCAGATCATTTTGCAACCATTTGTCATTCTCTCTTCTCCACTATTTTGATTATCTGTACCAAACACTAGTTCCTTCTCTAATCCCTTCTGTGATGTATACATTTGTTTGTCTTTTTTCTTTCTTGTTCACAGCTAATCCTTCACAAACCTCAAAGCTCAACATTTAGGATATCCGTGAGATAGAGTGGTTATTACTAAAATAAAACCTAAGTGCCTTAGGGGAGAAATGCTTAAGTATAATTTTTCCTCCTCCTTCAGAATATAAAGTAGTTTGATAAGATAATACATGACTTAAAAAAAACCCCAAATCCTTACTTTGAATTCATACTTGGAAGAAGATGGGTTCTTCTAAAAACAAGTCCACAATTACCACATCATTCCCAATTTAATTAGGAAGTAACACTAAAGATATAAAATATACTGAGTCATTCTCACCTATAAGCACTTCACTCACAGTGAAAAATAAACCTGCCACACTTCTAATGAGCATGAAGTCAAGCTGGATGGCATCTGCCACTATGGCTGGTAGCTAACTAGTCACCTGGTGAGCAGAAGACTCAGGTTCATGAGTTTAAGAGCCACAGAGGAAAACCCCAGAGGACAGACAGGAAGAATGTGCAAGTGCAAAGGAGCGTATCAAGGTGGATGCCCTTGAATTGGAAAATTGTTTTGCCACATCACTATTTAACCAGAAGGATTAAACTAAAAACACTACTTAAGATCTTACCTTCTAAGTCATCAATGCTTTTCTCCAATTTAGTTACTGACCTCTCCGCAAACTCAGCCCGAGTCTCAGCCTGTAATGATTTATTTGAGTTAAAGTTGGGAAGTTTTGTGTTTTCCGCAGCTACAAACATAGGGAAGCTAGAGGATGTAAATGAAGCACATCACCCATAAAGTGGATCTGAAACTACTTGTCAGTTTCAGTCACCTCTGTGAGAAATAGCAGCTAGCACTGTACACACACTCCAAGGCAACCTTAGAATATTCCTGACTTGGATCACTAGAACTTTAAAATGAAAAGGCCCTGACCAGTTCCATGAAAACAAACTCATTTAAAATCCAGTTGGCTTCATCCACAACTCTCATATTACCTCCTTCAGCTTGTCGGAAAGGACCTTGATCTCTTCCTCATATTTGTCTTCCTTCTGCGAGTACTGTAATTAGAAAGAGCATTCCAGATGTCAGGCTGCAGCTCAATCTACTCATGGCTTCTCATGCAAAGAACTCGCCAGCCCAGCCAACAGATGTTAAGGATCTCTTAGGAGGTAATGGAACCTCTGATATCGAATGGCACACTGCAATACATTCTCTGCTTTCCTGCCTATTGTTTTACATGGGATAACAACAAGATAACTTATCCACTTGGCAGTTGGTTTAAATTAAATTGATGACTCATATCCCTAAGATAAAATAAATTCTCTAGCTAATAAAAAGAATTTGTTACCTAGTAACTCTCCAAAAATCACCTTACAATATTGCCATTTACTAAAATGTCTACTGTATGTGTTGCTTTCACTGGCAGGGCCTCTTTGGAGCACCTCTTAAAAGATGCCTTTCCCCCACACCATGCTCCTGGCCTACCTTCTCAGCCTGAGCCTCCAGTGACTTCAAGTTGTTCGTCACAGTTTTCAATTCTTCTTCAAGCTCGGCACATTTGCTAACGTTTTCGATCAGAGGCAGAAAGGGTGGGAGACAAGCCAAAGGAAGGAGGAGAGAAAAAGGAGAGGGATGGGAAAAAATGAAAACCAAGTCCTAGAGACGAAGGGCTGCCTGAAAGTAGCCAAATCATCGGGTATTAAAATGTTTACTTTTGCCAGGAACACTGCCCCCCAACCTCGCAACAGCAGAAGGCAGGGTGACAAAATCCAACAACTTTGAAGTGCAATAATTTGGCTCCTTTTTTGGCTGCCCAAAGAGCATTTATGAAGGGAAAACAAAGGAGCATAAAGGACCAAGGGAAAGCACTTAAAGCAAGATATAAATAGCAGAGGGTGAAGTGAAGGTGCAGTCGTTATACCAAACGAACCAGTAGGCATTGGAAGCTGAAAGACGTCTGGGTTGCAGTTAAACCTAAAAACCACACATGAGCCATCAGTACCTTATCCTCTGCAGCCATTAATGCTTTCAAGGTCTGATCCATTATTCTTAATTGTTCTTCCAGCTGTCGGACTTGGCTGTTAGTGGACACAGGAAATGCACAAGGCCATTCACAAAATCAGTGTGCAGGTAAGGCATGCAGTGATACACGCATTCATACATAGACACCCCACACGAGTCCTCCATGTTCCATACTCGTGGCTCATCCACATCAAATGAGCACAAAAGGAGCCCGGAGCTGAAACAGGTAATGTGCAGCTGCCAGAAGGTCATGCTGTTTAGTCACTGCTCTGAAGCACCCCATTCGTGGCCTCCTGGCGCCGGGCCTGCTTACCCTTCTGAGAGCTCAGCCCGCTCCTCTGCACGTTCCAGGTCACTCTCAATGATGACCAGTTTACGGGCCACCTGCAGCAGGAAAACACAACACACACACCATGGATCTTGCAAGTTTTGTGTAGGAGGGCATGGGGGTAGCGATCAGATCCCATCAGGCACTAAGGGTTTTGTCTACAAACAATATGATCCTCTTTCTGGTAGACCGAAGAGAAGCAACTCTCCATTAGGAGTGCGAGCAGAGAGGAGATCAGAGGCTTCTGCTTAGACTCAGAATGGTTAGCTGTGATTGGGCAGTCTCAACTGGAAGTCTGATCTAGAACTGGCAGCCAGATCAAAATGTGGAAGGAGGGAGAAAATACAAATTCACAATCTCAAAAACGGCAGTAGGATGAGACATATACTGAAAAGGTGGGGGCTGCCAGGAAAACAAAATAAACCTAAGAACTCCTTCAATTTGATGGCTGATCTGTACATCTACCTCCTTATTGCAGAGGAAGAATACGAGAGACACTAACATGAGACAAGTTGGTGAGATAATTGACAAAATCAAATTTGTATTTAGCGGAAGAACCAGAAAGAAGAAGGGAGCCTCTGAAGCAGATCAAAACTTGTGAGCATAGTGTAATCTGAAGGTAATAATGATAATAAAACGGAGGGGCAATGCTGTTTCAGGATAGCCACAATGTGATCCAATAAGGAAAAACCAGAAATCTTAATAATCATATTGCCTCTTATCGCAGGAGGCTGTTTTCATGGGAACATGACCAGCAGCAAATTCTACTGAAAATCTGCATTGATAATAGTTTTCTACCACCCTTGAGGAGAGAGGCCTCCATGAATCCACTGAGACACTGTCTGTGGTCTCTGGGTTGCCCAATCTGGATGTGCCAGGTGACTCTGGGAAGAAGTGACTTGCACCATGACAGCATGAGAGCCTCCTTTCACAAGACACAGGGCCCAACTCTCCCTTCTGGCCAAAGATCTTCTGTCCAGGTCTTTGCGGTTTGGGGAGAGGAGTTTTGGTCCTTCTTCCCAGTGCCACTGATCGGCTTCCTGATAAAGCCTGGGATCCCCTAGCAGGATTAAAATGAGAACTGTTTTCTGGAGACAAAAGAACTTTGCTTCTCGAAACCACCCATTTCTGCCAACCAAGCAGATGGCCTCACTGAGGAATCAAGACTCTGCATTGCTCCCTGGCCTCCTGAAGGCCACTGTTGGAAGTCCACAAGGCTGTGGGCCCCAGGACCTGACCTCTTCATATTTGCGGTCGGCATCTTCAGCAATGTGCTTGGCCTCTTTCAGTTGGATCTCCTGAATTTCCATTTTTTCTTCATCCTTTTGGGCTCGACTCTCAATGACTTTCATGCCTCTGGAAAGAAAGACAAGCAGGAAAACCCAAGATTTAGAGCTGACCTTCCCAAATGGACACTGCACTGCTGTGGCCTGTGAGGCTTAGTGTAAGCGGTAGACCAAAATAGAGCACAGAGCTACTTTTATTTTCCAAACCAGGAAACAACAATTTCCAGAGCTAAAAGTGGAAAAAAGAGACACATTTCTCTCTGTTCATTCACTGTGAATGAACTCTCTCACCTTGAGTACCGATCAAACTATCAGGCATCTAACATTAATGATAAAAGGTACCATGTCAGGATCCTGTCTGAATCTTGGCAGCATGAAACCGGAAAAGCCAATATGCTTTACTATTAAAAAGATAATGAGATTTCTTGCCTTTCCTGTGGGAAACCTCAGCTTGCACATGAATCAAAGCTAGAACAAAATCAAACTTATCTTTATATACCTCTTTCTACAAAGAATCTTCTTACCCTGCCAACCATAAGCAAAAATATTAGACTTAATAAAATATTAGACTTAATATTAGATTTAATAAACTAGTAGGCCCACAAAAAATGCTGATATTTGACCATTTCAGACAAGTAATAATGGCAATTTCCTATGGTTCAACTGAATGCTTCAAATTAAGTTTTACCTGTAATGGAACCCTTTCGTGACAGCAATGCTGGGAGACAGGCCTGACACTGTCCTCTACAGAGTATTAGGCTCCTATGGCATGGTGTTATGTTTCAGAAAAATACTAACTGACCTATGATATTTTACAGATATATGGAATAACAAGTCATGTAACATGGAATTCATTTATCAAAATTTAAGCAGGCAGTATAAGTGAATCACTATTTTTTTATTTTTATTTTTTGAGACAGTCTCACTCTGTCACCCAGGTTGGAGTGCAGTGACGTGATCTTGGCTCGCTGCAACCTCCACCTCCTGGGTTCAAGCGATTCTTCTGCCTCAGCCTCCCGAGTAGCTGGAATTACAGGTGTGCACCACCACACTTGGCTAAGTTTTGTATTTTTTAGTAGATTTAGGGGTTATGCCATGTTGGCCAGGGTGGTCTCGAACTCCTGGCCTCAAGTGATCTGCCCACCTCAGCCTCCTAAAGTGCTCGGATTACAGGTGTGAGTCACCGCATCTGGCCCACTATCTTTTGATGAAGCACTGGAATACAGTTGAGGAGATCTGGGTCGCAGTCTTGGCTTAGCCACAAATATGCTGTGAACCTTGGTGCAAGTCACACTGGTCTCTGAGCCCTAGTTTTCTCATTTGTAAAACTAAGGGACTAAATGACCCCCAAGTCCCCTTTACTCCGAAGTCTAACACTACCAGACTGCCTTTAAGGTGCGCTAACAAGTATATTTCAGAAAGAAGTCAGCCACAAAACCGCTCTTATGTGTACACTGTAAGAGATGATTAGGCATCTTAAAGAAGTCCAAAATGCTTGGTTAGTGAAGAAACACTAAGCAGCAGTGGATAATGGCCTAAAAAGTTTAGCTAAAAATCTTCTTGAATCCTAAAGTCTGAAATCACTCTTTATACCTGGTACCTGGTGGCAGGGTCACTTCAAAGAGTGAGAAATGGACAAGATGACTGACTGCCTTCACTTGCCCAGGTCACAGCACAGATAGATACACATTCAGTGTTCTGAGCCATTCATGCTATGCCATCCCTCAAGCAGCAGAACGCTCTCTCACTTCATGGAGTCTCTCTTGAAGTACTTCTATGCAATACGGCAAATCCTTAATTCCAACAGTTGAGCATAAGGGAAAATGCCTTCTAGACCACCCAAGGCTGTGCTGGTCTATACAAACCATGCTTTCCTTTACTACCACAAAGCTGAATCTTAGAGTCATAATTCAGCTAGAGCCAGATTACAGCAGAGGTGGGCTCAGAACACAAGAGCATCTGACTATTTGTGTGCACGTGTCTTGTGTGTATAGAGACCAAGTCCAAAATATTTCACTTTTGCAGACCGTATTTCTGCTTTGTGTTTTTTCTTCCACCTATTTGTTAAGCTATTTGACAACTGATAGTCCACAGTTCCTTTATTTAGGCCTAAGGCTCCTTGGTATATTATAAAATAAAGTTATACTTTAACAAATGCACAACTGCTCTGTGGTCAGTAGGAATGAAAGGGCCAACTCGTATCCCTGACATTTCTCCTTTTCATATCTGTCTGCCTCATTAGATGGTGAGCTCTGTGAAGGCAGGAACAAGATCTTCTTCTTTGTAACCTTACGGCTTAGGACAGTGCTTTGGACATAGTAGGTGTTTCACTAATGCTAAATGAACAAAACCAACCGAGTTATACCTGGGATCAATAGAGGAAATGATCCCACCACCAGGGGACTGAAAAATTCTTAAACCTCAAAGATCACAGGAGCCCTCCGGTTTATTCCACCAGGAAAGGCAGCTGCAAAAGATGGTTGATGGGGCATTCTCACCTCTCACTCTCATCTGCTGCCTTCTCAGCTTCCTCCAGCTTCTGCAAAGCTGTTGCCAGACGCTCCTGGGCACGATCCAACTCTTCCTCAACGAGCTGGATGCGTCTGTTCAAAGAAGCTACATCGGCTTCAGCCTAGGTAGAGAGTGAAAAGCATTTCAGAGTTGGGGAGAAAGTGAGGGTGGTAGCTGCAGGAAATGGCTGGGACTGCAATGCTGATTTCAGACAGGAAGACTGTCTTGTGGTGAGCTACCTTTAAGTGCATTACAAGCCCTCATCAACTCTGGAGTTCTTGGACACATTTATATATTGATTCATACAGTAAACATCCATATTTGTGTATACACAAATCTATACACACAATTCTCATCAGACAGATCATTAGCACATGCTCTTCCACATGGGTCCTTTCTTCCAAAGATTTCAACACCCTGGCTTTACTTGCCTGTTAAACAAGAGCGTCATCACAGCCACCTCACTCACTGGGGGCCTGAAGTGTGAACTGAGACAAGACTTACCCAGGCTCAGCCATGTAAGACAATAGCAGTGCAGCCAGAAATCGGACTCAAGAGTTTCACGCAAGTCTTTTCTTCTAGCCACTTTATCAAAGGATCCTTACGAAGGAACTCAAATAGTTTAAAATTCAGGGGTTCTAAGATACACACCACATGAAGGCCCAACACAATCCAGTAACCCCTTTTAGAATAACTGGCCTCATTGGAACAGAGCCAAGACAAATTTCCCAAGTGTTTTTGATGTAAGCCTATGAAATTTCTTCGAAGTCAAATACAAGAAAAGTATCAAACTACTAAAAAGAAAAATAATACAAGTACTGTTTTTACTTGGTATCTATGTCTGAAATAAAATGTTGGTTTCTTTGCGAAGCAATGATTTTTTCCCTGTCATAAGAAATTGTTGCTATGAGTCTCAGAACACTTGTAAGACTATGATGGTCCATTATACATACTTGCACTGGTGGCTGTTTAAATATTGTGCATGGAAGTGGGAGGCAGAATTTATTTATTAGGTACAATATCCTCATCCACAGTGAATGTATGTTCACTAAGGGGTGGTAGGGTTTTCAGAACACTTAGGAGTTTTCTAGAAATTACAATACACACTTAGAGACCCATGGTAATAGGATAACAAATTTCTCTACATACAGCCCTGTCTTTGCCATTGACCTGTAAGCTGCTCGCATCCAGAGAACTCACAGTTCTCTGCACAGAGTACGGGCTCAGTAAGATAAGTAAAACCAACCTAATTTTAATAAAAGCAATGTTCTTAGCTTATGGATCCACAATACAGAGTTGGAAATGCAAATGTAGTTAGAGACTGTGGTCAGTCTTTAATCAAAGGAATCTGAGAACCTTCAGCTCTTTGCTCATCTAGATTTGTAAGATTTTAAATGCCAAGTTTTATCTGAGAAGACAGGTGAGTAGGTCATCTCCAACCACAGTGAAGGACTCTATAAAAACATGTGAATACACTTTTATCTTGACAAAAATGTAGTAATTGGTTGATGGAGGCAGGGAGCACGGCAAATGTGAAATAAACCACAGGAAGAGCCTTTACTACTGTACTGCCTACGAAGTAAATCATTATCAGTGCACAGCTGGTAAATGGGCCCAGCTAGGAATTACTGGCAGATGACTGTTGTTTCTGGTGTGTGTGTGTATTGAACGGCAAGAATAATAAGATAACAAATTTCTTAATTATAGAGAAGTGTCTTTGAAAAACCATTAGGCGTTTTTTTTATTACTATTACTGGAAGGATGTATATATTAAGGATATACTTCTGGGTCAGTTAAGATTTCTTCACTTTTCTATATTTTCATTTTCCAGTAAAATTCTATTCCTTTTGAGGGTGGAGGGGAACTCAAAGCTGAAGCAAAAACAAAGGGCAAACAAAACAAAACAAAATTAAAAACCACACCAAAAAACCAAGCACACAATCCAAAAGCCCTACAATAACAAAAAGCCTCCGTAGAATGTCTAGGTTATGTATTCAAAAGCACTGTGCACTTTCTTTTCTTTCCTCCTTTCTTATTATTTTTAATATGATGGCAAATATCCTTGTTACAGAGGCTACGGCCTGTTAGAGCAATGCCAGCAAGATTTTCAAAACTATTTTGTAGCTACCAAGTTCTAAGTTCTCTGCCCTGCTTTAGATCTGGGCCTAAACCTCAAGGACTTTGTACTCGCAGAAAGATGACTGTTTACGTTTTGGGGATAGAACCCTCTGGGTGACAGGTCTCTATCCCCAGCTCCCCACACAGCTGAGTCACCAGAAAGGAAGGAGGCAGCACCTCATGTTCATTCCAGCCTCGCACATGAGATCTCCCTACCCAAAGGGCCCCCACCAATCCATCCGTGTCTTCCCTCCGATCAACCCCACCCCCATTCTTTCCCTTAGCTCTTGGCACTGCGTTTACAGAATGCTGTTGTCTAAATGCCACTCCTGTGTTTCCCCAGGGTCATTCCGTAGAACCTCAGACTCCTGGATATCAGAAAATATGTCCTACAGGAATACCAGCCAGCAGGGCTTCATACAGGGTGCCCCAGCAACAACTGGGCATGGAGACCCATTTCTAGGTGCCAGTTTGTGATACAGAGAGAGGAATGGTAGGGCACACACAGCAGACCTGAGGGTGGCTGCCCCTTCCTGAGGAGGCCCTGTAAATCCAAAAAATAGGGTCTCAACTTTTTAGCTAGAAGGATCCCTCGGCATTGTCCACATCAGCAATTCCCACTGAGTGTCAGAATCAACCCAGAGATGAGCATTAAAAAAAAAAAAAATCAAACTTTCAGCTGGGCGCTGTGGCTCACGCCTATAATCCCAGCACTTTGGGAGGCCGAGGCAGCTGGGTATGAGGTCAAGAGTGTGAGACCAGCCTGACCAACATGGTGAAACTCTACTAAAAACACAAAAATTAGCCAGACGTGGTGGAACGTGCCTGTAATCCCAGCTACTCAGGAGGCTGAGCAGGAGAATCACTTGAACCCGGGAAGCAGAGGTTACAGTGAGCCGAGATCACGCCACAACACTCCAGCCTGGGTGACAGAGCAAGACTCTGCCTCAAAAATAAATAAATAAATAAATAAATAAATAAATAAATATTTAAAAAAATCAAACTTCCAGGCCCTGTCCCTAGGGATTCTGATTCAGGAGGTCAAAGGGGGAGGGCAGGAATCTGTACTATAAATAAACAATCCCCTTTGCCACCACCCAAAGAAGCTGGCCATTCTTCTAGCTCTTGACTGAAAAGAGGCGGCAGGAGGGAGCTCTGACCCTGGGCACTGAAGTATGCGGAGGCCATAGAGTCATCAGTGGGAGACAGGATTAAAATCCAAGTCACCAGGCTCCTGGCATGCCAGCTCTCCACTTGTCACTTCTCCTGGCTTCCCGGAACGTCATGGAAACCTTGGAACTGGCAGTTCTCACTCCTGTGGTCTTTATCTCTTCCGACATCAGATTGAGATGTTCTCAGGCCCCCATCCCAACTCCCCGAGAAAGGCCTCAGGGACAGACCCTAATCAGGACGAGGAGAACAGCTGCTGCCAATGCAAATCATCCACTAAAGTGATGATCACAATCTTTTTGAAATTAGGCAGGATATAAAATTGAAAACTTCATAAAACAAGGCTAATGGGTAATAGGAAGCTCACGTAAGGACACAGAACATAAGGACACGGAACATTTACTCCCTAGCCCAGAAGTCAATGCCTACTGCCCCAGAGGTTTCAGAGCAGGACAGGCAGACGGCCTTCGAGGTTAAAGCCAGGACCTGGGAGTAGTATCTGAGGCACACCTATCTTTATGGGAAAACCCTGAACCCATGACAGGCTCTGCAGGCCCTATTATACTGGCCTAGTAGAATTTTTGTTTGGTTTGTTAGAATTCAAGATATGTTTAATTTTATAATTTAATCAGGGCTACTTTTTTCTCTTTCTTATTTTTACTTTTTATTCTGATTTATTATGCTCTATGCTCCAAAAGCCCCACACCTCTCACCTTTACTAGCTTTTATTTCTGGTATTTTTTTCCTAAATTTTGAGGTTATTTCGATATTTTCTAAGGTTCTTTTCATCATGGCACCTGGGGATTCTTAAGGACCTGCTGTGGCCTCTGCCGGTACAAGCCCATAGACACATGACCATCTGTTATTTAAAAGCAGATATAAATAACAAGGCATTTGGGGAGGGTCAAGACCCCAGACACAAATTATTTCTAGGCATGTAAATCACTCTTAGTGTCCTAAGTTAGCTTTCTTCTTCTTCTTCTTTTTTTTTTCTTTGAGATGGAGTCTAGCTGTGTCTCCCAGGCTGGAGTGCAGTGGCGTGACCTTGGCTCACTGCAACCTCCGCCTCCCGGGTTCAAGCGATTCTCCTGCCTCAGTCTCCCCAGTAGCTAGGATTACAGGCACGTGACACCATGCCCAGTTAATTGTTGTATTTTTAGTAGAGATGGGATTTCACCATGTTGGCTAGGCTAGTCTTGAACTGCCGACCTCAGGTGATCCACCCGCCTCGGCCTCCCAAAGTGCCGGGATGACAGGCGCGAGCCACCGCACCCAGTGGAGTTAGCTTTCTTCTAACAACAGCCCCACGTGCTGACTGCCAGTGAAGTCTTTCAATTTGGGATGATAGTTTCTTTTATTTCAAAAGTGCTATTGTGTTCTAACAATGAACTGCTCAAAAAAAGAGACTGCTGTATTAGTCAAAGCTACCAATGTCTTCCTGCAGATCTGTTTTTAAATAACTTCCTGGTGCTCCGTACTTGAGGTGCCTTATAATGCATATGACCCTCCTCTAAGGTAACAGCCCAAGGGCATGCACCTCATTCCCCCCACCCCAACATGGTACTATATAGAAATCAAGGGCATGCCCACCCCACCATAGTGTAATATCCCAAATCAGATTTGGAAAAAAACAAAACAAAACCTTTCACGAGGCTTAGATTTTCATGAAATCCAGATGTGTTAGCCAATACAACCACAGAAAATTAACAATGGCAGTGACTTTTACTTTTTGAAAAAGTATTCCAGGTAAGGCTATTAAGAAAAAATACTGGTGGGAGAATATTATATTCTAGAAATCAATCCTCTGGAATATGTTTCCAAAGTCCTGCCTGAACCGGAGTGGAACCTGGGATGATCAAAGGTCAGGTCCTTTTTATTTTATGCAAACTGTAGTTATACGAAAAAGGTTTCACCCAACTTGCTGTGTAAGACCAAGTGACCACAGCCAAGCTAAACTTCTGCCCTTATATGGTGAGGAAAGGGGGGAAAAACACTGATGACATTAAGGGGCACTCCCATGGATAACAGATAAACACAACCTCCTGTGTGTGTGCCAAAGCCCATAATTTACGAGGCATATTTGTATAATGAGGGAGAACAGACATGAACAAGGCATTGTAGTGCCTCTGCCTTGCCTACATATGAAAGCAGAAATCGAGAGTGTACATTCCAGTTACAGCCACTCTGGGAGTGCCAATGCAAGCACAAAATGCACCCTCGGTTTCCTATCCCGGAAATATTTACCAAGTGTAGAGAGGGAAAATGCTGGGAATTTTTGTAAATTGGTTATTTCCCATGATTTAATCATGTTACTAATTAAGAACCTTCTGGCCACAACTCCCTGTCTCCTTGTTTGCTGGATACTACTCAGAAAGGAAGATCCTTCTTGCCTTTTTTTTTTTTTTAAATAATGAAAAAAGCAAACAAAACCCTGGTCACAAGATCTGGAGTCAATCATGTCAAGCAAAATAGCCTTATTCCAACATTTTGAAGGATCCACACAACTTGGAAACACAGACTAGGAGGAAGTAAGGGATGGCTGCTTTTTTCAAGGTAAGGGCTGGTTTAACAGGGCCTATTAACTACAGTCTGAACGTCTGAGTATTTGAATTTAGGCCAACTCTCCGGTCAAATATTTTTTGCAGTGGCTCATGGTTTTGTCACTAAACCTTTATCTTTGCTGCCAAAAGAAACTGTTACTGCTAGCTTAACTCACAGCCCAAGCTACATCTAAATACCTAAGGTAGCTACACTTCAGTTCCAATTTCAGAAGTTAGGAACAACTTGCAGCCTGAAAGTCTCTCTTCAATGGTCTGATCCAGTCCTCAAGTTGCTATCTTAAAAGGTTCTGTGTTCAATCACCCAGGTAGACTGCTTGTAAAAATTACTTAAAATGAAACCACTTAAACCACTTTTGATATAAAGCCGTGAAAAGAATGAAAGTATTAATTATCTTTAGCCGACTGGCACAGGAAGAGTTCTGTTATAAAAACGATGCGCAAAAGATGCACATTAAAATAAAAGTAATAATGTGCCCTTCATAAAATGTATCTTTTGTGTCTAACATCAATCACTAGGCCAGGAGTCAATACAAGGCTCTTCCGCATAGGGTCACACATACTCTTTCTTAGCAGGGTGAGAAGACCTCAGACTTCTACCACTAACACCACTTCAACCCATCAAACATGCCTACCAGCCTGTCCACTTCCTCTTCGTTCAAGCTCCCCACCCCAACAAATGTTGACTAAAAGCAGTAAATGAAGTGTTTTATGATGTCATAAAATGAGCAAGCCATCTTTAAGACCCCTTGCTGGGTGGGGAACTGAAGGTGAAGGAGCACTGTGTTGCCAGGGCTGTGCAGTTTTAATGACAGTGGGCACACAGCACTTACCCTGTTGCGCCAAGCACCACTGTACTGTCTGTACATAGCAACTCCTTTAACCGACAGGAAGATGCTGTTACTATCCACACTTTACACAGAGGGAAGTGAAACACAGAGGCTAAGAAAATTGCCCACTGCTAGTAAGTAGTGGAGCCAGGATTCAAATTCTGACAGTCTGGGTCCAAAGTTCTTGTTCTTATCCATCATATTCTATATAGTTCAAATGGTTCAAGGACAGCTGCTAGCCAGTTAGGGAGTCGGAATTAGTTTACCACCCAGCCAAGTTCAGGGATATCCACAGGACTTTTGCTGACTCGTCCTATAAATACTGAGAATTATCTTTTGCCTATTGATTTCCTTTTTCCTGCTTGTATTTTATCTGAAACTTTCTCTAGTTGAGCTTCCCTCTGAAGAGGACCATTTCAGATCTTGAAGTTTCTGTGGCCAGCCATACAGCCATTTACAAACACTTAACCAGAACGATTTACTCAACTCAGAACAGCCCCGTATATTAAGCACAGCAACACATCATACTATCGCTTGTCATAACATTCCTAAGGTGTTTGTTTCAGTATCTTGATTAAAACACACACCAAAAAATCCACAAATATCAAATACTAGACTACCTCTGAAATCCTGTTCCTGTTTGCTGGATACATTTGCCTCAGAAGAAAGGAAGGAAGCCAGGTATTACATTTAACAAGGGGGAGGGGAAGCCCGCAAGAGAATACACCCAATAATTGTTGATATTTCGCCAACTTTTTCCAAGACTTGGTAACAAAGGATTATCTATCTATCTGTATGAGAGAAGAGGGAAGGAGGACTGCTGAAGAAAGGGAAGGGTGAAGGGTATTGTACTATATATTGGCTCTTCCAGCAGAACGCGGCGCTGTCAAGCTGTCAATGTCTCTCTACCACCTCAGAGACACAGGCCTCCGGGAAACCACAGGGTCGACGGAGACGGCGGAGGGCAGCATCCCCGGGCCCCAAGTCCACAGTGTCTCTCTCACTTGACCTGTCGGCACCCCTTCTCAAAGGTACGGATCTCCAAGAGGAAGGACCTCCTCCCACTCCACTCTCAGAGTAAAGCAAGCCAGCAGCGCAAAGTGCACCTCCCGGGGACGCAGACACACGAACGAAAGCCACCACTCCAGAAACACCCTTCCTGGGAGAATGCTCCTTCCAGAACCTTCTCAACACCACCCCTGCTTCCCCTGGGCGCGTTTACTTTAGATCAGCGAGATGGAAAGGCAAGGCTGAGAACAGGCCGGGCCCCTCCCCGGAGCCCGCCGCCAGCTGGCCCAGGTGCGCCAGGTGCGCCCTGGAGGCGTGGGGACGGGGGACGGGGGACGGGAGCCTGCAGGGGGTGCCTGCAGGAGGGCCCTGCTGGGCGCCGCGGGGCTGCCCGGGGAGGATGCACCTCTGGGGTCTGCGGGGGTGATGGGTGGGTCCCTTACGGTCTCCCTCAGCTTCCTCTCGTGGTCCAGCTCGCGCTGCAGGGTGCCCGCGCGCTCCTCTGCGGCGTCTGCCTGCTCCTGCAGGCTCCGGATCTTCCTCCGCACCGCCTCCAGGGAGCTACTCCCCGCCATCGCGCCGGACCGGTAGGCGGGCGGGCGGGCTGCAATGGGAGAGGCCGGCTGCTGCCCTGCGGACCCGGCTGCCGCGGCTGTCCCGGCTGCCCAGCGCCGGTCCGCCCCGCCCAGGCCTCTCTGTGCTACGGCGGCGCCCCCTGCGGCCAGGAGCAGTCCGGAAGTCGCGGCCTCCAGGGCGGCGCAGACGAACCGCAGGCGGGCGCACGAGCGCCGGGGGCGGGCACGGCAGGGCGGGGTGCGCGCCGCGGATCCCGGGACCGGCCAGGGTACTGCGCATGCTCGAGGCGGCGGGTAGAAAGGCGCGCCCGGAGCGCGGCAGGGGTACCTGGTGGGCTGGGCGCTCCGGGAGGCCACTGCACGAGGGTTCTGGCTTCCACTTCTAAGGCCCCTCCCCGGCGCCGTGGTGACCCGGGGAAACGGAGCTGGCTGCTAAGGGCAATAGCGACTCCTGCTGGCCGCGGGAGCGCTCCGCTCCCGAGTCCAGATTCCCATGCCCAGGAGCCAGAGAAGCTGAGCTGCGGGTCTGGAGCCGGAATATGCCCTAAAGGGACTGATCCTAACCACAAGATTATAATCCCAAACAGACTGATCCTAACCACAAGATTACAACCCCAGCACTACCCCCATTCCCCCAAACTTCACGAAGTGAAAACCACCCACGTGTAGAGCATAGTGGTTAGACCTCCTGTTCTAAATGCAGTTTTCCTACGTTGAATCTGGCGCCTAGTTTCCTGCTGCGTGACTTCGGACAAATAACTTGTCTTCTCTGGGCGTCATCTGTAAAAGTGGGAATAATAATAGTACTTTCCCCATGGGGCTGCTATGAGAATTATGAAGGACCATAAAGCGCTTAGCACAATACCTTGTACATAGTTAAAAACTCAAACGATAACTGCGATTAAGAAATACACAAGCACTGTTTTAAGAGTCAGGCTGAGGCCCATAAGCAGCTGTGTGATCTCAGGCCAACCTCGCTGGGGCTCACTTCCCATGAAAACAGCCATCCAAAGGGTCTCTTGTCTTTACAGCCTTCTTTGGTGTCAGACCAGCCTCTGCCATCTCCTGGAATCCGATCAATCCTGGGCTGGACTGGGATGCCTTTAAAAGGCACCCCAAGGAAAGCCACACAACCCTATGAGAGAGCCTCTGGCTACAGGTGGAGAAAACCACTGCAGATACAATCTCCGCTGATTTCCCCCTTGGGATGTATTCTTAAATGCCTTCAAAGTCTCAGGGCTTTTTCTCCTCAGCTTTGTCACAGAAAGCTCTTAAAGCCAGCTCCCTATGTGTGGGAATAATAAAGAAAACATGCTTGACAACCCTCTCCTCCTCCAAGCCCTAACAAAGAACTTTTGCTTTCCTGACTCATTTTCTGTGGAGTTCCTCATAGCGTCTGCTGAGACTCTCACAAATCCCAGCTTGGGTCCTTGCATCCTGTAGGTGGGAGCTTCTCGCTTTGTTTTCACGTGGTTTATCTGGTCAGGCGGGGAGGTCCCCTAAGTGCAGAGACTGTGGGCCTCCAACATTGAGAATGGGGGAACCGGGTGTCTGGGAACCTCCAGGAGCTGCCAGGAAACTGCTGGACACTGGCAAGTGCTCTAAGCAGCCAATTAGTGACTTAATGTCCTGGGAAAGTCAGTTTCAGGTGAGTTCATTTTCATGCTGATGTCATTATGCAAGAGTTTAGAAGCCTTTTCTCACCCTTGTCTGCAGGTTGGAATCACTTGGGTATTTTTCAAATGCTGCCGCCTGGGTTGCACCTCCAGGGATTCCGATTTAACTGGCCTTGGGTGCATCCTAACTGTGGGTTTTAAAAGCTTCCTAAGTGATTATGTTAAGAGAAGGTTGAGAATCCCTAAGTTAGGAAGTAAAGACCTACAAAGGGATAAAGACTCACATGCTGTAAATATCAGATATATCACAGTTACTGGGGAAGAGATTGGGGGCCAGAAAAAAATGGAGTCTTCGATCCCCTTCAGCCTCACTTTTGACTTAGGTGGAAGGACAACACAAAATTCGAAACAAGACCATCAGGGATACTACTCCTGGATGTCAATCTTCTAAGCTAGGAAGAGCCCACTTCCAGAATAGGATTTGTAAAGTACATCAGTAAAGTAGTAGACAAATGTTTTTAGTAATAATAGTAGAAAAACGTAAAAGTGTTTTACACTGGTGAACAATGACAGTGAAATGTCCTAATCCCAAAGGTAATATGATTCCACCTCAGGAAGCTGACTTCTCCCTCACCCCACTTCTCCCTTTTTCTAGTGACATCTGTCTCTTCCTCCTCAAGTTCTGACTATTTTTTAATAAATAAAAAACTACCACTCTGAATACAGTCATGCACCACATAATGATGTTTTGGTCAACGAGGGGCTGCATATATGAGAGTAGCCTCATAAGATTATAATAGAGCTAAAAAATTCCTATGGCCTGGTGATTTGTCTTACAATTGTTGACAGTATTCAGTACAGTAACATGCTGTACAGGTTTGTAGCCTAGGTGTTTAGTAGGCTATACCCTCTAGGTTTGTGTAAGTACTATACACTCTATGGTGTTTTCACAATGAAGAAATCACCTAACGACACGTCTCAGACTTTATCCCCCTTCGTTAATCAACAAATGACTGTATAGCATTTCTTCACTAACTTCTTCAATATTCCTACGGGCTCCAAACTCCAGACAACCTAAAGTGTCCTAAAAGGAAATGTGATCAATACACTACCCAAAAAACCATATATGCCAGATTTAGGGGCAGTTCCCCAGTGGGAAAAATAAGCAAAACAAGACCCAAGAAGGTCCCTCCCCTGCTGCTTCCCACACCAGCTGACTTTAAATAACTTCTTTTCCATTTCTGCCCCACCCCATTCCAGTGCTCCCTTCAACAAGACTTTTCAATAAAGACATGTTAGCACTGCATAGTTATAATAATTATTATCCTTTTTTTTTTTTTTTTTTTTTTTTTTAAGAATTGTAGTAACTTTTTCTCCCTCTTTTGCCTTCAGTCTTACTGGACTATTTTCAAATTCTCTGCATTCTTTTCCTTATAAGGACTATCTTTCCTTGATCTATCAGCAGCTCTTTTGAAAAAGCTAAATAAACGTCCTGCTGGAGAATTTGCGGGAGGCAGGCATCTTTCATTTAGCCATATATAGAGCAGGCATCTGATCTGCATTATACAAAGTAGGCTCAGAGTTATATATGGTTTTTGGCTCTTTTTCCAAAGCCAGGTAGTTTATAATTTAAATGTTTTAGTGAAATCAGTGCTTCCCCCAAATCCCCTTTCCAGGAACCTTTTCACTGAAAATTTCTTTTTGTCAGATTCTAAATGTCCTCTCTGGATTTCTCATTTACAAAGCACACCTGGACATACTTCTCAAGCCTTTCATGCTACAAAGGCCTTTACTAATTTCAAGACCTGAGACCCTTCAGTTATTTGCATGTTACTTTCATATAAAAAAGTCTGCTGTTGCCCTTGGTGTTTCAACTGCTGGCATAGCTTTCCCTGTGCTCACGCATTCTTGGAATTGTTACCAACTTCCCAAGGAATTCTTTTCTAATTGGGCCTCTAGGCTTAATTAGCTTTTAGCATGGAATCCAATGGTGTGAAAAGAAGTTGGTCCTTTGGCTTGACTTTCTGAGGCAGAAGAGGCAAGCCCTCAATTAAAAAGCTTCCAAAGGGCAGTGGACAAAGAGCTTAGGAGGGCCTTAGCTGTGTGCATCACCCCTGCAACTATGTGGCGGTTGTCAAAAGGCTGACAGGTGGGGGCGGGGCCAGCAGGAGGGGCAGGGGGCAGCTAGCTCACTATACCATATAAAGCACTGAGCTATATATAACTCACAGCTTACTTTCTGGACCTAGTGCCTTCAGACTGCAGACCCAAGCAAGTATCATCTTCCCAGGCAGATCTTAAGGGGTGGATTAAGGCTTACGCTAGTGAGAAAGGAAGCCTCAAAGTGTCTCTGTGCCTCACCATGAAGTGCAACCTTCTAAGTAAAAGTACCATTGTGTCATTTCTTTCATTTAGAGGCCAGGTTCTCTGAACCCTGACTAGACCCACCACCAAAATCCAGAACTTCCCACCCACTGGAGAGGGCAAAAGGAAAGAAAGTGAAGAAAACCTGGCATTCTCTCCACAAACCTTGGTGACGACACCTCAGGGTTTTCTGCCACCAAGGAAGTGAAGTTCACCTCCAGAGTCCAATTTCAGCTGCTCTATTCTCCCAGCCTCTCATCTACCCACCTCCACCCCCAGGGAGGTAAAGGAAAGGAGAAGAAGAGAGGAGTGGATGAAATATAAATGAATGTGTGCAGTAGCAGTCAGAGGCGGCATCCAATGCTCTGGGCCATGGCAGGGCTGTGTGCAGGTGTCCAGCAGGAGAAGGTAACCTTCCTCCATTGCTCTCCAGCCCTGTGGTGACCGCAGAGTGGCCACGCAGGCAAGAGGTGAGGGAAGCAGTGTGAGCGTGCACTTACGTCGGTGGCCTTTTTCTCTGCCAGCTCCAGCTTCTCCTGGGCATCTTTGAGAGCCTCAGAGTATTTGTCCAGTTCATCTTCGGTGCCCTTGAGTTTCTTTTGCAGTGACACCAGCTCATCTTCCAGCTGGGAGTTGGCCAGGGGGTACGGGGAGGGAGGGGGGTGCAGCAGGCAGCGTGATCCCGAAGGGGAGGGGTGTGGGTGCACAGAACCAGAAGGACAGGGACAGCGGGAGAGACAGGGGGAAAGACAGGGAGAGAGAGAGAGAGAGAGAAAGAGAAAGAGTTAGCCATTCGTGCGCCACGCTGTGCCGCGCGCCCCGGGTACCTTGGCGGCGGCCTCCTCGGCGGCCAGGAGGCTGTCCTCCGCCTTGTGCAGCTCCTCCAGCACCCGGTCCCGCTCGTCCTCCGACACCCGCAGCAACTTCTCCTTGGCCGCGATGTCCTCCTCGAGCTGGGGGCAGCGGCGGGCGGGCGCGGGCGGCCGGCACGGACCGGGTGTTAGACACACACAACACACGGGCATCGGGTTGACTGGGGCCCCTGGGGCTCGGGGCGCCGCCGCCGAGATGGAGTGCAAGGGACCCAAGGTAACTTTCTCTTTACCCGAGCTGGAACCGCTCCAGGGCTCACCCCGCACACCCACCTGCCCTGGGAGGAGACTCCTGCCGAGGTCTCAGCGGGCTCAAGTCCACTACTTGGGGACAGAGAAGAACGCCACTGCTGGCCTGGCTTTCGGGCTGTAGCCTCCATTCCGTCCCATCTTTGTTCTTTGGTAACAACTCCATGACTCCCCTTTCCTCCCCAAGTTTAACGTTCCTTTCTCCCCAGTCAAAAGTCAAATAACTTATAACACTTGAATTACTCGACACCCTTTCTCCATCCCGCGCCCTTCCTTCAAACGTCCCCAGGAACCGGGTGTCCTCCTCCCTCCCCCAAACTGATTCCCAGTCCTGAGAATAAAGCGCCTCTAGGACTTGACTTCGCGGGCCATGGGAACCAGAGAAGGGAAATAAGCGTCCTCAGATCAGACTACAAAGTTAGACTAAGCCTGGTTCTTGCATTTCCCTTCCTTCTTTCCAGACGCGCGCCCTGGGCGCCCTGGGTGGTGGTGGGGGTAGGGTGGTGGCTCCCCGAGTCCTCGGGGTGGGGATCCAGCCGGGGGTGCCAGGCTCGGGTCCCGGCGCTCGGGGCGCGGGTTCAGGGCCGGGGAGGCGCAGACCTGCTTGCTCCTGTCTTCCGCCGCCTTCTTGTCGGCCTCCGCCTGCTCAGCTCGATCCAAGGCGTTCTCCTTGTCGAGCTTCAGCATCTGCATCTTCTTCTTGATGGCGTCCATGGTGGCGGCTGCGAGGGGCCCTGGGGCTGCGGGAGGAGCGGCTGGGCGAGCGCGCGATCGGGCGGAGGAGCGGGAGTGCGAGCGCGGAGCCGCCTGCTGCTCCCAGATATGTACTTTCCCAAGGGGGCGACCGCATTCCTCAAGACAGCCAATACTTTTTTGGAAAAGCTTTTTTCTCCTGCCCCCCTTCCTCCTCTCCTCCCTCCGCCCCGTGCCCCCTCCCCGCTCCTCCCGCGGGGGCTGCTCGCCCATTCGCTGCCGGCCGCCGGCCTCCCAGTTGACGGTGGATATGACTATATATGGGGACCCGAGCCGCCGAGTCGGCTGCCGAGCAAGGCCGCCCTGTTTCTAAACCTGCGCGCCAGGGAGAGGGCGTTGGGGCCGAGCCGGGGCTAAGGCGCAACCCTCTTCCCTCCGCGCCCCCTTCTCTCAGGGCCGACACCCCGCCATTTGGATCCCCAGCCGAGCCCGCTGTGAGCCGCCGGAGGCTGGGAGAGCGCGGGCCAAGTGGTGGATGCGCGTCGCCCCCTGGGCCGTCCCCCGGCGCGCTTAGCCAAAGGCCCGGAGGCTTCTCAGCCGTGCCGCACCCCGCGTCAGGGCCGGTGCGCTCTCGGCACCCGCCAGCGCCTCCCAGGCAGCTCTCAGCCAGCCAGGTGTCATCCTGGGCGCTCACGCTCTGGAAACTCAACTGGAACAGAGAAAGGGAGAACGTGGGAGAAAGCCTGGGGCGGCTTCTGAGACTTTCTCTGCGGGCGCGGGTCAGAAAGGCAGGGGGCGGCACAGCGACAGCACACGGAGTCTTGTTTTCTGCGTGCCCTTTCCCCCAGCGGAGGTGACAGTCAAATACTTTAGGGACACAGGACTCAGTGGCGTACTTCTGTGCTTGCTGTGCGGTGCCTCCAAAAAGGTGTGCGTGTGTACGTGTGTGTGCGGGTGGCAGTTTAAGGGGAAAGAACGTTGAGTTTAGACTCAGGCAACTTGGTCTGTGGTCTCTACTCTGCCACCAGCAACTGTGTGAACTTGTTTGCTGCCCGCGGCTTTCTCAACTTTAAATCTAGGGTGTAGATGATCTCCGAGGTCCCTCCAGATCTAACTTGTTATAATTTTTCTTGCACTGATTTTAGGGAGTCGGCCTTTCCATGTTAGATGCTTAGGTGCCAGGTTTCGGAAAACGTGGGATCGGCGTTATCCCGGCTAAGTCATTGCATCCGCAGCCGCAATTCTGAGGAGGGAGCAGACCCGGCTTTGCCATGTGAGCTGTGCTTGGAAGCGGGAGGATTTTCCCCCCAACACGTCTTATTTTGAACTCTACTGCTCCCATCCCCCAAGGGGGAAAGCCTGCTTTTTTTCAGAGCTTCAGTGGGAGGGGAGGAGAGAGGGCTGCCCCCAAGCCCTGAGCTCAGCTGAGGCAGGGTTGGTGAGGGTCTTGTTAACAGTCCCCACAGAATAATTCACAGTCTGTACTGCATGGTTACCGAATATTCCCCGGACGGTATCTGAGCAGATTAGGCAGGCCAAACAACTTGTAAGTCCTTCAGAGAATGATCAAGTTCCTCTCCAGGATTTTATCGGGTTTCTTCCACTAACCCAACTGCCCAGGAGGGAAAAGATACACTGACACTGACCTAATGGTCAGAACATTAGAGCTGTGTACATAGGGGCTGCATGGCACAGAAATTGACCAGAGCCCTTTAATCACAGTACGTCAACCCAGCCACCGGAACAGTGACAAAGTTCCAGGCATGTGGACAATATCCAGATGCGTGGACTCCAGGGAGCTGACTCCCCATGTTGGAGCTCAGCAGAGGAGGCAAGAATAGGGAGTTAGGAGTCAGTTTCAGGGATCCAAACCTGGCCTGGTCACTTCCTTGCAGTGTGACCTTAGCCATGTTACAATCTCTCCAAGCCTTTTTTGTCACTTATAAAAAGAGGCAACTGAACTAGAGAAACTCCTTGCGGGACCACACGTTACTGACTTCTTTTCTCACTGTGCCATATGTAGCCGAGGAACTCATTAACGTTTCCTTAAATGAAATCATGCTACAAGCAACTTTTTAAACATGCGATTATTGAGTACCTGCTATACACTAGGCAGGTACTAGGCTCTGGAATCCAAAGAATGAGTAGCACAGGTCTATGTCCTCCAGGTGTTTGGCTTGAGCAGGGTATAAGAATTCACAGGAGGAAGAAATAGAAATGACTAGGTCAGAGCAGATGGGAAAAGCTTCTCTGAAAAGGTGGTGTGGTTTTTAAACTGATTTCAAAGGAAGGGTAGCAGTTAGCTAGAGAGGAGGGCCATTGTATGAGTCAAGGAAAGAAAAAGGAATGTTTGGTGGTGGTTGGACAGTAGGATTTTGGGGGTGAGTGGCGACATGAGACAAAAGGAAGGTTAGGGCAGTATGATAAAGGACCTTGAATTCCAGATTCAGACATTCAGACCTTATTGTGTAGTTTAAAGCCATCTCTTCTCTTCTTTTCACCTCTTCCTCTCCCAGACTCCCTCACCTACGGCTATATTCAGAGGTTGAAGCGTCGGGCAGGAAATGCCATGTGTAAAGGTGATTAAGGTTATTCACAATTTTTTAGGCTTTCTCCCCAGTCAATTTCTTGGTAGCATTGTACATCCCACCCAGTTAAGTTGGCTGTGGCCATTTGACTTGCTTTGGCCAAGGAAATGTGAGCAGAAATGACTTATGCTGGATACTTAGTTAGTCCACGTCTAACCATGTTCATTTTTCAAGACTGTGGCTGCTCTGTCATTGTGGGTTTTCAAGTGGCTCCCTCTTTCCCCCCAACTAACCCTTGGTGGACATGTAGTGAGAACAAGATATAAATATTTGTTATTTTAGGACACTGAAAGTGGGGGTTATTTGTTACTGAAGCATAACTAGCTTCTCCTGACTAATACAGCACAATAGGCATGCATCAGCTAAGTTATGAAAAAGCAGAGAAGTGATTATAGAGAAAGAATGAAGCAGGCATATCAAGATAAACAGAAGCACCATTTAGAGAAAGAGATTGGGAGAATATGACCAAATTTCAGTTCCAGGGGTCCTTATAATAACCCCCTGTATTTCCTGAGGTTACATGAGAGGGTTTATATTCCTTGACAGTAAAAAGCTTACCAAATCATGGTGGCATGAGAGCCTGCAGAACATTCTTGGCCCAGAGGCTCTATGTGAACACCACGAACATGCTTGGAATTTCCCGATTTCTCCAATGTTTGGTATTCAGTCATTTCTCAATGAATGTTTGCTGAATGATTTTTTTTTTTTTTATGACTGACAAGTCCAACTTTCTTATTGACTTATAGGTAAGTCTGGGAAGGTAAAGTAACAAATCTAGGTTCAAAAGATCTTGTTTCCATTCAAAATATGGGCTGTGTGTTTTATTTCATGAAGAATGAATATAAGTATCGTGATAGGGTAAGACAAATGTCTCCAAATATTTATTGGACGCCTTTTGTGTGCAAGACATTTAGGGCTTATGGGATCCAGGGAAGTAGACAAAAGACATGGATCTTTTTGTGTAGGAAAAGTGTCTATGCATGATGCAGGGAGAACCCTCTCTTTGGGAGTCATTTAATGGGTATTTCCTATGGCATGACCATTAGCCCAATTGGTCACCTGGGGCCCTCTATAGTTCTGAGGATCACATATCTCAGGATTTCTAGGAAACCTTTAATATTAAATATACTGTCTTTTCCTTCCATAAAAGCACTTGTGTCATACTACATTTTTCAATATTTGGTTACAGAGGAGAGTCAACATGAGCATCGTTTCCCAATGTGACACCTTTGACAGGAACGCTCACTTGTATATGTACATCAGGGTTTGTTTGTTTGAAAAAAACAGAAAGGAAACCTCATTACCTGATAGTCACCCCTTGTTTAACAGCAATAGCCCTGCCCGTGTACTGTGACTCCCCCAGAATCAACAGTGCTGACTGAAGCAATTAAGGGAAAGTGAAGAATCTATAATTAAACTGAGAGACGATTGCTTCTTCCACTGGGTTTTGGAATGCAGTGTTTTATGCTCACGGCTCAGTGTCCCCGGAACAAGACACGGCATGCTCTCCTCATACACTGGGAAGTTTTGTTTCCCAGGGGTTTGTGAGAACCCCTGGCTTCAAGGCCTCACAGAAAATATGCTATGTTTCCTGGGGCTGGGGGGTGGGGCTGGTTTGGAGCTCTGAGAAAGGTCTTTAGGCCATTTTCAAGGCTTGCCTGCCTTTATTGTTTAGTAACACACAGCTGGTCCTGATTCTTCGGAGAGACCGTTGAGCATGCTTATTACCTGGAATGTTTGCATGGGCAAAAAGTTTGTCCCAGTACAAAAAAAAAAAAAAAAAGCATAGGAGTTTTCCTGCCTTACCTCTTATTGCCTGTCTCTCAACAGTAACAACTCAGTATAGATTTAATCAAGCTCCAAATGTGGGGGAATTTAGCTGTCTTAAGAAAGGCGATAGTCCCTCATGTTTGTATGGTTTATAAAGCACTTTCAAGTTCATTACCTCCTCCTCCCAACCTCTTATGACAGCATCAGGATGAGTTCTCTGATTTTCACTCTGTAGATGAGAAAACCAGGCCGAGCACAGTGGCTCTTGCTTGTAATCCCAGCACTTTGGGAGGCCGAAGCAGGAGGATCACTTGAAGCCAGGAGTTCAAAACCAGCCTGGGCAAATTTGTAGAGATTCCCCCCATCTCTACCAAAAAAAATTATAAATTAGCCACGCATGGTGATTCACACCTGTGGTTCCAGCTACTCGGCAGCCTGAGGCAGGAGGATCGCTTGAACTCGGGAGTTCGAGATTGCAATGAGTGCCACTGTACTCTAGCCTAGGTGACAGAATGAGACCCTATCTTGAAAAGAAAAAAAACCTAAACCAAAACAAAACCACACACACCAAGGGCAGTGACTGGTTCAAGACCCCTCAGCTGGGAGGTGGCCGTGCAGGCACAAAAATGCAGATATCCGAACTCTCAGTAACAATGATCTTTTCATTCATTAATTCCCAGCCTGTTTTTGGGTTCAGTTTGATTTCATATTTATTTTATTTTTATTATTATTTTTGAGACGGAGTCTTGCTCTGTTGCTTAGGCTGGAATGCAGTGGCACTATCTCAGCTCACTGCAACCTCCACCTCCCAGGTTCAAGCAATTCTCCTGCCTCAGCCTCCCAAGTAGCTGGGATTATAGGTGTGTGCCACCACACCCAGCTAATTTTTGTATTTTAAATAGAGACGGGGTTTTACCATGTTGGCCAGGCTGGTCTCAAACTCCTGACCTCAGGTGATCCGCCCACGTGGGCCTCCCAAAGTGCTGGGATTACAGGCATGAGCCACCATGCCTGGCCTCGTTTCACATTTAAAAGCAATACATTATAAGGGGAAGAGGAGAGGGGGCTTCTAAGGTCTTTTCTACACCAGAACGTGGTTAGAACATGATACTAATGAGGCTAAGATTGAAGGGTTGCCCTAGCCTGTACGGGCCAGCTCGCTACAGCAGCCTGGGCTCCTAAACCCTCCCACCCACTCTCAGTGAAGGAAGAACCTGGTGAGAAAATGTTAAGCCAACAAAATCTTTTTCCACTCTTGTGTTTATGACCAAAGATAGGATAATAAGGACGTCTTGGAGATAGAAAGGTGAGTATGTTCATTTTATTCCCAGTAGCTTTAAGGGAGGATTTGAGGTAATCAATGGATATCTACACTTGATTCCCTCAAAACCCTTGGGTTCGCAAAGGAATGAGCCACCAGTTAACCCAGGCAGTATGTTTGGGGGGAAAAATGAAGACAAAATTTGGAGCAAAACAGCATCTAGTGCCTCCTTAAGACCCAGCCTGCACAGAAACGAAAGCGTCTGTACAGACTTCACAGTCCAGAGCCTTGAGGGCCACGTCGGAGCCTTGGACTGGTTTCAATCATGACTTCCCGGCAAACCCCACATTCTTTTCCTATTGAATGCCACCTGTTCATTTTTATATTTTTATACTTGCTTCTCAAGTTTCTGCTGATGTCCTTAACAGGAACATATGTGGAAGTGACCTTTGCAGCCTCCTGAATGGCAAGTAGAGCCCCACCCTTACTTCCCAGACCATGTAATTCGGTGCAAAAAAAGCCCACAGAGGCGGACAGCCCAGGTGCCTCTCCTCTACTTGAGGTCTCGCTACAACCCACTCAGGCTCTAGGAGGCAGCTGTGTTAGGTAAATTCAAAATTAGGATTTCTAAAATTTTGTTTCTGCATCTATGCCAGACCTAGTGCTAACAGCTTAATTCTCAGTGGAGGTTATTTGATTTGAGGCCTATAGGTGGGCCTAGGTTACTGAAAGTAAGCAATGGGCTTTCCTTTGGTTTTGTGAAGACCCTTTCTTGGCAGACTAGCAAAACCCGTTCCCCCAAGGTTTAATTGGTTAACATGTAGGTTTAATCAAGCTCTCTATGTGGGGGAATTTAGCTGTCTTAAGAATGGTGATATTCCCTTATGTATGTATAGTTTAAAAAGCACTTACAAGTTCATTACCTCCTCCTACCCACCTCTCATGACAGCATCAGGATGAGTGCACTAAAAGCAAAACCTTTTACCCCAGGGTTTAGCACTTTCTTCTGGGACCCTGAGTTCTTAAGAGAACCTGTTTTCTTCCTTTGATAGAAATTGCTATTCCTCAATAGAAATGCTTCTCTAAGTATTTTCTCCTGAGGACCATTCTACCTCAGGAACTTCAGCGGAGGAGGAAGCCAGACTTTTCTTACTGCTTAAGGCAGAGGAAGCTGTCCTTTATGCTGAGGTACTGCTGCTTGAGGAGGGAGCTCCATCAGGGCTGCCGGCCGAGTTCCAGAAGAGGCCTGTATTTTTAGCATAGCCTTCTTCACTTCCCAGCACCTGCCGTGATCTGTAACCCAAGGGGCTACTTAAATGCCACTGAGATGACTGAGGACAAGGCAGCCTGAGCTAATGTCCTAAAATACCACCCAAGGGAGGTTTTTCTTTTGGGAGCCATTTCATTTCTACCTCTTCTTGTTCCTTCCTCAGCTGTGGGCCATTATAGATCCTGGCTGAGAAGGATGACATCTGCCCTGGGAAGAAGTTAGGAAAAAATCCACTGGATCTGTCTACCTTGATGCCAGCCACCTACCCTTGGCTCCCAGTTTCTTTTTTTGTTGTTTGTTTGCTTATTTTATTTTATAACTTCATTGTTCCTTCTTCCCCAAGGCTTCCAGTTTCAGTCTTTCTACTGTCCTTGCCAGATGGAAGTAACAAAAGCATGTCTACACATGTTTTTCCCAAAGCAAAGTCCTTTTTTGATATCCCTGAAAATAAGTGAAGATGAGAGACAAAGTCAGGTAATGTTTCAGATGAGATGACGGTAAAGGGAAGGCAAACCCCTCTCCTAGCAGATATAACTCATGGAGCCCATTAGTGCATAAAGATGGTACAAGCTGGAAATAGAAATATGTTATCAAGAAGCTCGATACATCTGTGGAGGACAGATGCACCGTGGGTCATGAAGGATAATGAGGATGTCTTAGGATGACTCTAATCCTGGAGTTTGACATCAGCCCATCCATCCACAGCATTCCTTGGCATCACTGTCAGATGTACAATGCTGGGCTGCTAAATCCTAGGGATGACCCAGTGTGGAAGTTCTTATGTGCCTCTGCTGATTTCTCTGGCAACTCTAAATTCTCCCAAACGCTGTGGAAGGCCTGGTATGAAATCAAGAGTTCATTTTAAAAGGAAGGAAATCAGAACTTTTATATTGAAATGGATTTTGTCACCATGATCAGTTTTCCTTTAGTTGGGCAAAAAAATGTAAGCAGTAAAATCATACATATATTACATATTACATATTACATACATAATATGTAATATATACATATTACATATGGTAATAGAATTTAGTTTAAAATGATTTTTTTTTCTTTAAGATGGAGTCTCGCTCTGTTGCCCAGGCTGCAGTGCAGTGGCGCGATCTCGGCTCACTTGACGCTCCGCCTCCTGGGTTCACGCCATTCTCCTGCCTCAGCCTCCCGGGTCGCTGGGACTACAGGCGCCTGCCACCACACCCAGCTAATTTTTTTGCATTTTTAGTAGAGACAGGGTTTCATCATGTTGGCCAGGTTGATCTTGATCTTTTGACCTCATGATCTGTCTGCCTGGGACTCCCAAAGTGCTAGGATTACAGGCGTGAGCCACTGCGCCCGGCCCAATATGTATTATATATATGATATGCACACACACACACGCTGTGGGAAGTTACCCATTAATTTGATAACTGAATTCACTTCCTTTGAAGAGGTAGAAGGGGTGCTAGGATCAGATATGGTCTTCAAAAAGGAGTATAGCTATATCTTTATGGTTTAATTTTTAAAGTAGACTATATTTGTGAATTATATAAAGTATTAATAATCTCCTATTTTCCCTTCTTTGTTATTTAAAAATATATCTTGAGTGTATTACAGAAAACTGTGGAGGGTTTATAATTGCCTGAGTCTCTTAAAGGAAGAAAAATCCACTTTGGCGTGTACCTAAGCCAAAGCCTCACAGCAAGTAAAAACTAATATAAAAGTAAAGTGGTCAATTTCCTTTGGGGCACCCAACTGTTTTTCAGTACCTACTATTTGTCAGGCATAAAACTTGGCACCAGAAATTTAGAAGTGAACAACCTGGAATTCTGGCCCTCTGTGGGATGCTTTATTTCTAAGTTACTGCTTGTGGCAAACCCAAATTTCAAAAGACCTACTGGAACTGCTGTTAGTGGTCTTTTACAAGCCACCCAGTAAAATTAGCTTCATTGCTTTACCATCTTGTGTTTGGACCAAAAGCAACATGCCCCTAGATTGATCATTTATTAAGTTTGCCACACCTGGTTCCTGATGACTTACGGATGTTTCAAAAACTCCAACCTACCTTAAAAGGATAAAGAAGATTTGCTTCACCAGGCAAAGTCAAAAGAATGTGCTGCAGTCTGGGCACGGTGGCTCACGCCTGTAATTTCAGCACTTGGGAGACCGAGGCAGGTGAATTACGAGTTCAGGAGTTCAAGACCAGTCTGGCCAACATGGCGAAACCCCATCTCTACTAAAAATATAAAATTAGCCAGGCATGGTGGTGCATGCCTGTAATCCCAGCTACTTGGGAGGCTAAGGCAGGAGAATTGCTTGGACCCAGGAGGCAGAAGTTGCAGTGAGCCGAGATTGTGCCACTGTACTGTAGTCCCGGTGGCAGTGTGAGACTCCATCTCCAAAAAACAAAAACAAAAACAGAATGTGCTAGAGTCTAAAGGAATAGCAGCTCCAAATGTGGAGCTAAAATATGCTTTTGGAAACAAATCCAAATAAAAGAACAGACAGCAAAATGTTGACTGTCATTGTTTTGGATGATTGAGTTGTTAGTAATTTCAGAAATTCTTTATTTTCCAGTGTTCGAAAAATGAGCATGTTCTACTTTTATAATAATAGTAAGTTAATAAGCTTGCCAAAAAGCTCCTTTAGCCATCCACAACAATGCTTTATGTATAAATAAGAGGCCTCCCGAAGAGACAATTTTGAAAGGAATAGTGCTTGTGACTCTGAATTACCTGTTAGATTACATGCCGGATTCTACCTGTTCTGTCTTCACCATCACAGGTACTTGTGTACTTGTTCTAAAGCCTCTCCTAGAAGGCATGCTCCTCACCAGCACTCACCTTAGGTTCCACTGAGTCATAACACAAGTAGTCATAGCCGTAGACCCTCACTAGACGAGGCTTAGATGAGGCTAGGACTGAACTCTTCAGACAGGCAGCAGAGTCCACGTTCTTAACCAACAGACTACGTCTCCCCTCCTGATGACCGATGGGAGTAGACCCACCACACATATTTACTGAGTGAACAATTGTTCCTAAGTGCATTAAAAAAGTACAGCCATGATATCTTGTGGTTATACATTGTTAACAGCAATAGGAAAGGCAGCAGCCAGGATCTTCTCGGCTTGAGAAGAGAGAAAGCAGAGGTCACTGCGGCCTTACCTCTGCTCCCTCTCGTCTGAGTAAGGACGGTGAGCTCATGGCTGGAATGATGTGCTTCTCATGCCCTTCTCCCTTCTGAGGAAGCTGGTTTGGCTTGTGACTTCTCAGTCTTCATTCAAATTTCTCCAAGGCACATGGGCTGATGGCTGTTCCCTGGGTTCCTGGGTTCCTGTGTGACAGGGAGCCCAGGGTGGGTTTTCTCCTCGGTGTCATCATTTCTGGGCACTTGCTGAGCTGGTTGGCCTGAGCACCCTGGTATTGCCAGAGGCAAACAGAAGCCCTGAGAGTGACAGTCCAGTAACTGAGCATTCCTGGCCTGGTGCAAGGTCCCAGCATACATGAGCCCTCCTGTCCAACCCAGTAACCCAGTGGGGCCAGTTCAGAGGTTAACACAAGGATCTGGATTGCCTTGTTTGGGAGTGAACATGCCTTCTTGGGCTTTGGAGTCACCCAGGCAAGGGTCTGATGAAGGCCCTTAATTGCATCCAGCCTCAGTTTCTCCTTCCATAAACTAGAGATAAGAATATGTACCTCATCAAATTGTTAGGAGGGTTAAGCGTACTAGTAGAACCGCCGTGTCTGCCGCTTCCTCTCCAACATTCACATATGCGAAAATGATCGGCAAATTAGCTGTTTCCTATTTACACCTTGAAACAAACAAGCTCACTTGTCTTGCTGTTGGATGTGTTAGCTGTAGAAGCCATTGATGAATGAAATGGAACATATCCTGTATTACATTTCACACAGAGGTGTTAAGAGTACCAATGTCTGTGTCTGTATGTTTTTGGGGAGTTGGAAAGTGTTATTTAAAAGCATAGGTTTTGCAGTTAGACCAACCTAATTTTCCCATTTATTACCAGGGTGACATTAGCCGAATCACTGACTCTTCGAACCTTGATTTCTTCATCTGAAAAATGGGGATAATAATAGTACTCATTTCACCAGTTTATTATCATGATCAAGCTATTTAATGAATGTAAAACACAGTGCCTACCACGTAGAAAAGTTACATATTCTCTTTATAATTGTTATAAATTTATCAAAAGGCTTGTGTACATGTGAACACACATACGTGTGTTTGTTTGTGGGTCTGTGTATTAAACATTAGCCCAAACACACTACTGTTATCACATCATTTGGGACTGTCTTCTTGGCAACGAGTTCTTTTTCTACCCCCCGAATTCCTCTGAGCATAATGCTACCCTTCTCTGACTTGGCTTTCTGGTTGCCATTTTCTTCCAGGCCACTTTGATTATTTGTTTTAATCAGATATTGCTTGTATGAAAATGCTAGGGGGATGGAACCTTGAATTCCTGCCAGAACTGTATCAGGTGGGCTCTGGGTAAGTCAAGACCTGACTTCCGTTTGTTGTACCATTAAACTTTTTATTAACATATACCATACATACAGAGATGTGCGTATGTCATGCGCATATAGCTCACTGAATTTTCACAAGGCCAACAGGCCCTTGTAACCAGCACCCAGATCAGGAATCAGAATGTTCCACAAGCCCTTTGTGCCCCCTTCCACATATTATACCCCCTACAGTTGACCACCATCCTTACTATTTTTCCTGCGTTTGAGCTTTATATAAACCTGGCCCCTGATTTTAAGGAGTTCAGTGGCTCTTTGTTTCTCCCTGAAATCTACACAGTGATTAGATCCCCACTTGTTTTTGATTATTAATGAGTGTCAATAAACTTGTATTCAGTAGCACCTATGCATGCAAGGCACTCCGTTACTTCACTAAAGTGATGAGGCGAGAGAGGTTGTGTGTCTTCAGTGAGTGTTTTTTTGTTTGTTTGTTTGTTTGTTTTTGCAGTGTTCCTCATGCAGGGCTGCCTGCTTGAGCTGTTTCTCTTGGAATGAGGCATGCGTTTCCCATACTCTTCTCTCTTGTCTGGCTTCCAGTCTGTATTCCATCCATGAAAGTAAGTCTTCCTGGGTAAAGATCCCAACAGAAGCTGACCAGTGTCCAGTTTCCAAGTCCAGAATTCCAGGAGAGAGAATGTGACTGGCCCAGCTTGGTCCGCTCTCAGTCATGTCAACTGTGGCTGGAGGGCTTAGGGACACACAATGCTAAAAGGATATGGGGCCTAGCCCTGAAAAGAAGAGAAAGGGGAGAAGGGAGGGGCTTGGAAGTTTGCAGCAAGGATGTTGGTCTGAGCTGGTTCCTTCCAACTCCGATAGTTTATCATTTCCTTTTCTTCTCAGATGCAGATCCTTGACCCAATGCCTAAACTGATTTATTATTCACCTTCCACATCAAAGTTGCAATTCAGTAACATGGCTCATGGAGCCAGGTTAGGGCTGATGCTCCCCAAACTGCCTCTGTGGGACATTTCTGGCTCCAATGCTGCAGCTGGCCACTCGGGAAGGCAGTTCTTTCATCTGGCTCTGAGGATTAGCTGTGGTTTTATAGACACACATGCTCTGCACTCTCTCTCTCTGAGGGAGGGGCATGTTCCCTCACAGCACAGACTTGGCCCCTAAAAACTAATTTCCTGGATGCAGGGACCACCAACTGTTTATGATGATGATTATTATTGCAGAGCCTTGGGATTCCTGCACAGATTCCAAAAGTCACCCCCAAGAAAGAGTGTTCACAGCAGCATCCTAAATCCTGCACAACATCGTGGTCAGAGCGAAAAATATAATGCGGGGTCTGCAGTCCAAGCTCTATTATGACATGGACAGGGCCAGACATGGAGGCAGGGGACTGTGCTCACTTTGCCTTACATACACGACCTCATGGAATCCTCACTGCAAATCCAGGCGGGAGACATGTCACTACTCCTGTTTTCA